>NC_091320.1:25168159-25233159 GCF_038502225.1 Cherax quadricarinatus | reverse complement strand
AATACGATGAGAGCAACAGAGCAATGGTCGACACACTAGCCAAGGTGGCCAGGAGAGCACACATGGGGGGAGCAAAGTTACTAGTTATGGGTGATTTCAATCACAAGGAGATTGACTGGGAAAACCTGGAGCCCCATGGGGGTCCCGAAACATGGAGAGCCAAGATGATGGATGTGGTACTGGAAAACCTCATGCATCAACATGTTAGAGACACTACCAGAGAGAGAGGAGAGGATGAACCAGCAAGACTGAACCTTGTATTCACCTTGAGTAGTTCTGACATCGAGGATATCATGCATGAAAGGCCCCTGGGAGCTAGTGATCATGTGGTTCTGTGCTTCGACTACATAGTTGAGCTCCAAGTGGAGAGAGTAGCAGGAATAGGGTGGGAAAAACCAAACTACAAAAGGGGGAACTACTCAGGCTTGAGGAACTTCTTTCAAGACATTCAGTGGGAGAGGGAACTGACAGGAAGTTGAAGACTCAGATGAATCAAAGGGATGTTAGGAAGTATTTCTTCAGTCATAGAGTAGTCAAGCCGTGGAATAGCCTAGAAAGTGAAGTAGTGGAGGCGGGAACCATACGTAGTTTTAAGTCGATGTATGATAAAGCTCATGGAGCAGGGAGAGAGGGGACCTAGTAGCAATCAGTGAAGAGGCGGGGCCAGGAGCTATGACTCGACCCCTGCAACCATAAATAGGTGAGTACATACACACATATACATACACCATTCATTAACAGAGAACTGGCCAAGTGTCTTGGTGACATTTGCCTTGGACAAATGGTAACTAACACCTCTGGCAAGACGTTGATGAAATGAATGATGATCAAAGTGTTCCTTCTTTTTTGGGTCACTGCCTCAGTGGAAAATGGCTGATGTGTTAATAAAAAAAATTATTTTCATCCTTTGCTTTTGGTGACTGATGAATGAATATTTTAGAAGTATTTATTAAGGAAGGCTGAAGGGGATAGTGGAGCTTCATCATCGGAGTGTACCAAACCTAACTTACTGCCTAACTTGGTGTTCGACACTTCTTTCTCACTAAGCTTAATCATTTCTAGCCTTTGATTTAAAGGAAGAGGCTTGCAACTCTTCTTTTCAGTAGTACAGTGGACCCTCGACATTCGATACTAATCCGTTCCTGAGAGCTATCGAATGTCGAAAATATCGAAAGTCGAATTAATTTTCCCCATAAGAAATAATGGAAATCAAATTAATCCGTGCAAGACACGCAAAAGTATGAAAAAAAAATTTACCACAAAAAAAATAAAGTTTAACCCTTTGAGGGTCGACAGGCCCTCTCCGAAACTCGTTCTCAGGGTCGGCCAAATTTAAAAAAAAAAAAAATTATTTTCTCTTATGAAAAGATAGAGAATCTTTTCCCGATCATAAAGACACCAAAAGTTTGAAATTTGATAGAAAACTTACGGAATTATGCTCTCGCAAAGTTAGCGGTCTCGGCGATGTTTACGCATCGGCGATTTTGCCCACTTTGAGCCCCATTTTCGGCCAATTTCACTGTACTAGTCGACAAAAAACATGAATATTTCGCTAGAACTCCATTTTTTCTATCGAACGGGTGCAAGAAACCACTCATTTATGAAATTCAACTATCCAGTACAGTGGTCAGAATTTAGCAATTTTGCCAATTTCACACAAATTTCAAAAGATGCCAATTTCTGAATAGGGTCCAGAATAAACAAGAAAGACATTCCTGGCACTAAAATGACATTTCCTCTGGTCATTAGTCACGTCTCAAGGCCCCTCTTTTATTCTTTTGCTTTCCACTTTGAATTTTTATTTTCACAAAAAATATAAGATTTACTGTTATGCAGACTACTGCATTAGTATAAAAAATGGTATAAATATTATTGGTGCACTTGTGAAAGAATATCAGACTCACCAGTTGACGTGTATTGCACGCTTGGCACGATTTGTTTACTTTTGAAGTTTGGTAAAAATCGAACATTTCTGCTACTTTGAGCTCAATTTCAAGGCACCTTTCTTTGTAAAACCAGTCAAAATGATCTCAATTTCTGTAATATGTCTTCCATTCTATAAAATGAGACCAAGAAAACTAGAATACAACAATAAATACCATACGAAAATACACTGCAAAGTCGCTGATTTATTAAAAAAAAAATGGTCAAAGTTTTTTTTTTCTCATTATGCACTGTGTGCTGCAGGATTTTTTTTAGACTGTGCACACTGACCACATAGACCCATTCTTTCATATGAAGGCCTACCAGCTTTCTCCCACTAGATTTGAGGCCGCTAGAATTTATGAGTACTAGTACGTCAAAAACCCCTACGCGTAAGACGTACTAGTACGACGAAAACCCTCAAAGGGTTAATGCAATAGAATAATTACAATAGCAACAATAACAATAGATTAATAACAATAGAATAATTGACACTTACCTTTAATAAAGTTCTGGTGATGATTGATGGGATGGGAGGAGGGAAGAGTGTGGATGGTGTTAGTGTTTAGAAGGGGAATCCCCTTCCATTAGGACTTGAATTGGCAGCCTCACCATGCCTTACCACACTGTGTATGCCACTACGATTCTTAAATCTTTCAAACCAACCTTTGCTGGCCTTAAATTCACTCACATCACCACTAGTTGCAGGCAATTTCTTTACCAAATCATCATGCACTCCGACACACGCACTCCACTTTCGTACTTTGCAATTATCTCTCTTCATTTCAATAGTCATTAGCACCTTTTTTCTCAAAGGGTTGGCACTAGAAGCTTTCTTGGGGCCCATGGTTACTTATTTTGCAGAAACAAGCACCAAAAACAGTGATAATATGGATAATATGGAATGTACCGAATGTATCCTTAGATGCGCGCACACTGGCTGGCTTGTAAACACTGGCACACATGGTGCACTTCAGGCTACACGTGGACACGTCTCGTACAAATTGTATCGAATGTAGGGTTTTCCATCGAATGTTGAGGCGAAATTTTTGCGTTAAAATGCATCGAATGTCGGCTTTATTGAATGTCGATGCCATCGAATGTCGGGGGTCCACTGTATTAAACTTAGGGGCCATTGTACTGTAATTTATAAATACATTAATAACAGTAGCAAGTAAAAAGTTGGAAAAATTTTGAAAATTTCCAGAATACGACACTGAGACATGAAATGCACAAATGCTGTAAACAGATTGAGTGCGGGTAACAAAACGGTGCTGGTCAGCTGATGTATGCATCACTGCCAAAAATAATAAACATGAATGTAATTGAAAAGCACCATATTAGTGAAGCACTCAAAATCGAAGCTCCATATTAACCCTTTCAGGGTCCGTCCCGTAGATCTACGGCTTTACATTCAGGGTCCAAACCGTAGATCTACGCCATGAGCTCAGCTCACTCTGATAAACTGTGAGTGGTACATTTGGGCCTAGATATGAGAGAATACATCTATGTGGTATGTGTGCACCACATAAAACAGATCCTGCAGCACACTGTGTATAATGAGAGAAAAAAAATGAAATCATGATTTTTCGATTAAAACAGCAACTTTGCAGTGTTTTTTCGTATGTTTTTTATATTTGTATTTGCAATTTCTTGGTCTCATTTGATAGAATGGAAGACATATTACAGAAATAAAGATGATTTTGATTGGTTTTAGCACTGAAAATGGCTTGAAACTGAGCTCAAAGTAGCAGAAATGTTAAATTTTTGCCGATATTCAAGAGTAAACAAACGACCTCACACATCTAATACACGTCAGCTGGTGGGTCTAATATACATTCACAAATATGGTGATGATATTTATACAATTATTACAATATTGCATAAGAGTAAATCTTCTATTTTTTGGTTTTTTTTTTTTATTATCACACTGGCCGATTCCCACCAAGGCAGGGTGGCCCGAAAAAGAAAAACTTTCACCACCATTCACTCCATCACTGTCTTGCCAGAAGGGTGCTTTACACTACAGTTTTTAAACTGCAACATTAACACCCCTCCTTCAGAGTGCAGGCACTGTACTTCCCATCTCCAGGACTCAAGTCCGGCCTGCCGGTTTCCCTGAATCCCTTCATAAATGTTACTTTGCTCACACTCCAACAGCACGTCAAGTATTAAAAACCATTTGTCTCCATTCACTCCTATCAAACACGCTCACGCATGCCTGCTGGAAGTCCAAGCCCCTCGCACACAAAACCTCCCTTACCCCCTCCCTCCAACCCTTCCTAGGCCGACCCCTACCCCGCCTTCCTTCCACTACAGACTGATACACTCTTGAAGTCATTCTGTTTCGCTCCATTCTCTCTACATGTCCGAACCACCTCAACAACCCTTCCTCAGCCCTCTGGACAACAGTTTTGGTAATCCCGCACCTCCTCCTAACTTCCAAACTACGAATTCTCTGCATTATATTCACACCACACATTGCCCTCAGACATGACATCTCCACTGCCTCCAGCCTTCTCCTCGCTGCAACATTCATCACCCACGCTTCACACCCATATAAGAGCGTTGGTAAAACTATACTCTCATACATTCCCCTCTTTGCCTCCAAGGACAAAGTTCTTTGTCTCCACAGACTCCTAAGTGCACCACTCACTCTTTTTCCCTCATCAATTCTATGATTCACCTCATCTTTCATAGACCCATCCGCTGACACGTCCACTCCCAAATATCTGAATACGTTCACCTCCTCCATACTCTCTCCCTCCAATCTGATATTCAATCTTTCATCACCTAATCTTTTTGTTATCCTCATAACCTTACTCTTTCCTGTATTCACCTTTAATTTTCTTCTTTTGCACACCCTACCAAATTCATCCACCAATCTCTGCAACTTCTCTTCAGAATCTCCCAAGAGCACAGTGTCATCAGCAAAGAGCAGCTGTGACAACTCCCACTTTGTGTGTGATTCTTTATCTTTTAACTCCACGCCTCTTGCCAAGACCCTCGCATTTACTTCTCTTACAACCCCATCTATAAATATATTAAACAACCACGGTGACATCACACATCCTTGTCTAAGGCCTACTTTTACTGGGAAAAAATTTCCCTCTTTCCTACATACTCTAACTTGAGCCTCACTATCCTCGTAAAAACTCTTCACTGCTTTCAGTAACCTACCTCCTACACCATACACTTGCAACATCTGCCACATTGCCCCCCTATCCACCCTGTCATACGCCTTTTCCAAATCCATAAATGCCACAAAGACCTCTTTAGCCTTATCTAAATACTGTTCACTTATATGTTTCACTGTAAACACCTGGTCCACACACCCCCTACCTTTCCTAAAGCCTCCTTGTTCATCTGCTATCCTATTCTCCGTCTTACTCTTAATTCTTTCAATTATAACTCTACCATACACTTTACCAGGTACACTCAACAGACTTATCCCCCTATAATTTTTGCACTCTCTTTTATCCCCTTTGCCTTTATACAAAGGAACTATGCATGCTCTCTGCCAATCCCTAGGTACCTTACCCTCTTCCATACATTTATTAAATAATTGCACCAACCACTCCAAAACTATATCCCCACCTGCTTTTAACATTTCTATCTTTATCCCATCAATCCCGGCTGCCTTACCCCCTTTCATTTTACCTACTGCCTCACGAACTTCCCCCACACTCACAACTGGCTCTTCCTCACTCCTACAAGATGTTATTCCTCCTTGCCCTATACACGAAATCACAGCTTCCCTATCTTCATCAACATTTAACAATTCCTCAAAATATTCCCTCCATCTTCCCAATACCTCTAACTCTCCATTTAATAACTCTCCTCTCCTATTTTTAACTGACAAATCCATTTGTTCTCTAGGCTTTCTTAACTTGTTAATCTCACTCCAAAACTTTTTCTTATTTTCAACAAAATTTGTTGATAACATCTCACCCACTCTCTCATTTGCTCTCTTTTTACATTGCTTCACCACTCTCTTAACCTCTCTCTTTTTCTCCATATACTCTTCCCTCCTTGCATCACTTCTACTTTGTAAAAACTTCTCATATGCTAACTTTTTCTCCCTTACTACTCTCTTTACATCATCATTCCACCAATCGCTCCTCTTCCCTCCTGCACCCACTTTCCTGTAACCACAAACTTCTGCTGAACACTCTAACACTACATTTTTAAACCTACCCCATACCTCTTCGACCCCATTGCCTATGCTCTCATTAGCCCATCTATCCTCCAATAGCTGTTTATATCTTACCCTAACTGCCTCCTCTTTTAGTTTATAAACCTTCACCTCTCTCTTCCCTGATGCTTCTATTCTCCTTGTATCCCATCTACCTTTTACTCTCAGTGTAGCTACAACTAGAAAGTGATCTGATATATCTGTGGCCCCTCTATAAACATGTACATCCTGAAGTCTACTCAACAGTCTTTTATCTACCAATACATAATCCAACAAACTACTGTCATTTCGCCCTACATCATATCGTGTATACTTATTTATCCTCTTTTTCTTAAAATATGTATTACCTATAACTAAACCCCTTTCTATACAAAGTTCAATCAAAGGGCTCCCATTATCATTTACACCTGGCACCCCAAACTTACCTACCACACCCTCTCTAAAAGTTTCTCCTACTTTAGCATTCAGGTCCCCTACCACAATTACTCTCTCACTTGGTTCAAAGGCTCCTATACATTCACTTAACATCTCCCAAAATCTCTCTCTCTCCTCTGCATTCCTCTCTTCTCCAGGTGCATACACGCTTATTATAACCCACTTCTCGCATCCAACCTTTACTTTAATCCACATAATTCTTGAATTTACACATTCATATTCTCTTTTCTCCTTCCATAACTGATCAGTTAACATTACTGCTACCCCTTCCTTTGCTCTAACTCTCTCAGATACTCTCTCAGATACTCATTATGTGAATAAAAAATCAAAATGGAATTTATTTGTAAAGCCTCAAAACATAACTAATGAACAGAGGAAATGTTAGTTTAGTGCCAGGAATGCCTACATTGTTCATTCTGGACCCTATTTTGAAATTGGAATATTTTGAACTTTGTGTTAAATTGGCCAAATTAACAATTTCCGATCACTTTATTTTGTAGTTGAAACAGTTGACTTGGCGATTTCTTGTGCTCAATCGATAGAATAGAAGTAATACTAGTGAAATAGCTAAGAATTTGGTTGATTGGAATAATGTAATTGGCCTAAAATGGGAGTCAAAGTCGGCAAAATCGCCGATTCGTAAATATCGCTGAGACATCAAAATTCGCGAGAGCATAATTTCGTCAATTTTCCACCAAATTTCGTACTTTTTGTTTTATTACCTTCACAAAAAGATTCTCTACGATTTCATAAGAAAAAATAACAAATTTTTTTTTTGAAAATTCTTGGACACTGGTGTGTGACTCCAGATTTGGGCCTTGGACCCTGAAAGGGTTAACCAGGTATGCCTGTAGTTACTTATTGTGCAAATATTTATTTTTGAAAATTATTTATTTTTACTAACACATTGGCTGTTTCCTACCAAGGCCTGAAAAAGAAAAACTCATCATCGTTCACTCCATCACTGTCTTGCCAGAGGCATGCTTACACTACAGTTATAAAACTGCAACATTAACACCCCTCCTTCAGAGTGCTAGCACTGCATTTCCCATCTCCAGGAATCAAATCCGGCCTGCTGGTTTCCCTGAATCCCTTCATAAATGTTACCTTGCTTACACTCCAAGAGCACGTCAAATCCTGAAAACCATTTGTCTCCATTTGCTCCTATCTAACACGCTCACAAACGCTGAAGTCCAAGCCCCTCGCACACAAAACCTCCTTTACCCTCCTCCCTCCAACCTTTCCTAGGCCGACCCCTACCCTGCCTTCCCTCCACTACAGATTTATACACTCTGAAAGTCATTGTTTCGTTCCATCCTCTCTTCATGCCCAAACCATCTCAGTAACCCCTCCTCAGCTCTCTGGATAATCCCGCACCTCCTCCTAATCTCCAAACTGCAAATTCTTTGCATTATATTCACACCACACATTGCCCTCAGGCATGACATCACTACTTCCAGCCTTCTCCTTGTTGCAGCATTCATCACCCATGTCTCACACCCTTACAAGAGCTTTGGTATAACTATACTCTCATACATTCCCCTCTTTGCTTCCACTCTGTGCACCACTCACGTGTTTTCCCTCATCAGTTTTATAATTCACCTCATCTTTTATAGACCCATCTGCTGACACGTCCACTCCTAAATATATCTGAATACAGTCACCTCCTCCATACACTCTCCAATCTGATATCCAAACTTCCGTTACCTAATTTTTTTGTTATCACCTTTCTCTTTCCTATATTCACTTTTAATTTTCTTCTTTTACATACCCTACCAAACTGATTAACTAACCTCTGCAACTTCTTTTCAGAATCTCCCAAGAGCACAGTGTCATCAGCAAAGAGCAACTGTGGCAACTCCCACTTTGTGTTAGATTCTTTATCTTTTAACCCCACACCTCTTGCCAACACCCGAGCATTCACTTCTCTTACAACTCCATCAGTGAATATATTGAACAACCATGGTGACATCACACATCCATGTCTAAGGTCTGCCTTTACTGGGAAATAATCTCCCTCTCATCTACATACTTTAACCTGAGCCTCACTATCCTCATAAAGACTCTTCACTGCTTTCAATAACCTACCTTCTATTCCATACATTTACAACATTTGCCACATTGCTCCCCTATCCACCCTATCATATGCCTTTTCCAAATCCGGAAATGCCGCAAAAACCTTTTTACCTTTATCTAAATATTTTTCACCTGTATGTTTCACTGCAAACACTTGGTCTACACACCCCCTACCCTTCCTAAAGCCTCCTTGTTCATCTGCTGTCCTGCTCTCCATCTTACTCTTAATTCTTTCAATAATAACTCTACGATGCACTTTACCAGGTATACTCAACAGACTTATTCCCCTACAATTTTTACACTCTTTTGTTCCCTTTGCCTTTATACAAAGGAACTATGCATGCTCTCTGCCAATCCCTAGGTACCTTACCCTCTTCCATACATTTATTAAATAAAAATGCTAACTGCTCTAAAACTATATCCCCACCTGCTTTTAACATTTCTATCTTTATCCCATCAATCTCAGCTGCTTTACTCCCTTTCATTCTACCCACTGCCACACACACTTCCCCCACACTCACAACTAGTTCTTCCTCACTCCTATAAGATGTTATTCCTCCTTGCCCTTTACATGAAATCACAGCTTCCCTATCTTCATCAACATTTAACAATTCCTCAAAATATTCCCTCCATCTTCCCATACTTCTAACTCTCCATTTAATAACTCTCCTATGTTTAACAAATCCATTTATTCCGTAGGCTTTGTCAACTTATTAATCTCGCTCCAAAACTTTATTTTCAACAAAATTTGTTGATAACATCTCACCCACTCTCATTTTCTCTCTTTTTACATTGCTTCACCACTCTCTTAACCTCTCTCTTTCTCTCCATATACTCCTCCCTCCTTGCATTACTTCTAGTTTGTAAAAACCTCTCATATGGTAACTCTTTCTCTCTTGCTACTCTCTTTACATCATCATTCCACCAGTCTCTCTTCTTCCCTCCTGCACCCACTTTCCTGTAACCACAAATGTTGTGGGGGTTCAGAAGGAGATATGATGGATAAGGTAAACTCACTTGTTGGATGGTAACGATATGTATTGTCAGACTGTGGTAAGGAAGGGATGGGCCCTGCTGACACAAACTTCTGCTGAACACAGTAACACTATACAATGGACCCTCGTTTTTCATAATCCGTTCCAGAGAGTGTGACTAATGGCGTAATTGACGATTTGCGAAACCATTTTCCCCATAAGAAATAATGTAAATCCAATTAATCCGTTCCAAACACCCCTTCCGGGGTTACTTCCCTTCTTTGTTTTTTAATGCCACTAGGACCAACTTGAGAGTCACTGCATGCCTATGGCATTAAATATCTGTCCAGAGAGCTCTGTTTCTGGCATCTCTTTAAAATTTCCCTAAAATGGGACAAGACATTGTCATTGTACATGTTGCTGACATGGCTTGCAACAGGTGTGTCAGGGTGATGTTCCTCCACAAATCTTTCCATCCTACTCCACATTGCACAAATCTCCATTACAGCCACCCTCTACCACCATCACTACCACCCTCCACCACCATCACAACCACTACCACCCTCTTCCACCATCACTACCACCATCACTACCACCATCACTACCACCATCACTACCACCCTCTACCACCATCACAACCATTACCACCATCACTACCCCCCTCTACCACCATCACTACCTCCCTGTACCACCATCACAACCACTACCACCCTCTACCACCATCACTACCACCCTCTACCACCATCACTACCTCCCTGTACCACTATCACCACCACCACCACTTTTGTATTTTTCTGCAATCTTTTTCTTTAATTGTTTGTCACTTTCTTTACCAAAGGGCTAGCACTAGCTTTCTTTTGGCCTATGGTGGTTTATCAGTTCCAGGCACTAAAACGAATGGGATATTTCGAAATGTATCGTATGAATGCATGGGATCGGGCTCACTAGCTGATAAACATTGTGGCCGCTTTGGGGCCGCTCATACGCGTCTGGAACGAATGACTATACATTTGCGAGTCAAACGACGATTCGCAAATAAATATTTTGATGAAAAAATGTTATGATTTGCAAAAATTACGACTTCCGATGCTTACGAAAAACGAGGGTCCACTGTATTCATAAACTTATCCCATACATCTTCTACCCCATTTCCTATACTCACACTAGCCCATCTGTCCTCCAACAGTTGTTTGTATCTTACCCTAACTGCCTCCTTTTTAAGTTTATAAACCTTCACCTCTCCCTTACTTGATGCTTCCATTTTCCATGTATCTCATCTACCTTTTACTCTCCCTGTAGCTACAACTAAAAAGTGATCTGAGATATCTGTGGCCCCTCTATAAACATGTACATCCTGAAGTGTGCCCAACAGTCTTTTATCTACCAATACGTAGTCCAACAAACTACTGTCATTGTGCCCTATATCATATCTTGTATGCTTATTTATCCTCTTTTCTTAAAATATGTATTACCTGTAATCAAACCCCTTTCTATACAAAGTTCAATCAGTTGCTCCCCATTATCATTTACACGTGGCACCCCAAACTTACGTACCACACCCTCTCTAAATGCTTCTACTTTAGCATTTAGGTCCCCTACCACAATTACTCTCTCACTTTGTGCAAAAGTTCTACACGCTCTCTTAACATCTCCCAAAATCTCTCCTCTACACTCCTCTCTTCTCCAGGTGCATATACACTTATTATGACCCACTTTTCACATCCAACCCTTATTTTAATCCACATAATCCTTGAATTTATACATTTATATTCCCTCTTCTCTCTCCATAACTTATCCTTCAACATTATTGTTACCTCTTTGTAGTGGAGTTCGGTGGTGGTGGATTTGGAGAATGAATACAGTCGATGGGTGTCTTGGTAGCATATATTAATATGATATGGGGAGTGCCAGAGCCTGACCTCACTCTACTCTGTCTTGGGTTCAACTGCCTGCCCAGTGCCCGCAGGGCACGGAGTGCTCATGACATCATGCTAGGTCAGCAGTGAGGCACTAACGGTTGGTGAATCACTAACGGTCTTAATGTACAGATGCAGTGACTGTGACAGTTACTGGGATAGTATACTACTTCAGGGAGAAGATGACTTGCCACCTGACCAGTGGGTTGGTGCTATTTCAACCAGGGAGAGCCCATCCACTCCACTGGATCAATCCACTCCACCAGTAGAGGACAAAGACTTAGCTCCCATTGACTTCCCAGACGAGATCAAGTGTTTGTTGAATCTGTTGAACAAATGTTGTAAAGCCATTGCCTTACCAGGTGAAAAGATGGGCATAACAAACTTATTGTCCCATTGTATCCTATTTGAGCCTAGTACCAAACCTATTTATATACCTGCGTACAGAATGCCTCATTCACAAATTGCTGTCGCAGAAGAATTGATCAATCAGATGCTTGATGATGGTGTTATCGCACCTAGTAATTCACCCTGGAATGCTCCCCTGATTCTAGTTCCTAAGAAGGATGGTACAGTACTTGGCGTTCAGTTATTGACTTCAGGAAGTTAAATGCGAAAACTATTCCAGATCGCTTCCCATTTTCTGTATTTGGTGACCTTTTACGTAACATTGGAGGTAACCAAGTGTTTTCGACCTTGGACTTGTTAAAAGGGTTTTGGCAAGTCCCTCGTCACGAAGGCAGCCAAGAGCTAACAATGATAAAAGTCTATCAGTACTTAACTACAACATCAGGTCCTTACGCAAACACTATGATGACCTCCTGGCACTCCTTGAATCACTAAAGACACCCTTCTCCTGCATTATTCTTACTGAGACCTGGCTTAAACAGGACACAATAGATATCTACCCTCTACCAGGATACACAGCAATCCACGACTGCAGACCATACCAAGTTGGGGGTGGTATTGCAATCTATTACTCTAACCAGTTATCTTGTATTAGCACCAATTGCTTTAGTGATGAATATGGAGAATACATATATGCTAATTTTACTGTAAAAAACTTTAAGACGCCTTTAACAATCGGTGCCATTTACCGGATACCCCACACAAACATCCCAAACTTCAGTGAGAAATTAAAGGCACTAATAACAAACAGACAAATGAATAAGCACCACCTTCTCTTAGCTGGAGACTTCAACATCAACCTCGGCCTACTAGATGATCAGCCTGTAACTGATTTCATCAACAATATGAACAACACACTTCTCATACCAACAATAACTAAACCAACCAGGCTCACTGAAACAAGTGCAACTATAATAGACCACATATGGACCAATATACTAGCCCCCCTTAAATCAGGGATAATCACAGATAGCACTACAGACCACTACTCTACCTTCCTCTTGACAAACATTAGTAAACCACCACTTGAATACAACAAAGTCTCATTTAGACTCCATGATGTGGCCTCAATAAGGAAGTTCACAGCTGACCTAGAGACTGTTGACTGGCCTACAGAATTCTCCAAGGCCAATGGTATTGATGACTGGACAGACATTCTTCTTAACAAACTACTTAGACTATACAACAAACATTGTCCTATAAAAACGAAACAGATCACAAACAAACGGCTTGGTTGCCCATGGCTAACCAGCACCATTCTGAAATCCATTGATAAGAAACAAGAGGAGATATAAAAAAGACCTGGAAAACACTCTCTCAGATTCTAGGGACCCACAAACTGAACAAAACCAAGAATATTGTCCTAACTAAACCTAATGAAACACCACTGCAACCCACTGACACAGCTAACAAGATAAACGACTTCTTCTCAACCATAGGTTCTAATCTCGCCAATAAAATCCCACGTACCAATGCCCATGCCGGGGACTACCTAGATGGGAATTTCCCAAATTCCTTCTATCTTGCTCCAACTGAGCCCACGGAAGTCACCGAGATTATAAAGTCACTTAAAAATAACTCAGGGAATCTGTCTCATGTCCCACCATTATTGTACAAGAGAGTGGCCCATGTCCTCTCGCATATTATCTCATTACTTTTTAACAAGTCACTAGAAACTAGCAGACAAAAAGACCAAGACACACAGGGAAATAGGAAGCCCAAGACACACAGGCAGACTGAAAGAGAGAGACACAGGCAGACAAAAAGATAAACAGAGATAGATAGACAGACAAACAGATGTGCATGTTTGTGTGTAACAGTGTAAACAAATAAAGAAAGGGTTACCTGCAGCAGGGCACTATCATTATGTAACTCCACTGCTTACCCTGTCAGCAGTTTAGCGACACACGTCATCAACACCATGCTTCAAGAAGTTTCACATATACTCCAGCATGTCTACAACATTGCTGAGACCTATAAATACTTTGTATATACGTATTTCTAGAAAATAGTAAATAACCAAGGCAGATGAAAATGTACACCTGCTTGTATGATTGTAACTATTTGAGTACTATTCTGGTACCTAATATTTGTGTCAGAACAAAGACTGGTTATGAAATCACAAGAACTATTAAAAATTGTAATTATCAGAACATAAAAATTATATAAATTAAAATAAAAACAAGGAAAAAAGATATATTGGCAAAACTTCTGCAAGTGGCAGGACTCCATGTTGCTGTCAGGTGAGCATCCAGCACCAACTTTGTGGCCTTATATCTCGGTAAGTACTAGTCCTAAAAATTTTTTCTTGGTCTTATAATACACAGAAAATTACCCTCTTTAACCCTTTCAGGGTCTGTGCTGTAGATCTACGGCTTTACGTTGAGGGTCCAAACCATAGATCTATGCCATGAGCTCAGCTCACTCCGATAAGCTGTGAGCGGTAAATTTGGGCCTAGATATGAGAGAATACACATCTATGTGGTTTGTGTGCACCACATAAAACAAATCTTGCAGCACACAGTGCATAATGAGAGAAAAACTGAGACCGTAATTTTCAATTAAAACGGCAGAGTCTCTGTTTTAATTGGTCTTTCTAATCTCAACAACTCTCTCCTTTCCTTTGACATCAAACTTACTTTCCCCCAGACTAACACTATTTGCACTAATATCGTTCATACCTCTCCTTCTACAGATGCTCCTGGTGTCTACTCTATTTCTTGTTTCTCCTGTCCTCTTCAATACTTTGGAGAAACTGGTCTATCTCTTTCTGACAGACTTAGGGAGCACAAAAATAGTGTTAGGCTTGTCGACACTAACAATGCTCTTTTCTGTCACATCATAGATCACAGCCATTCTATTATCTGCTTCGCTTCTTAGAAATCGTTGTTGACTTCTTCAGACGTTCATTTTTTATCTAGAAGATCATCAGCAGCAGTCAGTTCTTCCGAGTGCAAATTGAGCAATTTCTTGACGTCATCACTTTCTAGTTCGTCAAAACCAAGCTTTCGTCTAATGTTTGCTATTTCTGCTTTTGAGACTGTACAATATGGCTGAATGTGCTTCCACACCGCAAGGTTTGTGACCAGACCTCGAAGTGGATTAGGGCCTAATCAACCAGGCTGTTACGGCTGGTTGCACGCAAACCAACATACGTACCACAGCCTGGCTGTGAATACCTTGAATAATTCTTAATTACCATTTCAGACACCACTAATCAAAGTAGAGATATAGTTTCATTTCTAAAGTCTTAGAAATAGTTCTCAAAACATTAAACCCTACCATCACATAGCAATCAAAAGTTGCCTCTACTCATACTGTTACTACTACTTCCTGCTGCAGTGCTTATGCTGTTTCATCCCATGTCATTATCTGTATATACTCTGTGTCCTTGTTTTGTTTGCAATGGCTTGTCAAGCTTCTGGAGAGTGAAATGATCCCACAATAAAATATCACATTAATTACACATCACACTGTAGATGAGGAAAAGGTTGCTATTATATAAGTCACGACACACTGAAGATGAGGAAATGGTTGCTGTTATATGTCATGGAAAGCTGAAGAGTGGTGAATGGTTGCTATTATACAAATTATATGGAGCACTGAAGATTGGTTATTTTTTTTTTTAACTTACCAGCAATGAGATCTGATAAAGAAGAAATACATTAACAGAGTGCAGGCACTGTACTTTCCATTCCAGGACTCAAGTCCAGCTAACCAGTTTTCCTGAATTCATAAATGTTACTTTGCTTTTACTCCAACAGCTCATCAGATAGTTAAAACCACTTGCCTTCACTCACTCCCAGCTAGCGTGCTCATACACGCCTGCTAGGTGGCCAAGCTCCTCGCAAACCTTTAACCCTCCTCCCTCTAATCTTTCCTAGGGTGACCCCTACCCTGCCTTCCCTCCACTACAGATTTATTCATCCTCCAAGTCATTCTATTTTGCTCCATTCTCTCTAAATGTCCAGACCACCTTATCAACCCTTCCTCAGCTCTCTGGATAATATTTTTAGTAATACTGCATTTCTCTTAATCTCCAAACTACAATTCTTTTTTTGCATAATATTTACACCATACATTGCTCTCAGACATGACATCTCACTGCTTCCAGCCTCCTTCTCAGTGCAACATTCACAACTCATGCTCTACACCCATATAAGAGTGTTGGATTATATTCTTTGTCCATGGATTATATTCTTTGTCTCCACATATACCTCGGTGCACTACTTACCTCTTTTGGTTGCTATTATATATGAGTTCTGAAACACTGAAGATTGATAAATGGTTGCTGTTACAGAAGTCACCCAGAAGCAGGTGTTAGTTTTTGCACTATACAGTAGGGCCCCGCTTTACGGCGTTCCGCTAATACGGTCATTTCAAATTATGACCAAAACTCGCAATATGGCTCCCCCCCCACCTGACTTTCTAATACGGTCACTGCACCCCACCCGGTTTGTTTACATTCTCCGTGAGATCCGTAAGCACTAAGTCTCACCATTATGTCTGGAAACTCCAAAATTTCAAGTGTTTTATAAAGTTATTTCATATTTTATATATACGTACAGTGGACCCTCGACCAACGATATTAATCCGTTCCTGAGAGCTCATCATTAGTCGAAATTATCGTTAGTCGAGTTAATTTTCCCCATAAGAAATAATGGAAATCAAATTAACCCTTTGACTGTCGCGGCCGTATATATACGTTTGTGAGGTACCGTGTTTGACGTATATATACTCATAAATTCTAGCGGCTTCAAATCAGGCAGGAGAAAGCTAGTAGGCCCACATGTGAGAGAATGGGTCTGTGTGGTCAGTGTGCACCACATAAAAAAAATCCTGGAGCACGCAGTGCATAATGAGAAAAAAAAAACTCCGACCGTTTTTTTTAATTAAAATGCCGACTTTGTGGTCTATTTTCGTATAGTATTTGTGGTTGTATTCTCGTTTTCATGGTCTCATTTGATAGAATGGAAACTATATTATAGAAATGGAGGTGATTTTGATTAATTTTACTATAAAAAGAACCTGGAAATGGAGCACAAAGTACAGGAAATGTTTGATTTTTGCCGATGTTCAAAAGTAAACAAATGATGTCATTGTCCAATAAATGTCCAAATAGCCATTCTAATACGCAGTCATGAATGGGTTGATATAATTTTTACAATTATTACAGTATTGCAGTAGTCTGCATAACAGTAAATCTTCTATTTTTTGTTTGAATAAAATTTCAAAATAAAAAGCAAGAGTAATATCACAGGGACCTGGAGACATGACTGATGAACAAAGAAAATCTTATTTTAGAGCCAGGAATGTCTGCATTGTTCATTCTGGACCTTATTTTGAAATTGTCGTATTTTTTAATTTTCGTGAAATTGGCCAAATTGCAAATTTCTGACCATGTTATTGGGTAGTTGAAATCGGTAAATGGGCAGTTTCTTGTGCTCAATCGATAGAAAAAATAGAGTTCTGAAGAAATAGTTATGAGTTTGGTTGACTGGAATAACGGAATTAGCCGAAAATAGGGCTCAAAGTGGGCGAAATTGCCGATTTTTAAATATCGCCGAAGTCGCTAACTTCGCGAGAGCGTAATTCCGTCAGTTTTCCATCAAATTTCGTTTTTTTGGTGTCTTTACAATCGGGAAAAGATTCTCTATCATTTCATAAGAAAAAATAATTTTTTTTTTTCGAATATTTTGCGACACCAGGAGCAACTTCAGGATTGGGCCCTTCGACAGTCAAAGGGTTAATCCGTTCCTGACACCCCAGAGTATTGAAAAAAAAAAATTTTTTTACCACATGAAATATTAATTTTAATACACTCAAACTGAAGAAGACGTGTACAATTACATGACACTTACCTTTATTGAAGATCTGGTGATGATTGATAGGATGGGAGGAGGGGAGAGTGTTAGTGTTTAGAAGGGGAATCCCCTTCCATTAGGACTTGAGGTGTCAAGTCCTTTTCCGGGGTTACTTCCCTTCTTTTAATGCCACTAGGACCAGCTTGAGAGTCACTGGACCTCTGTCGCACAACATATCTGTCCATAGAGGCCTGTACCTCCTGTTCCTTTATGACATTCCTAAAGCGTTTCACAACATTGTCAGTGTAATAGTCACCAGCACAGCTTGCAATAGCTGTGTTAGGGTGATTTTCATCCATAAAGGTTTGCAGTTCAACCCACTTTGCACACATTTCCTTAACCCCTTCAGGGTCCAAGGCCCAAATCTGAAGTGGTGCACCAGTGTCCAAGAATTTAAAAAAAAAATTTGTTATTTTTTCTTATGAAATGGTAGAGAATCTTTTTGTGAAGGTAATAAAACAAAAAGTACGAAATTTGATGGAAAATTGGCGAAATTATGCTCTCGCAAATTTTGATGTGTCAGCGATACTTACAAATCGGCGATTTTGCCGACTTTGACTCCCATTTTGGGCCAATTACATTATTCCAGTCAACCAAATTCTTAGCTATTTCACTAGTATTACTTCTATTCTATCGATTGAGCACAAGAAATCGCCAAGTCAACTGTTTCAACTACAAATTAAAGTGATCGGAAATTGTTAATTTGGCCAATTTAACACAAAGTTCAAAATATTCCAATTTCAAAATAGGGTCCAGAATAAACAATGTAGGTATTCCTGGAACTAAACTAACATTTCGTCTGTTCATCAGTTACGTTTTGAGGCTCTACAAATAAATTTCATTTTGATTTTTTATTCACATAATGAATTTTTATTCACACCAAAAAATAGAAGATTTTCTGTTATGCAATACTGTAATAATTGTATAAATATCATCACCATATTTGTGAATCCATATTAGACCCACCAGCTGGCGTGTATTAGACGTGTGAGGTCGTTTGTTTACTCTTGAATATTGGCAAAAATTTAACATTTCTGCTACTTTGAGCTCAGTTTCAAGCCATTTCCAGTGCTAAAACCAATCAAAATCATCTCTATTTCTGTAATATGTCTTCCATTCTATCAATTGAGACCAAGAAATCGCAAATACAACTGTAAAAAACATAGGAAAAACACTGCAAAGTCACTGTTTTAATCGAAAAATCATGATTTCAGTTTTTTTCTCTCATACACAGTGTGCTGCAGGATCTGTTTTATGTGGTGCACACATACCACATAGATGTATTCTCTCATATCTAGGCCCAAATGTACCACTCACAGTTTATCAGAGTGAGCTGAGCTCATGACGTAGATCTATGGTTTGGACCCTGAACGTAAAGCCGTAGATCTACGGGACGGACCCTGAAAGGGTTAATGGATTCCACAACTGGCATAGGGATCTCAGGGTTAGCCCCAAACCCTTCAAAATCTTTGTTAATTTCCATACTAATTCTCACCCTTTTTATCACAGGGATGGCACTAGAAGCTTTCTTGGGGCCCATGGTGACTTATTTTGCAGGTGCAATCACTAAAAATGCTGTGATAATGTGAAATGTTCCGATTGTATGTTTGGATGCGACCGCGGTGGCTGGCTTGTAAACACTGCGCAGGCCACACGTGGACGCGTCTTGAACAGAACGAATCGCATCGGTCGAGTTTTTTAGCGCTAGTCGAGGCAAAATTTTTGCGTTAAAATGTATCGCTAGTCGGATTTAACGTTATACAATGCTATCTTTGGTCGAGGGTCCACTGTACTCTGATAATTATACTTATGTATACCTGTACCTAAATAAACTTACATACTGTGCTGGCGTGCAGGTACACATTAAAATCAGTGTCTTATGTCTCGAGACGTCATATTAGTAATGATAATAATAATCACCGAGTCTCATTTAAATGTCGTATATTACGTTAATATACACATTTTCGTTTATCTATGATATTTTTCACAATTATATAACAAACACGATGCATAACATAAATATAATAAATACACCAAACAATAGAATAAATAAATATAAATTTGAGATGTGGTAGCAGACGACTTGCACAAGTGACGCCATATTAAAAATAATAATCACAGAGTCTCATTAAATGTTGTATATTACATTAATATACACATTTTCTTTAATCCATCTATGATATTTTTTCAAAATTATGTAATAAACACGATACATAACATATAAAGATCAGGCGGATCAGGCTCTGATCCACCAGGAGGCCTGGTCACAGACCGGGCCGCGGGGGCGTTGACCCCCGGAACTCTCTCCAGGTAAACTCCAGGTAAACACCCACAATAGAATAAATAAACATAAATATGAGATATCGTAGCCAGATAACCTGTACAAGTGATGGCAAGAACAACATTTTCTCTAATCAAACATAAGAGAAAAATTTGTTACTGGGGGTAACTGTAGAAAATTATTCCTTTCGTATGTATGTAAGTAAGTTCATTAGGTATACACAAATACAGTTACATAGATTATCATACATAACAGCATATGTTTAGAGAACCTAGGATAACCCAAAAAAGTCAGTGACTTATTTCCATTGCCTTCACCCAGAGCGTCATTTCTACTAAAAATGGTGTTACATGAGAATGGGAGTGTTCTTTTTTATTTATTCTACTATAACAATGTAGAGACAACTTGTACACAATGTAACTTGTACACAAACCAAACGTGTACACTTTGTTTGTTTACACAACTTACGTTCGCCTGGTTTGTTTACATAACTCTTTGCTTGGTTCTCGTTTACTCACTCCTGATTACACTAAGTGTACAAATATTTTAAGGTAAGTAATGAGTGAACTGTATTGCTTGCTCTGAGATGCTTCCTTTCAGGGTCCAAGGCCAAAATCTGTCACGCACCAGTGTCATTACTAAAGAGCATATTTTTGTGAAGGTAATCTCTGATCAGTTTACCGAGATACAGTCATTTGGCGGCAACATCGACGAATTCCACATCGTTTTTTCTTTTCTTTTCCAATTTTTTTCTATTCCTACTAACATTTGGGGCCTGAGAGACCAATACTGTATATAATTTATATATATAAACTCACTGTATTGAACACAATAACCGCACTAAAGTTATTATCATATTATTGTTTACCACTATTGTTTATTACAATAAACATGCACAAATATTGTATAATACTAATGTTCTATCATATATTTACATATTTACAATCACTGGACATGGTTTTAGAACTGCTGGAGCTTGTGGAACTCCTTGAAACAAGGCACCATGCACAGAGGCACCTTACATTCCTCACACATAAACCGAGTGTCTTTGCGTCTTTGTTGCCGTCGTTTTGTTTGTGCACAGACAATGCATCTCTTCTGAGCAAATTTCTTTTGAGTTGAAGGAAGCTGTATTATGAAATGATCACCTTCTCTTCTCAAACGCTTGGGTATATTGTGATGAATTCGAGGACCATGTTGTATTGCAGGTGTTGTTACCTGGTACTTCATTATGAGTTGTCTGACAACAGACAAACAAAATTCACCATACGGTGGTCTGTTACCAGTCTTTATTTGGTACATATTATATGCATTCAGCATTGAAATGTCCATGAGATGGAAGAAAAGTTTCATGTACCACTTGTAACTCTTACGAACACAGTCAACAAAACCAATCTGCATGTCACACTTGTCAACCAAGCGCATGTTTTGTGTATAATCAATCACTGTCACTGGTTTTCGAATACGTTCATTAGTCACTCGATCAACTTTGCCACTGTCTTGCATTTCATTACGGTGAATGGTTGTCAACAATGTGACATCTCGTTTGTCATGCCACCGTAATGCCATGATGTCATTGGCAGTAAACACCTGCACGTCATCACCACGAACACCTGCGTTGAGCCTGGGCATATGTTTACGATTAGAACGCACTGTGCCACACACATCTGTCTTGTTCACTCGCATGAAATCACTGAGTAATGGGCTTGTGTACCAGTTATCGGTATATAATGTATGGCCCTTACCAAGATAAGGTGCCATCATGTTTCTCACTACGTCACCTGATATACCCAATAACATCTTGGTATCTTTCAATGTTTTACTACCCGTGTATACAACAATATCCAACACCAGGCCACTGTCACAATCACAGAGTACAAACAATTTTATACCAAAGCGGTTCCTCTTGCTCGGTATATACTGCTTGAATGACAGTCTACCTTTGAACAAAATCAAAGACTCGTCAATTACAAGATTCTTGAATGGATAAAAGTACATCCTGAACTTTTGTTTGAGATACATGAAAACATTTCTAATCTTGTATAACCTGTCACTTCTGTCAGGCCTGGTTTTGTCAGAGAAGTGCAACATACGTAAGAGTAAGATAAACCTGTTCACTGGTATTATTTCACTGAAGGATGGGGTACAAATTAGCCGATCTGTGGACCAGTATGCTTTTATATTATGCTTATAGACGTGAGGCATAAGCATTATTGTTGCAAAAAGCAAATACATTTCTGCAACAGTCGTCTCTTTCCACCTGTGTAGTCTTGACTGTGGTGATAAGATCGTATTTGCCATGGTGTACTGAAAATACTTATTACTTTCCCTGACAATAGTTTCCATCAATGGCTGGTCAAAGAATAATTCAAAGAATTCCAGTTCATTGGCCGTGGTTCCAAGGGGACAGGTAGGTAGAATTCCACTTTGCGAGTCATCAAAGTGGTGAGGGCTGGGAACAAAATTGGGATTTTGCTGCCAATCCCAGATACGGTTTGCTGGTGGATACTGGACATCATAGGCTGGTTGTACGGGTGGTTGTGGCGGGCTGGTGGGTGACGCTCCGCTTTGTCCTTGAACTGACGAGTCAGCAGCGTGGGTTCCCGCGTGGCACAGCGAGTCACGCATGGAGGTGCCACTACCACCACCAGCCCCACTAACACCATCCACTGATTGCTCTGAGATGCTTAAATATCATAGAATAGTATGTGTAGGTGGGGTGGCCTGGTATGGTAGCCCGGCTGACTACCATACATACCACCTGGAGGTTACCTGGAGGTTATTCCGGGGATCAACGCCCCCGCGGCCCGGTCCATGACCAGGCCTCCCGATGGATCAGGGCCTGATCAACTAGGCTGTTACTGCTGGCCGCACGCAGTCCAACGTACGAGCCACAGCCCGGCTGATCCGGCACTGACTTTAGGTATTTGTCCAGCTCTCTCTTGAAGGCAGCCAGGGGTTTATTGGCAATTCCCCTAATGCTTGATGGGAGGCTGTTGAACAGTTTTGGGCCCCGGACACTTATGGTGTTTTCTCTTAGTGTACCAATGGCGCCCCTACTTTTTATTGGGGGCATTTTGCATCGCCTGCCCAGTCTTTTACTTTCGTAGGGAGTGATTTCTGTGTGCAGATTTGGGACCATTCCTTCCAAGATTTTCCAAGTGTAGATTATGATATATCTCTCCCTCCTGCGTTCCAACGAGTACAAGTCAAGTGCTTCCAAGCGTTCCCAGTAGTTAAGGTGCTTGACAGAACTTATACGTGCAGTAAAGGATCTCTGTACACTCTCTAGATCTGCGATTTCACCTGCTTTGAATGGAGATGTTAATGTACAGCAGTATTCCAGCCTAGAGAGAACAAGTGATTTGAAAAGGATCATCATGGGCTTGGCATCTCTCGTTTTGAAAGTTCTCATTATCCATCCTATCATTTTCTTTGCACGTGCGATCGTGGCACTGTTGTGATCCTTGAAAGTGAGATCCTCAGACATTACTACTCCCAGGTCCCTTACATTATTTTTCCGCTCTATTGTATGGCCGGAGTCAGTAGTATACTCTGTTCTAGTTATTATCTCCTCCAGTTTTCCATAACGGAGTAGTTGGAATTTGTCCTCATTGAACATCATATTGTTTACCGTCGCCCACTGGAAAACTTTGTTTATATCTTCTTGGAGGTTAACCGCGTCCTCAGCAGATGACAGCCTCATGCAGATCCTAGTATCATCCGCAAAGGATGATACGGTGCTGTGGTGTATATCTCTGTTTATGTCTGATATGAGGATAAGGAATAAGATGGGGGCGAGTACTGTGCCTTGTGGAACAGAGCTCTTCACTATGGCAGCCTCCGATTTAACTCTGTTGACCACTACTCTTTGTGTTCGATTTGTTAGGAAGTTGAAGATCCATCTCCCCACTTTCCCAGTTATTCCTTTAGCACATATTTTATGGGCTATTACGCCATGATCGCATTTGTCAAATGCTTTTGCAAAGTCTGTGTATATTACATCTGCATTCTGATTTTCTTCCAGTGCATCCAAGGCCATGTCATAGTGATCCAGTAGTTGTGAGAGGCAGGAGCGACCTGCCCTGAACCCATGTTGCCCTGGATTGTGCAGATTTTGGGAATCCAGGTGATTTGCAATCCTGCTTCTTAGCACTCTTTCAAAGATTTTTATGATGTGGGACGTCAGAGCTATTGGTCTATAGTTCTTAGCTAATGCTTTGCTGCCACCTTTATGGAGTGGGGCTATATCCGTTGTTTTGAGTGACTGTGGAATTTCACCCATGTCCAAGCTCCTCCTCCATAGTGTACTTAGGGCACGCGAGAGGGGTTTCTTGCAGTTCTTAATGAAAACAGAGTTCCACGAGTCTGGGCCCGGGGCTGAGTGCATAGGCATGTTGTCAATGGCTTTTTCGAAATCTATCGGAGTTAGGGTAATGTCGGAAATCTGGCATACATTTATGGAGTTTTGAGGCTCATTCATGAAGAAATCATTTGGGTCGTCGATCCTCAGACCGATTAGTGGTTCACTAAACACAGAATCGTCCTGGGATTTCAATATTTCACTCATTTCCTTGTTGTCATCTGTGTAAGTCCCATCCTGTCTGAGTAAGGGCCCGATACTAGATGTGGTATTTGCCTTGTTTTTGGCATATGAAAAGAAATATTTTGAATTTCTTTCAATTTCACTAATAGCTTTAAGCTCCTCCTGCCTCTCCTGGTTCCTGTAAGAGTCATTTAGCTGAAGTTCGATAGTTTCCACTTCCCTGGTCAGCGCCTCCTTTCGTGTATCAGATATTCTAGCACTCCTGAGGAGCTCAGTGACTCTTCGTCGTCTTCTGTAGAGGGAGCGTCTTTTTCTCTCCAGTTTACTCCTGCTCTTCTTCTTTCTTAGGGGAATATGCCTAGAACATGCTTCGGCTACCAGGAAGTTGACCCTTTCAAGGCACTGGTTTGGATCCATGTCATTTAAGACATCTTCCCAACATGTTTCGTTTAGGACATGGTTTACCTGGTCCCAGTTGATGTTCTTGTTGTTGAAATTGTATTTTGTGAAGACACCTTCACAGGTACATGCATTCTGCTGTACAGGACCCCTATGCATGTACGTCTGGACTTCGATTAGATTGTGATCGGAATTAGTTGTTTTTGATATTCTTATGTCTCTTATCAGGTCCTCTTGATTTCTTACAATAAATACTACTCATCTCACCCTAGATTAAGACTACAAATATTTTAAGGTAAGTAATGAGTGCACTATGTGTGTATTGTACTTTTTTATTGTTTTTTGATGCCTAGTTCTATTGCTAACTTAACTCTTTGACTGTTTACGCCGTATAAATACGTCTTATGCGCCAATGTTTCTGACGTATTTATATGCACAAATTCTAGCGGCTTCAAATCAAGCGGGAAAGGCCTGGTAGGCCTACATGAGAGAGAATGGGTCTCAGTGGTCGGTGTGCACCCTGTGAAAAAAATCTGGGACCCAGCGGTGCATTGTGGGAACGCCATCTCGTTAGTCCATTTTCACCATGCCTCTCGGTAAGAAGTTCCTCACTCCTCGGCGGATTGGAGGTCTTTTGTTCCCAAGTGATAGCTCTAACAGCGATGAAAATGTCAGTGACAGTGAATTCCAGGGTTTTGAAGTGAGTGTTACCGGAAAAAGTGCCCAGGATAACGTAATTAGTGATGAAAACCCAGATGACCCACAACCTTCCACCTCTGATGCTGGGCCGGCTTGTTCACGTTCACGTTCGCCTGTACCGGGACGAAAGAGGAAACTATTTGGTCGTGTACAACACCCAGATGTTAGTGAATGTGATAGTGATAGTGATTTCAAGGTCATTGAAAGCAGTTCTAGTGACAGGGTGAACATTCCCCAGTGAAGTGGCAGTATTTATGACGTAGCATGCGGTCTGGTAGTGTTTCATATGTTGTTCCAAGGGGAAGGAGAAACTGGGAGCACATCCCGTGGCCCTACACCATGACCTGATAGTGAAGACGACGATATTGTTACGATGGGTATGAATGATGTGAGTGAGGGAGCAGGCAGTGGTGGTGATAGTGATGGTGGCACGGCCCATGTGGCACCATCAGGGTTACTCAGCGGGCCACGCTACTACCCACGCTGCTGACTCTGCACAACCACCAGCCTCACCCGACCCCACACTCCCACAACCTGCACAACCACAACCTGCACAACCACAACCATGGTACAATATCCAGAACCCACCAGCAGACCGCATCTGGGATTGGCAGGACGGTGACGAGTTTGTTCCCAGTCCCCATGACTTTGATGAAACACAAAGTGAAATAAAGCCATCATGTCCACTTGGGAACAATGCTAGTGAACTGGACTGCTTTGAGTTATTCTTTGATGAACCCCTGATGGACATCATTGTCAAGGAAACAAACACATACTATGATTACACCATGGCAAATACAATTCTCTCACCAAAATCACTGCTACACCAGTGGAAGGAGACAACTGTGGCAGAGATGTACCTGTTTTTTGCCACAATAATGCTTATGCCACATGTGTATAAGCACACTGTCACCACATACTGGGCAACAGAACGTCTGATTTCAACTCCAGGTTTTAGTGACATTATAGGTGTCGATCGTTTCCTGATACTGTTACGTATGTTACACTTTTCAGACAAAACCAGGCCTGACAGAACCGACAGGTTATATAAGATCAGAAATGTGTTTATGTACCTGAAACAAAAGTGCTGTATGTATTTTTATCCCTTCAGGAAGCTTGTTATTGATGAGTCCTAGATTTTATTCAAAGGAAGACTCATTCAAGCAGTATATACCAAGCAAGAGGAAACGCTTTGGTATAAAGTTATTTGTACTGTGTGATTGCAGAAGTGGTCTTGTTTTGGATATCATTGTGTACACTGGCAGTAATACTTTGAGAGATACCATGAAGTTATTGGGTATCTCTGGTGATGTGGTTCGAACAATGATGGAACCATATCTTGGTAAGGGGCATATGTTATTTACTGATAACTGGTACACAAGCCCCTTACCCAGTGATTTCTTGCGAGTGAACTTGACAGACGTGTGTGGCACAGTGCGTGGTAATCATAAACATATGCCAAGGTTTGACGCTGGCACTCGCAGAGGTGAGGTGCAGGCCTTTGCTGCCTATGACATAATGGCATTTCGGTGGCATGACAAACGTGATGTCACATTGTTGACATCAGTTCACTCAAATGAAATGGCACACAGTGGCAGGCACAACAGAGAGACCAATGAACCCATTCTAAAGCCTGCAGCTGTCATGGACTACAACCTCAATATGCGCTTAGTGGACAAATGTGACATGCAGATTGGGTTTGCAGATTGTGTACGCAAGAGTTATAAGTGGTATATAAAACTTTTTTTCCATCTTGTTGATATCTCTATGCTAAATGCTTATAACATATACAAGTTGAAGACCAACAAAACACCAAAATATGGTGAATTTTATTTGTCAGTAATCAGACAAATTATCGCAAAGTACCAAGGAGCAACACCTGCAATAGACCAGCGCCCACGAAATTACCAACACACGTCATCTCGTTTCGGGCCTGGTGATCACTACCCCATACAACTGCCTCCTACTACTGCCAAGAAAAATGCTCAGAAGAGGTGTTATGTATGTACACATACCACAAAATGCCCACAAACACGCAGAGACACTCGTTTTATGTGTGAGGAGTGTCAAGTGCCCCTCTGCATATACCCATGTTTCAAAGAGTTCCACAAGCTGCAGCAGTTCTAGGAACGTGTTTAGTGACTGTACATATGTACGTATATATATTATGGAACAATAGTAATAAACATTGTTTTGTATTGTTTGTTTGTGTAAACAAAGTGTATACACAAACTAATAGTGATAAAGTTTGTTCTGTTATTGTGTTGTAAACAATGAGTGTATATTTGAACAATGCACATTACATTGGTCTCACAGGCCACATAAGTTACTTGGAAAAGAAAAATATTGAAAAATGCAAGAAACTTTTGAATTAGAGTAAATAAAAGAATACCGGGTGGGCGGCAGTCGCTGCTGTTGCCGTACGCACGTCACTTTCTGCAAACTTTGCAGCTCTATATCTTGGTAAGTACTGATGGCAAAAAAATTTTTTTTAGGCTTAAAACACTCAGAAAAATATTCCTAACATTTTCATAAGAAAAAATAATTTTTTTTTTTTAATATTTTGCGACATAGAATGACAGTTTCAGAAAGGGGCCTGCGACAGTCAAAGGGTTAATATATTTTAGTGTAAACTTTTTTTTTTTTTTTTTTTTTTATTATCACACCGGCCGATTCCCACCAAGGCAGGGTGGCCCGAAAAAGAAAAACTTTCACCATCATTCACTCCATCACTGTCTTGCCAGAAGGGTGCTTTACACTACAGTTTTTAAACTGCAACATTAACACCCCTCCTTCAGAGTGCAGGCACTGTACTTCCCATCTCCAGGACTCAAGTCCGGCCTGCCGGTTTCCCTGAATCCCTTCATAAATGTTACTTTGCTCACACTCCAACAGCACGTCAAGTATTAAAAACCATTTGTCTCCATTCACTCCTATCAAACACGCTCACGCATGCCTGCTGGAAGTCCAAGCCCCTCGCACACAAAACCTCCTTTACCCCCTCCCTCCAACCCTTCCTAGGCCGACCCCTACCCCGCCTTCCTTCCACTACAGACTGATACACTCTTGAAGTCATTCTGTTTCGCTCCATTCTCTCTACATGTCCGAACCACCTCAACAACCCTTCCTCAGCCCTCTGGACAACAGTTTTGGTAATCCCGCACCTCCTCCTAACTTCCAAACTACGAATTCTCTGCATTATATTCACACCACACATTGCCCTCAGACATGACATCTCCACTGCCTCCAGCCTTCTCCTCGCTGCAACATTCATCACCCACGCTTCACACCCATACAAGAGCGTTGGTAAAACTATACTCTCATACATTCCCCTCTTTGCCTCCAAGGACAAAGTTCTTTGTCTCCACAGACTCCTAAGTGCACCACTCACTCTTTTTCCCTCATCAATTCTATGATTCACCTCATCTTTCATAGACCCATCCGCTGACACGTCCACTCCCAAATATCTGAATACGTTCACCTCCTCCATACTCTCTCCCTCCAATCTGATATTCAATCTTTCATCACCTAATCTTTTTGTTATCCTCATAACCTTACTCTTTCCTGTATTCACCTTTAATTTTCTTCTTTTGCACACCCTACCAAATTCATCCACCAATCTCTGCAACTTCTCTTCAGAATCTCCCAAGAGCACAGTGTCATCAGCAAAGAGCAGCTGTGACAACTCCCACTTTGTGTGTGATTCTTTATCTTTTAACTCCACGCCTCTTGCCAAGACCCTCGCATTTACTTCTCTTACAACCCCATCTATAAATATATTAAACAACCACGGTGACATCACACATCCCTGTCTAAGGCCTACTTTTACTGGGAAAAAATTTCCCTCTTTCCTACATACTCTAACTTGAGCCTCACTATCCTCGTAAAAACTCTTCACTGCTTTCAGTAACCTACCTCCTACACCATACACTTGCAACATCTGCCACATTGCCCCCCTATCCACCCTGTCATACGCCTTTTCCAAATCCATAAATGCCACAAAGACCTCTTTAGCCTTATCTAAATACTGTTCACTTATATGTTTCACTGTAAACACCTGGTCCACACACCCCCTACCTTTCCTAAAGCCTCCTTGTTCATCTGCTATCCTATTCTCCGTCTTACTCTTAATTCTTTCAATTATAACTCTACCATACACTTTACCAGGTATACTCAGCAGACTTATCCCCCTATAATTTTTGCACTCTCTTTTATCCCCTTTGCCTTTATACAAAGGAACTATGCATGCTCTCTGCCAATCCCTAGGTACCTTACCCTCTTCCATACATTTATTAAATAATTGCACCAACCACTCCAAAACTATATCCCCACCTGCTTTTAACATTTCTATCTTTATCCCATCAATCCCGGCTGCCTTACCCCCTTTCATTTTACCTACTGCCTCACGAACTTCCCCCACACTCACAACTGGCTCTTCCTCACTCCTACAAGATGTTATTCCTCCTTGCCCTATACACGAAATCACAGCTTCCCTATCTTCATCAACATTTAACAATTCCTCAAAATATTCCCTCCATCTTCCCAATACCTCTAACTCTCCATTTAATAACTCTCCTCTCCTATTTTTAACTGACAAATCCATTTGTTCTCTAGGCTTTCTTAACTTGTTAATCTCACTCCAAAACTTTTTCTTATTTTCAACAAAATTTGTTGATAACATCTCACCCACTCTCTCATTTGCTCTCTTTTTACATTGCTTCACCACTCTCTTAACTTCTCTCTTTTTCTCCATATACTCTTCCCTCCTTGCATCACTTCTACTTTGTAAAAACTTCTCATATGCTAACTTTTTCTCCCTTACTACTCTCTTTACATCATCATTCCACCAATCGCTCCTCTTCCCTCCTGCACCCACTTTCCTGTAACCACAAACTTCTGCTGAACACTCTAACACTACATTTTTAAACCTACCCCATACCTCTTCGACCCCATTGCCTATGCTCTCATTAGCCCATCTATCCTCCAATAGCTGTTTATATCTTACCCTAACTGCCTCCTCTTTTAGTTTATAAACCTTCACCTCTCTCTTCCCTGATGCTTCTATTCTCCTTGTATCCCATCTACCTTTTACTCTCAGTGTAGCTACAACTAGAAAGTGATCTGATATATCTGTGGCCCCTCTATAAACATGTACATCCTGAAGTCTACTCAACAGTCTTTTATCTACCAATACATAATCCAACAAACTACTGTCATTTCGCCCTACATCATATCGTGTATACTTATTTATCCTCTTTTTCTTAAAATATGTATTACCTATAACTAAACCCCTTTCTATACAAAGTTCAATCAAAGGGCTCCCATTATCATTTACACCTGGCACCCCAAACTTACCTACCACACCCTCTCTAAAAGTTTCTCCTACTTTAGCATTCAGGTCCCCTACCACAATTACTCTCTCACTTGGTTCAAAGGCTCCTATACATTCACTTAACATCTCCCAAAATCTCTCTCTCTCCTCTGCATTCCTCTCTTCTCCAGGTGCATACACGCTTATTATGACCCACTTCTCGCATCCAATCTTTACTTTGATCCACATAATTCTTGAATTTACACATTCATATTCTCTTTTCTCCTTCCATAACTGATCATTTAACATTACTGCTACCCCTTCCTTTGCTCTAACTCTCTCAGATACTCCAGATTTAATCCCATTTATTTCCCCCCACTGAAACTCTCCTACCCCCTTCAGCTTTGTTTCGCTTAGGGCCAGGACATCCAACTTCTTTTCATTCATAACATCAGCAATCATCTGTTTCTTGTCATCCGCACTACATCCACGCACATTTAAGCAACCCAGTTTTATAAAGTTTTTCTTCTTCTCTTTTTTTAGTAATTGTATACAGGAGAAGGGGTTACTAGCCCATTGCTCCCGGCATTTTAGTCGCCTCATACGACACGCATGGCTTACGGAGGAAAGATTCTTTTCCACTTCCCCATGGACAATAGAAGAAATAAAAAAGAACAAGAGCTATTTAGAAAAAGGAGAAAAACCTAGATGTATGTATATATATATATGCATGTGCGTGTCTGTGAAGTGTGACCAAAGTGTAAGTAGGAGTAGCAAGATATCCCTGTTATCTAGCGTGTTTATAAGGGGAAAAAAAGGGTGTTCCACTTACGGCGATTTCCGCTTTACGGCGGTATCCTGGAACCTCACCTGCCGTATAAGTGGGGCCCTACTGTAATGAGTTGGTGTACTATTGTTTAACATCCGAAGCTCTTTATCAATACGCACACGTACATATATCCACCATCATTTCACCCTTACAATCTGACTCTGGAGAGCCAAGAGGCAGATGTTTTTCATAGAATAAGTGACTCTGGTAGCTAATCAATTAGACCATGCATCATTGCTGGCCATAAACTGAGTTCCCCTGGAAAGTATGTGTGTTACAGCAAATAGTGACTCGACTAGTATTCAACACTAGCCTCACAGCTACTGCTTTAATGTGGGTGTTGAGTTATCTCCAAGAGCATAACCATCATAATCATCTCTGGATCCTTGTTTATCATGATCGTATCACAGGCTGAGTTTTTCAGTACGGTAGGGGCCCGCTTTATGGTGTTCCGCTAATACGGCAATTTCAAATTACAGTATGACCAAATCACACTATACGGCGAGCGGTCTTTCTAATATGGCATGCCCCACCTGGTTTATTTACATTCTCCATGAGAAGATCTCTCTACTATGTCTGGAAACTTTCCAAAATTTCAAGTGTTTTAAAGTTATTGCATATTTTACATGTTCTCTGATAATTATACTTATGTGTACCTGTACCAAAGTATATTTACACACGCTACTGGCGTGCAGGTACATATTAAAATCACTAAGTGTGTCCCTCTAGTCTTAACACCATACTAATAATACTAATATGTAATAATCACTGTTGGGCACATTAATTAAATGTCTTATTTTATGTTAATATAGAAATTTTCATTAATCCATCTATGATGTTTTCTTCACACATAACATAATTCTCAGCATGAATTATTCATTACTTCTACCTTTGTTAATGATGGCATCTAAAGGTTGTTGTTAGAAACGATTAAACTCGGTGAACATGGTATGTTGATGGTAATAATAAGGCTCTGGGTCACATTAAATATCTTGTAGCTGTGTAGGTTGGTGTAGGTATGTAGCCTAGGCAAACTACATACCTACATTATTATTATTATTATTATAAAAGGGAAGTGCTAAACCCATAGGATTATATATCACCTGTGGGCTGTGGAAGGTATTCAGGTTTAATTCAGGGAACTGGAGCACAGATCCAATTCCCTTGATCAAGAGCCCCTTACCAGCATCAAGGAACCTTCCTTGAGGGGTACATACCTATATCTACTGGCTACCTACACCTGACTTCCTACACATACGTACTACTCACCTTTTGCCCTACATTAAGATTACAAATACTATTTTAGGGTAAGTAATCAATGTACTGTGTATATATTTTTCTTTTAATTTTTTTTTAATGCCTAGTTCTATTACTAACTTAATATAAGTTAGTGTAAACTTGTTGTCTGGCATTTGTATGCATTTATAAGTGAAAAAATAGCGTTCCTCTTTTCTGGCGACGTCTGCTTTCTGGCAGTAGCCTGGAACTTAACCTGCCGTATAAGTGGGGCCCTACTGCATGTATAATCAGAAGATCCTAATTATGGTACTGAAGACACCATGTCTGCAATCTCAATATCTACCTCTACTCATTTTCGTCCACTAAGTACAGTAATGCACTTAATTTGTGTAAATACAGTATAGTTGAACCTAAGAATTTGTGTGCTTTGTAGATTGCATGATTTGATCATATTCTCATTCTTGTGAATTTCAGTGTTAGGCAGGTTTGAGAAACAATTAAAAATACAGGCACCATTTTTTTTTTTTTAAATTCAGACCTACAAAATTTCCATTTATCTGTATCTTCAGGATTCATATTGCCTCCAGGAACCTAACTCCTATGAATTACGGAGTTTAACTGTGGATATTATTATATCTGTGGTCCAAGACTATTCAACCTTATACCAGCAGATATAAAAATTTTCACCAGAAAGTGTGTAGACATTTTCAAGAGGAAACTGGATCACTACCTCACTAGGTGCCAAGTAACTCAGGCTATGATAGCTATGTGTACCAACTGGTCACCATTAGCAACAGCTGAGTTGAATAGGCAAATCAGCAGAAAGGTCTGGCCTTAGGCCAGGCTGCAAGGATAGTGATACTCGATACTGGTCACATGTATATAACAAGTAGGTGAGTACATGTACTAAAATTATTGTAGATGTTCCTTCTGTATTTGGAGCTTTCTATTATCTAAGTACTGTAGTTCTATTTTCAGTGCATCATGATGTTCTGTAACAAATATTTAAATTAGATACGTATTTCATCAGAACATATAAATACAGTATTTGAAATGTTGTCCTAATAAATTCTCCTAAATTTCAAGTCTTCCAAGGGAAAGGAAAAAGATGTAAGTACTGTATGTTACTGTTTTATTAATTATATTTTGATAAATATTTTTGTCTTGTTAATGTTAAGTCCATTTTTAAAGTTTATTGCTTGTAAGACTATAAGCTAACTGATTTGAGTGTAGTCTGTGTATTTTCTGCCCATTTCCATCATATTTCTTATTTTTTTTCATATTCATGTAGCATGCATGAGCAGGGTAATATTTAGTGAAGGGATTCAGGGAAACCGGTGATTTTTATATAGCCGGACTTGAGTACTGGAAATAGGAAGTGCAGTGCATGCACTTTCAAGGAGGGGTTTGGGATATCGGCAGTTTGGAGGGATATGTTATATACTGTATCTTTATACAGTGGTACCTTGGTATGCGACCTTAATTTGTTCCAGAAGGCTGTTTGCGTGCTGATCTGTTTGATTACTGAAAGAATTTGTTCCCATAAGGAATAATGTAAAGTAGATTAATCTGTTTCAGACCCCCCAAAATACACTTACAAACACATTTACAATAATACCTTTACATAATTGTTTGAGTTGGGAGCTTGTCGAATACTGAGGTACCACTGTACAGTGAACCCTCGCATAACTCTATTAATCCGTTCCTGAGAGCTCAATGTTATGCGAAATTATCGTTATGCGAAATTATCGTTATGCGAATTAATTTTCCCCATAAGAAATAATGGAAATCAAATTAATCTGTTCCTGACACCCAAAAGTATGAAATTTTTTTTTTTTTACCACATGAAATATTAATTTTAATACACACAAACTGAAGAAGACATGCACAGTTACATGACACTTAGCTCTATTGAAGATCTGGTGATGATTGATGAGATGGGAGGAGGGGAGAGTGTTGATGGTCTTAGTGTTTAGAAGGGGAATCCCCTTCCATTAGGACTTGAGGTGGCAAGCCCTTTTCCGGGGTTACTTCCCTTCTTTTAACCCTTTCAGGGTCCAAGGCCCAAATCTGGAGTCACGCACCAGTGTCCAAGAATTTTCAAAAAAAAATTTTTTTATTTTTTCTTATGAAATCGTAGAGAATATTTTTGTGAAGGTAATAAAACAAAAAGTACGAAATTTGGTGGAAAATTGACGAAATTATGCTCTCGCGAATTTTGATGTGTCAGCGATATTTACGAATTGGCCATTTTGCCGACTTTGACTCCCATTTTAGGCCAATTACATTATTCCAATCAACCAAATTCTTAGCTATTTCACTAGTATTACTTCTATTCTATCGATTGAGCACAAGAAATCGCCAAGTCAACTGTTTCAACTACAAAATAAAGTGATCGGAAATTGTTAATTTGGCCAATTTAACACAAAGTTCAAAATATTCCAATTTCAAAATAGGGTCCAGAATGAACAATGTAGGCATTCCTGGCACTAAACTAACATTTCCTCTGTTCATTAGTTATGTTTTGAGGCTTTACAAATAAATTCCATTTTGATTTTTTATTCACATAATGAATTTTTATTCACACCAAAAAATAGAAGATTTACTGTTATGCAATACTGTAATAATTATATAAATATCATCACCGTATTTGTGAATGTATATTAGACCCACCAGCTGACGTGTATTAGATGTGTGAGGTCGTTTGTTTACTCTTGAATATCGGCAAAAATTTAACATTTCCGCTACTTTGAGCTCAGTTTCAAGCCATTTCCAGTGCGAAAACCAATCAAAATCATCTCTATTTCTGTAATATGTCTTCCATTCTATCAAATGAGACCAAGAAATCGCAAATACAACTATAAAAAACATACGAAAAAACACTGCAAAGTTGCTGTTTTAATCGAAAAATCATGATTTCATTTTTTTTCTCTCATTATACACAGTGTGCTGCAGGATCTGTTTTATGTGGTGCACACATACCACATAGATGTATTCTCTCATATCTAGGCCCAAATGTACCACTCACAGTTTATCAGAGTGAGCTGAGCTCATGGCGTAGATCTACGGTTTGGACCCTGAACGTACAGCCGTAGATCTACGGGACGGACCCTGAAAGGGTTAATGCCACTGGAGCCAGCTTCAGAGTCACTGGACTTCTGTCGCACAACATGTCTGTCCATAGAGGTCTGTACCTCTCGTTCCTTTATGACTTTCCTAAAGTGGTTCACAACACTGTCAGTGTACAGGTTGCCAACACGGCTTGCAACAGCTGTCTGAGGGTGATTTTCATCCATAAAGGTTTGCACTTTAAGCCACATTGCACAGATTTCCTTAATCTTTGAAGTAGGCAACTTCTTCAATTTCTCTCTCCCCTCCTCCGAAGCAGTTTCCTCAGGTGTGGCCTCATGCTGTTGAAGATGATCTAACAGCTCATCAGTGGTTAGTTCTTCATTGTCCTCCTCCACCAATTCTTCCACATCATCCCCACTAACCTCCAACCTCAAGGACTTCCCCAATGCCACAATGGATTCCTCAACTGGAATACGCCTCTCAGGGTTAGCCTCAAATCCTTCAAAATCCCTTTGGTCTACACATTCTGGCCACAGTTTCTTCCAAGCAGAGTTCAAGGTCCTCTTAGTCACTCCCTTCCAAGCCTTACCTATAAGGTTTACACAATTGAGGATATTAAAGTGATCTCTCCAAAACTCTCTTAGTCAATTGAGTTTCTGAGGTCATTACAAAGCACCTTTCAAACAGAGCTTTTGTGTACAGTTTTTTGAAGTTTGCAATAACCTGCTGGTCCATGGGCTGCAGGAGAGGAGTGGTATTAGGAGGCAAAAACTTCACCTTAATGAAGCTCATGTCCCCACAAAGTCGCTCTGCCAAGTCTGAAGGATGACCAGGGGCATTGTCTAACACCAGGAGGCACTTAAGGTCTAATTTCTTTTCAGTTAGGTAATTTTTCACAGTGGGGGCAAATGCTTGGTGTAACCAGTCATAGAAAAAGTCCCTAGTGACTCATGCCTTACTGTTTGCCCTCCACAGCACACACAATTTAGCCTTGAGGATATTCTTTTGCCTGAACGCTCTGGGAGTTTCAGAGTGATACACTAATAAAGGCTTCACTTTGCAATCACCACTAGCATTGGCACACATTAACAGAGTAAGCCTGTCTTTCATAGGATTATGTCCTGGGAATGCCTTTTCCTCCTGAGTAATGTAGGTCCTGCTTGGCATTTTCTTCCAAAACAGGCCTGTTTTGTCACAATTAAACACTTGTTCAGGTTTGAGTCCTTCACTGTCTATGTACTCCTTGAATTCATGCACATATTTTTCAGCTGCTTTGTGGTCCGAACTGGCAGCATCACCATGCCTTATCACACTGTGTGGGCCACTACGCTTCTTAACCCTTTGACTGTCGTGGACGTATATATACGTCTAACGAGGTACCGTGTTTGACGTATATATACTCATAAATTCTAGCGGCTTCAAATCAAGCAGGAGAAAGCTGGTAGGCCCACATGTGAGAGAATGGGTCTGTGTGGTCAGTGTGCACCATATAAATAAAATCCTGGAGCACGCAGTGCATAGTGAGAAAAAAAAAACTCCGACAGTTTTTTTAATTAAAATGCCGACTTTGTGGTCTATTTTCGTGTAGTATTTATGTTTATATTCTCGTTTTCTTGGTCTCATTTGATAGAATGGAAAACATATTATAGAAATAGAGGTGATTTTGATTGATTTTACTATAAAAAGAACCTTGAAATGGAGCTCAAAGTATGGGAAATGTTTGATTTTTGCCAGTGTTCAAAAGTAAACAAATGATGCCATTGTCCAATAAATGTCCAACTAGCCATTCTAATATGCAGTCATGAATGGGTTGATGTTATTTATACAATTATTACAGTATTGCAGTAGTCTGCATAATAGTAAGTCTTCTATTTTTTGTTTGAATAAAAATTCAAAATAGAAAGCAAGAGTAATATCGGAGGGGCCTGGAGACATGACTGATGAACAAAGAAAATGTTATTTTAGAGCCAGGAATGTCTGCATTGTTCATTCTGGACCTTATTTTGAAGTTGTCATATTTTTTAGTTTTCGTGAAATTGGCCAAATTGCAAATTTCTGACCACATTATTAGGTAGTTCAAATCAGTAAATGGGCAGTTTCTTGTACTCAATTGATAGAAAAAATGGAGTTCTAAAGAAGTAGCTATGAGTTTGGGCGACTGGAATAATGGAATTAGCCGAAAATAGGGCTCAAAGTGGGCGAAATCGCCGATTTGTAAACAGCGCCGAGGTCGCTAACTTCGCGAGAGCATAATTCCGTCAGTTTTCCATCAAATTTCGTTTTTTTTTGGTGTCATTATAATTGGGAAAAGATTCTCTATCATTTCATAAGAAAAAATATTTTTTTTTTTTTAAATTTTGCGACACCAGGAGACACCTCAGGATTGGGGGTTGCGACAGTCAAAGGGTTAAATCTCTCAAACCAACCTTTGCTGGCCTTAAATTCACTCGCATCATCACTAGTTGCAGGCATTTTTCTAATTAAATCCTGATGCAACTTCCTAGCATTTTCACTTATGATCGCTTTAGAGATGCCATCTCCTGCTATCTGTTTTTCGTTTATCCACACCAATAAGAGTCTCTCAACATCTTCTATCACTTGCGGTCTCTGTTTCGAAAACACAGTTGCACCTTTGGCAAGAACAGCTTCCTTGATTGCCGTTTTCTTGGACACAATAGTAACGATGGTTGATTGGGGTTTACTATACAACCTGGCCAGCTCGGAGACACGTACTCCACTTTCATACTTAGCAGTGATCTCTTTCTTCATCTCTATAGTAATTCTCACCCTTATTCCTGTAGGGTTGGCACTAGAAGCTTTCTTGGGGCCCATGGTCACTTATTTTGCAGATGAAATCACCAAAAATGCTGTAATAATACGAAATGTTCCGATTGTATGCTTGGATGTTACCACAGAGGCTGGCTTGTAAACAATGCCATCGGCGGAACATGTGAAGCTGGCTCAGGCCGCACATTAGACGTGTCTCGGACGAATAGCGTTGAGCGCATTTTTTAGCGCTATGCGAGGCAAAATTTTAGCGATAAAATGTATTGGTATGTGGATTTAATGTTATGTGATGCCAGTGGTATGCGAGGGTCCACTGTATATGCTTCTAAACTGTTGTATCTGCAAAGACAGTGATTTTGTATGAGTAAGGTGAAGATGTTGAATGATGATGAAAGTATTTTCTCTTTGGGGACTTTCTTTTTGGGCCACCCTGCCTCGGTGGGAGGCGGCCGACTTGTTGAAAAAAAAAAAGCAGCATTTCGTAATGCATCTTGATTTGTTTTACCTTTCATTATTGCCCTTCCTTTGACTTGTTAACAAGTCACAATCTCATGACTCATTGCATGAGCTCTTATTTTTTGTCTAATTGTACAGACGGCTTAAATTGTGCCGTGACCACCAAGCTAGTGCCTGCATAATTTCATAAGTTTTCCACCAAATTTCATATTTTTGGTGTCATTACATTCTGAAAAAGATTCTCTACCATTACAGAAGAATTTTTTTTGTAATTCTCAACATTATCAGCACTTTTAACCCTTCACTATTCAGACCCTCAAAATAAAACTTTCAATGTCCAAAAAATTAAAAAAACAAAATTATTCTGAAATAGTAGAATCTTTTTCTAAAGGTAATGATAGAAAACTTACAGAATTACGAAGGCACACAGTTAGCGGTGTCAGCACAACTTACACACTGGCAATTTCACCCAATTTGAGTCCCATTTTAGGCAGTTCCATTATTCCAATTGACTAAATCCTTATCTGTTTTGTTAGTACAGTGGAACCTCGGTTTTCATCTTTAATTCGTTCCAGAAAGTCTAGCCAAAAACCAAATTTGACAAAAACTGAAGCAATATTTCCTATAAGAAATAAAGTAAATTCAATTACTGTAATCTGTTCCAGAAGTATTAACAAAAAATATATTTATAGAAAATAACTCTAGTTTTACATACAGAAAACAGCGAGAAATAAATATGAAGGACTAATGAAATGGATAAATGAACATTTAAATAACTTTTGCCTTTATTGAAGACTCTTGTTGGCGTATGGAAGACAGCGAGGAGGGAAGAGGGAGGAGAGGTTATTGTTTGGAAGGGGCATCCCCTTCCATAAGGACTTCAGGTATCAAGTCCCTATCCGGGGTTACTTCCCTACTTTGTCTTTTACTGGCACTAGGACCAGCTTGAGAGTCACTGGACTTCTGTCGCACAAAAAAGTCTGTTCAGAGAGGTCTGTTTCTGGCATCTCTTGAAGAATTGCCTAAATTGGGACAAGGCATTGTCATTGAACATGTTGCAGACATGGCTTGCAACAGCTTTGTTAGGGTGATATTTCTCCACAAAACTTTGCAACTCACTCCACTTTACACACGTCCTAAATCACTGAAGAAGGCACATTATCCTGCTCTCTCTCTCTCCTCCTCTGAAGCAATTTCCTCAGCTGTGATCTGCTGCTGTTCCAGTTGAAGGTGTTGCAGCTCTTCAGTGGTTAGCTCTTCCATGTGGTCGTCCACCAACTCTTCCACATTCCGGCCACTCACATCCAACCCCGTACTTTACTATGTGTTCTTTCTTGAATTCTATCGTGTTTTTCACCTTCTTCATCAAAGGGATGGCACTCAGAACTTTCTTTGGCCCCATGGTGGCTTATTTAGCAGCCGCATTCAATAAACAAGCACAAAAAACAATGGATTATTATGAAATGTTTTGTATGAACTCGCAGGGTAATGTTCACTCAATGAGAAACAAAGCCAGACTGACTCAGAACGCGTGCGTGAGATGCTTTGCGTGGATGTGGGCAGGTGGACACATTCAGTATGGTGGACGAAAACCGAGGTGATGAACAAAAACTCGGACAGAATTTTGACAAAAAAAGGCGTCAAAAACTGAATTCAACGAAAACCAATGCAAACGAAAACCTTGGTTCCACTATATGTATTCCATTCTGTCAATTGAGTAAAAGAAACTGCCTATTCTACTATCTTGTAAAGTCATCAGAATTCAGTAATTTGACCAGTTTCACAAAATTAAGATACCTGGACAGGGTTTCGGGGGTCAACTCCCCTGCAGCCTGGTCTGAGACCAGGCCTCTTGGTGGATCAGGGTCTGATCAGCAAAAAGATAAAAGATAATACCAATTGAAAGATAGAGCCTATAATAAACGGTGTAGACATTACTGGCACTAAAGCATTTCTTCTGTTCATTCATCAGGTCCCCAGGCCTCTCCTGTACGTACTTCACTTGTTTTCTATTTTGAACTCTCATTCACACAAAAATATATTTTTACTCTATTTCTTGGGTAATAAAATATAACCAGGTGCTCATGGTTTACAGCATCTCAGTAATAAATAGGCATAAAATAGGTATCAGTACCTTTAGAAACTGCTTCTCTAGCATTTTAGATAAAATATTTTTTAAATTTTGGGACACAGAAGTGGCTTTCTATTTGGTAGGGCTGGGACCATTTAAGGGTTAAGGGATTTGTGCTTATTGTTCTTGATACCTCCAGCATTACTAGTATTGCCCAAGGGTGTCATGGTCAGTTTCCAGAGATGAGATGGAGTGATTGAAAATATTCAAAAAATTTTCAAGTACACAGTGAGTAAGGCACATGAAGCTCCTAGAAAGCAACTGTAGGTGGTGTGGGTGGCAGTGCCTCTCCAAACACTTGTTCTCCAAGGCACAACTTCAGTCCTGGACTGCCAAGTTTTTGAGTGTACCTTAATTAATGCTTATGTGTAAAGCTTGTGGAGCATACTACAAGTCAGCCATCACTAATCTGGCAGTCAGTTACTATCCGATTCCATCAGTAATCCGGCACTAAGTTTGGCTAGCATAATTTCAAATTTCATCATTATGCTGACTCACATCATTATACTGTCTCAAATTTCATCATTATACTAACTCAGAAATTGTGCAGATACGTAGTTGTAAATCCACAGCAGCAAGCCAGTGGAGGAGAAAGCAGTGATGAAAATGAGGAACATGTAGCAGAAAGAGTCTCTATTGATAGGTTAATTTAAGTGTATTCTAACCTAACCACTCTGTAATCCGGCAAACTCACTAATCTGGCACACTACAGGTCCCATTGATGCCAGATCAGTGATGGCCGACCTGTATCAAGGCTCTATTAAGCTATTTGCAGAAAAAGGAGCACATTTATTATCGCATTTTGACAAAATTGCTACTGTTATAAGTGAGTTTGCTATATATTATAGTACAGTGGACCCTCGACCAACGATGGCATCGATTAACGATAAATCCGACTAGCGATACATTTTAACGCAAAATTTTTGCCTCGACTAGCGCTAAAAAACTCGACCAACACTATTCGTTCCGTCTGAGACGCGTCCACTTCTGGCCAGTGTTTACAAGCCAGCCAGCCACCAGGGTCGCTTCCAAGCATACAGTCGGAACATTTCATATTATCACAGCCTTTTTAGTGATTGCACCTGCAAAATGAGTCACCATGGGCCCCAAGAAAGCTTCTAGTGCCAGTCCTACAGCAAAAAGAGTGAGAATTACTATGGATATGAAGAAAGAGATCATTGCTAAGTATGAAAGTGGAGTGCGTGTCTTCAAGCTGGCCAGGTTGTACACAAAACCGCAATCAACCATCGCTACTATTGTGGCCAAGAAAACGGCAATCAAGGAAGCTGTTCTTGCCAAAGGTGCAACTATGTTTTCGAAACTGAGATCGCAAGTACTCGAAGATGTTGAGAGACTGTTATTGGTGTGGATAAATGAAAAACAGATAGCAGGAGATAGCATCTCTCAAGCAATCATATGTGAAAAGGCTAGGAAGTTGCATGACGATTTAATTAAAAAAAATGCCAGCAACTAGTGGTGATGTGAGTGAATTTAAGGCCAGCAAAGGTTGGTTTGAGAGATTTAAAGGGAAGGGAAGTAACCCTGGAAAAGGACTTGCCACCTCAAGTCCTAATGGAAGGGGATTCCCCTTCTAAACACTAAGACCATCAACACTCTCCCCTCCTCCCATCCCATCAATCGTCACCAGATCGTCAATAAAGGTAAGTGTCATGTAACTGTGCATGTCTTCTTCAGTTTGTATTGAAATTAATATATCATGTAAAAACAATTTTTTTTTCATACTTTGGGGTGTCCTACACGGATTAATTTGATTTCCATTATTTCTTATGGGGAAAATTAACTTGACTAACGATGAGCTCTCAGGAACGGATTAATAGCGTTAGTCGAGGGTCCACTGTATACCTGGAGTTTACCTGGAGAGAGTTTCGGGGGTCAACGCCCCCGCGGCCCGGTCTGTGACCAGGCCTCCTGGTGGATCAGCCCCTGATCAACCAGGCTGTTGCTGCTGGCTGCACGCAAACCAACGTACGAGCCACAGCCCGGCTGATCAGGAACTGACTTAGGTGCTTGTCCAGTGCCAGCTTGAATTACTATTATTACTGTAATATATTCTTGTTATTTTGTGTTTAAATAACTTAATACATTTGTGTTTTTTTCCCTTGTATTTCAGAATAAAGTTAAAGGGATTTAGTTGTATGCTCATCTTTCTGTTTAACCCTTTGACTGTTTCGGTCGTATATATACGACTTACGAGCCACTGTTTTTGACGTATACATACTCATAGATTCTTAACGGCTTCAAATCAAGCAGGAGAAAGCTGGTAGGCCCACATGTGAGAGAATGGGTCTGTGTGGTCAGTGTGCACCATATAAAAAAAAGTCCTGTAGCATGCAGTGCATAATGAGAAAAAAAAACTCCGACCGTTTTTCTTTTTTAATTAAAATGCCGACTTTGTGGTCTATTTTCGTATAGTATTTATGGTTGTATTCTTGTTTTCTTGGTCTCATTTGATAGAATGGAAAACATCTTATAGAAATAGAGGTGATTTTTATTCGTTTTACTCTGAAAAGAACCTTGAAATGGAGCTCAAAGTAGGGGAAATGTTTGATTTTTGCCGCTGTTCAAAAGTAAACAAATGATGTCATTTTCCAATAAATGTCCAACTAGCCATTCTAATATGCAGTCATGAATGGATTGACATTATTTATACAATTATTACAGTATTGGAGTAGTCTGCATAACAGTAAATATTCTAGTTTTTGTTTGAATAAAAATTCAAAATAGAAAGCAAGAGTAATATCAGAAGGGCCTGGAGATGTGACTGATGAACAAAGAAAATGTTATTTTAGAGCCAGGAATGTCTGCATTGTTCATTCTGGACCCTATTTTGAAATTGTCATATTTTTTAATTGCAAATTTCTCACCATGTTATTGGGTAGTTGAAATCGGTAAATGGGCAGTTTCTTGTACTCAATCGATAGAAAAAATGGAGTTCTAAAGAAATGGCTATGAGGATGGTTGACTAGAACAATGGAATTAGCCAAAAATAGGGCTCAATGTGGGCGAAATCGCCGATTCATAAATATCACTGAGGTCGCTAACTTTGCGACAGTTTTCCATCAGATTTTGTTCTTTTGGTGTCATTACAATCGGGAAGAGATTCTCTATCATTTCATAAGAATTTTTTTTTCTTGAAATTTTGAGACACCAGGAGACACCTCAGGATTTGGGGTTGCGACAGTCAAGGGGTTAATAGTTATGAAGTGAGTGACATTGGCTGCCTGAGTGAGACAGGGTAAGCGTGGTACGCGCTGAGCTGGATAGGCGCCTATAGATGGCAGTGCCACCATGGCACAAAATATTAACCTAGCTGGGCATATGTCTCTCGGCCACCTACCCATTGTTGTCCTCGACCATGATTGACTGAAAAAAAAAAAATCTCGGTCTCTCTCTCAGGAACAGGGAACAGGCAACAGAATAAAAACATACATGTACATGTGGACATGGACAAAAAAAAAACTTGATGGCTCTTATTTTATATTGTTTGACATATATTGATGAAATAAAAATCCTATACTATAGATCTTTTATTATTTATTGATTGATCCTTCTACATTGCTGAATTACAATACAGTACAGGTTGATTTGTGTGGTGCCAGATTAGTGATTTTGCTGGATTACAGAGTGCTTAGGTTAGAATACACTTAACCCAACGGCGATATTTACACTTTGGTGGTTTTGCCCACTTTATGCCCTATTTTTGGCCCATTTCATTGTTCTAGTCGACCAATCTCATAGCTATTTCACTAGTATTTCTTCTATTCTGTTGAATGAGTAGAAGAAACTGCCCATTTACCTATTTCAGCTACTCAGTAAAGTGGTCAAAAATTGGTAAATTGGCCAATTTCACACAAATTTCAAGAGATGCTAATTTCAAAATAGAGTCTGGAATAAACAGTGCAGATATTCCTGGCACTAAAATAACATTTTCTCTGTTCTTTGGTCACGTCTCCAGGCCCCTCTCATATTATGCTTGCTTTCCGTTTTGAATTTTTTTTCACACAAAAAATAGAAGATTTACTACTATGCAGACTACTGCATTATTGTAATAATGGTTTAAATAGTGTCAACCCATTTGTGACCGTGTATTAGACCGGCCAGTTGGACATGCATTGAATGATGACATCATTTGTTTACTCTTGAACATTGGCAAAAATCGAACATTTCTGCTATTTTGAGCTCAATTTCAAGGTACTTTCTGCCCTAAAACCACTCAAAATCATATCTATTTCTGTAATATATCTTCCATTCTATCAAATGAGACCAAAAAAACAAGAATACAACAATAAAAACCCTATGAAAATGCACCACAGATTCACCGTTTTACACCAAAAACACATTCACAGTTTTTTTTTTCTCATGCATTGCGTGCTGCAGGATTTTTTTTTTATATAGTGTACACTTATCACACAGACCTATTCTCTCATATGTAGGCCCAAATTTACTGGTCTCAGCTTATCTGAGTGAGCTGAGCTCATGGTGACTGACTGTGGCTTCAAAACCACCTTATCTTTTATGGACAATGCACAGTGTACGTGCTTTACACAAGGAGAAGCATTTCTTTTATTCATTGGAACTATGGCTAGGGCTAAAAGTGAGCACGTTATAACAATAAATGGAGAAAAACAAATTGGAATAACTTGTGCAGCAAGTAGCGGCATGTTGGTGTGGCAACCCCTGAAATTTGAAATTAGGTTAGCTGAAATTAGTACCAGATTACTGATGGAACTGGAGTACTGAGTGGTGGATTAGTGATGGCCGACCTGTATTTAGTATTTTTCTCTCTCTTGCCAGCATATTCTGCTTGTGAGTAAAATACTGATCAAAGCCTTTCTTTTCCTCAGGCCAGTCAGAAGGCAGGCAACAAATACAAAGAAGAAAGTGAGAGTAGTGACTCTGATGAATGGGATGAAGAAGAAGATCCAGACAATATGAATGTCCCAGGTAACTGACTACAGTACTTGGAAGCTTTTGTATATTTTATCAGAAGTAAATGATGTGTATGTAGTTTTTATATGTTTAAGGAGACAGGTTGTCATAAACAAATATTGGTAAAACAAAGTACTTCACAAGTACAGGTTTTCACTAGCTAAAAAATGGTTGAAAGCGTCATAAGTGCTAATGTAAATAAAAAATTTAAACATAAATAAGACTAAATACTATACTGCATTTATAATAATGTTTTATTATTTCTTAAATATGAATTGCTCACCATTATTTTTGTTTACATTGTAGTTTTGGGTAGCTGCGGTAGACAAAGCAACCTTTTTGGTGTCTTCTCATGTGCTATGGTAAACGAGTGTAACTTCAAGTCAGCTTATTATATAGTTCTTCATGGGAGGTAAAATTATGCAGGTGAAGGGCTCTTTAAGTCAAGGAATTGGACCTGACCCCTCTTTGACTGATCCTGATTACCTCCTGCTACCCCAGGCAGGTGACTCATGTAGGATTAGCACTTCCTTCTATCTCCTGGTACCACTGACTGGGAACAAATGCCTAGTTTGCTGAACACCCAGTTGTGTGTGAGTTGGCATAGTGGGTAGAGTATAGCATACTTATTCCCAATGTACACAGGTTCAGACCTCTTCTGACCTGAGATGAAACAAATCTTAGAACAGATGGGGCTCAAACCCATGGCAATTTATTTACGATTGTTAATATGATTTTGTGTCACTGAAATGCAACATTTGAAAGTAATTTTGCTGTCTATGGAAAATTGAATTCTAATTAAATTTGTTGTTCGAATAACACCATAATTCTGCATGAGACACTATTTTTTAGAGCAACTAAACATTTATTTTCAACTGAAAATGATTCACATAAAAGTTTTTTATCGATCTGATATTTTTTTAAATGGAAACTTATTATTTATCATAATGAGTATTGTATTTTATGCAGATTTTTTTTAACACGCTGGTCATCTCCCTCCAAGGCAGGCAGATGTGAACGTGAAATCTTGGGGTACTTGTGAGCATTGTCAGAGTAAATGTTTGCTGTAATGAAATTATTTTTGACAGTACTATGTATTAAAAAAAAATTTCTGCTTACAGGGGGGGGGACAAACCTTGGTGTGCTAAAGGGAGAAGAAAAGCCGTTGAAAAAAGAGCCCAGTGGCACACTCTCCTCTTTAGGTGCCAGTAGCTCAGGTCTCACTCTTCAGTCTCTGCTTGCTGCACCACATGCAGACCTTAAACCCAAGCCAGATCTACTGAGTGCAGCTCTGTCTTCCTCAGGTAATATTTATCAGTTACTAGAATAACATTATATTAACCCCTTGAGGGTCCGTGCCGTAGATCTACGGCTTTACGTTGAGGGTCCAAACCGTAGATCTACATCATGAGCTCAGCTCACTCTGATAAGCTGTGAGCGGTAAATTTGGGCCTAGATATGAGAGAATACATCTATGTGGTATGTGTGCACCACATAAAACAAATCCTGCAGCACACAGTGCATAACGAGAAAAAAAACTGAGACCGTAATTTTCGTTTAAAACAGCAACTTTGCAGTGTTTTTTGTATGTTTTATATAATTGTATTTGCGATTTCTTGGTTTCATTTGATAGAAAGGAAGATATATTACAGAAATAGAGATGATTTTGATTGGTTTTAATACTGAAAATGGCTTGAAACTGAGCTCAAAGTAGCGGAAATGTTAAATTTTTACCGATGTTCAAGAGTAAACAAATTACCTCACATGTCTAATACACGCCAGCTGGTGGGTCTAATATACGTTCACAAATGTGCTGATATTATTTATACAATTATTACAATATTGCATAACAGTAAATCTTCTATTTTTTGGTTTGAATAAAAATTTATTATGTGAATTAAAAATCAAAATGGAATTCATTTGTAAAGCCTGAAAATATAACTAATGAACAGAGGAAATGTTAGTTTAATGCCAGGAATGCCTGCATTGTTTATTCTGGACCCTATTTTGAAATTGGAATATTTTGAACTTTGCACTAAATTGGCCAAGTTACCAAATACCAGTCACTTTATTTTGTAGTTGAAACAGTTGAGTTGACAATTTCTTGTGCCGAGTCAGTAGAATAGAAGTAATACTAGTGAAATAGCTAAGAATTTGGTTGACTGAAATAAAGTAATTGGCCTAAAATGGGAGTCAAAGTCGGCAAAATCGCCAATGCGTAAATATTGCTGACACATCAAAATTCGCGAGAGCATAGTTTCGTCAGTTTTTCATCAAATTTCGTACTTTTTGTTTTATTACTTTCAGAAAAAGATTCTCTACCATTTCATAAGAAAAAATAACAAAATTATTTTTTGAAAATTCTTGGACACTGGTGCACACTTTGAAATTTGGCCAAGTGAGTGTAAAATGAAAGCCTGTAATTGTTTTACATGATGGTAGGATTGCTGGTGTCTTTTGTCTGTCTCATAAATATGCAAGATTACAGGTATGTCTTGCTACTTCTACTTACACTTAGGTCACACTACACATACATGTACACGTTTATTTATACACACTCATCTGAGTTTTCTTTGATTTTATCTTAATAGTTCTTGGTCTTATTACTTTTCCTTTTATATCCATGGGGAAGTGGAATAAGAATCTTTCCTCCGTAAGCCATGCGTGTTGTAAAAGTCAACTAAAATGCCGGGAACAATGGGCTAGTAACCCCTTTTCCTGTAAAGATTACTAAAAAGAATAAGAAGAAGAAAATTGTCAAAGTGGGAAGTCTGAATGTACGTGGATGTTGTGCAAATGATAAGAAAGAGATGGTTGTGGATGTTATGAATGAAAAGAAGCTGGATGTCCTGGCTTTAAGTGAAACAAAGTTGAAGGGGGTGGGAGAGTTTAAATGGAGAGGAATAAATGGGATTAGGTCAGGGGTTTCAAATAGAGTTAGAGCTAAAGAGGGAGTAGCAATAATATTGAAGGATAAGCTATGGCAGGAAAAGAGGGACTATAAATGTATTAATTCAAGGATTGTTATTTTTTTTTTTTTTTATTATCACACTGGCCGATTCCCACCAAGGCAGGGTGGCCCAAAAAAAGAAAAACTTTCACCATCATTCACTCCATCACTGTCTTGCCAGAAGGGTGCTTTACACTACAGTTTTTAAACTGCAACATTAACACCCCTCCTTCAGAGTGCAGGCACTGTACTTCCCATCTCCAGGACTCAAGTCCGGCCTGCCGGTTTCCCTGAACCCCTTCATAAATGTTACTTTGCTCACACTCCAACAGGACGTCAAGTATTAAAAACCATTTGTCTCCATTCACTCCTATCAAACACGTTCATGCATACCTGCTGGAAGTCCAAGCCCCTCGCACACAAAACCTCCTTTACCCCCTCTCTCCAACCTTTCCTAGCCCGACCCCTACCCCGCCTTCCTTCCACTACAGACTGATACACTCTTGAAGTCATTCTGTTTCGCTCCATTCTCTCTACTTGTCCGAACCACCTCAACAACCCTTCCTCAGCCCTCTGGACAACAGTTTTGGTAATCCCGCACCTCCTCCTAACTTCCAAACTACGAATTCTCTGCATTATATTCACACCACACATTGCCCTCAGACATGACATCTCCACTGCCTCCAGCCTTCTCCTCGCTGCAACATTCATCACCCATGCTTCACACCCATATAAGAGCGTTGGTAAAACTATACTCTCATACATTCCCCTCTTTGCCTCCAAGGACAAAGTTCTTTGTCTCCACAGACTCCTAAGTGCACCACTCACTCTTTTTCCCTCATCAATTCTATGATTCACCTCATCTTTCATAGACCCATCCGCTGACATGTCCACTCCCAAATATCTGAATACATTCACCTCCTCCATACTCTCTCCCTCCAATCTGATGTTCAATCTTTCATCACCTAATCTTTTTGTTATCCTCATAACCTTACTCTTTCCTGTATTCACCTTTAATTTTCTTCTTTTGCACACCCTACCAAAAGGATTATGTGGAGTAAAATAAAGATTGGATGTGAAAAGTGGGTTATAATAAGCGTGTATGCACCTGGAGAAGAGAGAAGTGTAGAGGAGAGAGAGAGATTTTGGGAAATGTTGAGTGAATGCATGGGGAGTTTTGAATCAAGTGTGAGAGTAATGGTGGTTGGGGATTTCAATGCTAAAGTGGGTAAAAATGTTATGGAGGGAGTAGTAGGTAAATTTGGGGTGCCAGGGGTAAATGTAAATGGGGAGCCTTTAATTGAGCTATGTGTAGAAAGAGATTTGGTAATAAGTAATACATATTTTATGAAAAAGAGGATAAATAAATATACAAGGTATGATGTAGCACGTAATGAAAGTAGTTTATTAGATTATGTATTGGTGGATAAAAGGTTGATGGGTAGGCTCCAGGATGTACACGTTTATAGAGGGGCAACTGATATATCGGATCATTATTTAGTTGTAGCTACAGTTAGAGTAAGAGGTAGATGGGAAAAGAGGAAGGTGGCAACAACAAGTAAGAGGGAGGTGAAAGTGTATAAACTAAGGGAGGAGGAAGTTCGGGTGAGATATAAGCGACTATTGGCAGAAAGGTGGGCTAGTGCAAAGATGAGTAGTGGGGGGGGGGGGTTGAAGAGGGTTGGAATAGTTTTAAAAATGCAGTATTAGAATGTGGGGCAGAAGTTTGTGGTTATAGGAGGGTGGGGGCAGGAGGAAAGAGGAGTGATTGGTGGAATGATGAAGTAAAGGGTGTGATAAAAGAGGAAAAAGTAGCTTATGAGAGGTTTTTACAAAGCAGAAGTGTTATAAGAAGAGCAGAGTATATGGAGAGTAAAAGAAAGGTAAAGAGAGTGGTGAGAGAGTGCAAAAGGAGAGCAGATGATAGAGTGGGAGAGGCACTGTCAAGAAATTTTAATGAAAATAAGAAAAAAATTTGGAGTGAGTTAAACAAGTTAAAAAAGCCTAGGGAAAGTATGGATTTGTCAGTTAAAAACAGAATAGGGGAGTTAGTAGATGGGGAGATGGAGGTATTGGGTAGATGGCGAGAATATTTTGAGTAACTTTTAACCCTTTGAGGGTTTCGGACGTACTAGTACGGCTTACGACCAAGGGTTTTTGATGTACTAGTACGCCTAAATTCTAGCGCCCTCAAATCTAGTGGGAGAAAGCTGGTAGGCCTCCATATGAAAGAATGGGTCTATGTGGTCAGTGTGCACGGTATAAAAAAAATCCTGCAGCACACAGTGCATAATGAGAAAAAAAAACTTTGACTGTTTTTTTGGAATAAAACAGCGACTTTGCACTGTATTTTCGTATGGTATTTGTTGTTGTATTCTAGTTTTCTTGGTCTCATTTTATAGAATGGAAGGCATGTCATAGAAATTGAGATGATTTTGACTGGTTTTACAATGAAAAATACCTTGAAATTGAGCTCAAAGTAGCAGAAATGTTTGATTTTTACCAAAGTTCAAAAGTAAACAAATCATGCCAAGCGTCCAATACACGTCAACTGGTGAGTCTAATTTCCTTTTGCAAGTGTGCCAATATGATTCATACCATTTTTTACACTAATGCAGTAGTCTGCATAACAGTAAATCTTCTACTTTTTGTGAGAATAAAAATTCAAAGTGGAAAGCAAAATAATGTAAGAGGGGCCTTGAGACATGACTAATGAACAGAGGAAATGTCATTTTAGTGCCAGGAATGTATTTCTTGTTTGTTCTAGACCCTATTCGGAAATTGGCATCTTTTGAAATTTGTGTGAAATTGGCAAAATTGCTAAATTCTGACCACTGTACTGGATAGTTGAAATTGGTAAATGGGTGGTTTCTTGCACTCATTCAATAGAAAAAATGGAGTTCTAGCAAAATATTCATGTTTTTTGTCGACTAGTACAGTGGAACTGGCTGAAAATGGGGCTCAAAGTGGGCAAAATCACCGATCTGTAAACATCGCCGAAACCGCTAACTTCTCGAGAGCATAATTCCGTAAGTTTTCCATCAAATTTCGTATTTGTAGTGTCATTATGATCGGGAAAAGATTATCTTTTCACAAGAATTTTTTTTTTTTTTCAAATTTGGCCAACCCTGAGAATGAGTCTCGGAGAGCGCCTGTCGACCCTCAAAGGGTTAAATGCTAAGGAAGAAAGAGAGGCGGTAATTTCATGCACTGGTCAGGGAGGTATACCATCTTTTAGGAGTGAAGAAGAGCAGAATGTAAGTGTGGGGGAGGTACGTGAGGCATTACGTAGAATGAAAGGGGATAAAGCAGCTGGAACTGATGGGATCATGACAGAAATGTTAAAAGCAGGGGGGGGGGGGGTGATATAGTGTTGGAGTGGTTGGTACTTTTGTTTAATAAATGTATGAAAGAGGGGAAGGTACCTAGGGATTGGCAGAGAGCATGTATAGTCCCTTTATATAAAGGGAAAGGGGACAAAAGAGATTGTAAAAATTATAGAGGAATAAGTTTACTGAGTATACCAGGAAAAGTGTACAGTAGGGTTATAATTGAAAGAATTAGAGGTAAGACAGAATGTAGGATTGCGGATGAGCAAGGAGGTTTCAGAGTGGGTAGGGGATGTGTAGATCAAGTGTTTACATTGAAGCATATATATATTTTTTTTTTTTTCAACAAGTCGGCCGTCTCCCACCGAGGCAGGGTGACCCAAAGAAGAAAGAAAATATCCAAAAAGAAAATGCTTTCATCATCATTCAACACTTTCACCACACTCACACATTATCACTGTTTTTGCAGAGGTGCTCAGAATACAACAGTTTAGAAGCATGTACGTATAAAGATACACAACATATCCCTCCAAACTGCCAATATGTGAACAGTATTTAGATAAAGGTAGGGAAGTTTTTATTGCATTTATGGATTTAGAAAAGGCATATGATAGAGTGGATAGAGGAGCAATGTGGCAGATGTTGCAAGTATATGGAATAGGTGGTAAGTTATTAAATTCTGTAAAGAGTTTTTATGAGGATAGTGAGGCTCAGGTTAGGGTGTGTAGTAGAGAGGGAGACTACTTCCCGGTAAAAGTAGGTCTTAGACAGGGATGTGTAATGTCACCATGGTTGTTTAATATATTTATAGATGGGGTTGTAAAGGAAGTAAATGCTAGGGTGTTCGGTAGAGGGGTGGGATTAAATTTTGGGGAATCAAATTCAAAATGGGAATTGACACAGTTACTTTTTGCTGATGATACTGTGCTTATGGGAGATTCTAAAGAAAAATTGCAAACGTTAGTGGATGAGTTTGGGAATGTGTGTAAAGGTAGAAAGTTGAAAGTGAACATAGAAAAGAGTAAGGTGATGAGGGTATCAAATGATTTAGATAAAGAAAAATTGGATATCAAATTGGGTAGGAGGAGTATGGAAGAAGTAAATGTTTTCAGATACTTGGGAGTTGACGTGTCGGCTGATGGATTTATGAAGGATGATGTTAATCATAGAATTGATGAGGGAAAAAAGGTGAGTGGTGCGTTGAGGTATATGTGGAGTCAAAAAACATTATCTATGGAGGCAAAGAAGGGAATGTATGAAAGTATAGTAGTACCAACACTCTTATATGGGTGTGAAGCTTGGGTGGTAAATGCAGCAGCGAGGAGACGGTTGGAGGCAGTGGAGATGTCCTGTTTAAGGGCAATGTGGGGTGTAAATATTATGCAGAAAATTCGGAGTGTGGAAATTAGGAAAAGGTGTGTAGTTAATAAAAGTATTAGTCAGAGGGCAGAAGAGGGGTTGTTGAGGTGGTTTGGTCATTTAGAGAGAATGGATCAAAGTAGAATGACATGGAAAGCATATAAATCTATAGGGGAAGGAAGGCGGGGAAAGGGTCGTCCTCAAGAGGGTTTGAGAGAGGGGGTAAAGGAGGTTTTGTGGGCGAGGGGCTTGGACTTCCAGCAAGCGTGCGTGAGCGTGTTAGATAGGAGTGAATGGAGACGAATGGTATTTGGGACCTGACGATCTGTTGGAGTGTGAGCAGGGTAATATTTAGTGAAGGGATTCATGGAAACCGGTTATTTTCATATAGTCGGACTTGAGTCCTGGAAATGGGAAGTACAATGCCTGCACTTTAGAGGAGGGGTTTGGGATATTGGCAGTTTGGATGGATATGTTGTGTATCTTTATATGTACATATGCTTCTTAACTGTTGTATTCTGAGCACCTCTGCAAAAACAGTGATAATGTGTGAGTGTGGTGAAAGTGTTGAATGATGATGAAAGTATTTTCTTTTTGGGGATTTTCTTTCTTTTTTGGGTCACCCTGCCTTGGTGGGAGACCGCCGACTTGTTGAAAAAAAAAAAGTTTAAATTACTTTTTGCTAAAAATTTCTAACATTTATCATTATTGTAGTCTTTTAAGCATATAAAAGATCATTGTATTGTGTCATAAACTGTTAAAAATTGAGTAGTAGATCCTTCAGTTTGCTTTAAGTGTAAATATTTTTTCTTCCAACAAACCAGCTGTATCCCACCAAGGCAGGGTGATCTAAAAAGAAAAAAAGAAAAGTTTTAATTTATGCAGGAGAAGGGCTTACTAGCCACTTACTCCTGGTATTTTAGTTGCCTGTTATGACATGCATGGCTCATGGAGGAAGAATTCTTTTCCACTTCTCCATGGAGGTAAGAAGAAATAAAAAATAACAAGAACTGTTAAGAAAATAGATGGAAACTCTGATGGGTGTGTAAATATGTATGAATAAGAATGTGCAATGTAACCTAAGTGTAAGTAGAAGTAGCAAGATATACATGTTATCCTGCATGTTTATGAGACAAAACAGACACCAGTAATCCTATCATCATGTAAAACAATTACAGGTTTCCATTTTACACTCACTTTGCAGGATGGTAGTACCTCCCTGGGTGGTTGTTGGCCATCACTAATCTGGCAATCAGTAATCCGGTTCCATCAGTAATCCATCACTAATTTTGGCTTGCATAACTTCAAATTTCATGGTCACCACACCAACCTGCTGCTACTGTTTGGTGGCGCTACTTGCTGCATAAGTCATTCCAATTTCTTTATCTCCATTCTTTATAACCTGCTAACTTTTAGCCCTAGCCATGGCTCCAATGAATAAAAGCAATCCTTCTCATTGTGTAAAGCACATACACCTTACATTGTCCATAAAAGATAAGGTGGCTTTGAAGCCACTGCCAGTTGCCATGGGCTCAGCTCACTCAGATAAGCTGTGACTGGTAAATTTGAACCTACATATGAGAGAATAGATATAATTTTGATTGGTTTCATGCTGGAAAGTCCCTTAAAATTGAGCTCAAATAATTGGAAATGTTTGATTTTTGCTGATGTTCAAGAGTAAACAAATGATGTCACTGTCCAATATGTATCCAACTGGCCAATCTGATATGCAGTCATGAATAGGTTGACATTATTTATACAATTATATTACAATAATAGAGTTGTCTGCATAACAGTAAATCTCCTTTTTGTGTGAATAAAAATTGAAAATGGAATGCAAGCATAATATAAGAGGGGCCTGGAGATGTGACTAATGAACAGAGAAAATGTTATTTTAGTGCTTGGAATGTGTGCATTGTTTATTCTGGACTTTATTTTGAAATTGGCATCTTTTGAAATTTGTGTGAAATTGGCCAAATTACTGATTTCCGACCACTTTATTGGGTAGTTGAAATATGTGAATGGGCAGTTTTTTGTACTCAATCAACAGATTAGAAGGAATACTAGCGACATAGCTATGAGTTTAGTAGACTGGAACAATAGAATGTCCCAAAAATAGGGCGTAATTTGGGTGAAATCGATGATGCATAAATATCTCCATTGGGTTAAGCGTATTCTAACCTAACCACTGTAATCTGGCAAAATGACTAATCCAGCACCCTACAGGTCCTGATGATGTTGGATTAGTGATGGCCAACCTGTACTTTAGTGTATATGAACAGTAAAAGTTCTTCATTTGTTTTCCATCTCCGTAGTCTCCCCTGTCTTGAAGGGGGCTGCCAGTATATTGCAGTGTTCCAGCCTACCTACCTACCTGGAGGGTATTCCAGGGATCAATGCCCCCATGGCTCAGTCCATGACCAAGCCTCCTGGTAGGGAGAATATCATCAAAGAATATAATTAAAGAATATCATCATTGGCTTAGTATCTCTTGTTTTGAAAGTTCTAGTTATCCACACTATCATTTTTCTTGCAGATGCAGTGGCACCATTGTTGTAATCCTTGAATGTGAGATCCTGCAACATCATTACTACTAGGTTTCTCACGTGGGACTTTTTCTCTTTTGAATGATTTGTTTGTCCTGTATGCCATTGCAATCTTTATTTCCTCCATTCTTCCATAGTGGAACAGTTGAAACTTTTTCTTGTTAAATATTTTTATTGTCTGAGGCCCAATGGAAAACTTGACATGTATCTGCTTGAAGATTTGCCGTCTTCAGTGGATACCATATTATATGTAGAGAGTATGGTATCATTAGAAAAGGATGTTATGATGCTATGATATATGTCCTTGTCAGTGTTGGATATAAAAATGAGAAACAATAGTGGGGTGAGTACTGTGCCTTTAAGGACAGCTTTGCACTGTGGCAGATTCTGACTTATAATAATGTTGATAGAATTAATGACAATATGTTACATAAAAGGACACAGCTTGGACTTCCAGCAAGCGTGCGTGAGCGTGTTAGATAGGAGTGAATGGAGACGAATGGTACTTGGGACCTGACGATCTGTTGGAGTGTGAGCAGGGTAATATTTAGTGAAGGGATTCAGGGAAACCGGTTATTTTCATATAGTCGGACTTGAGTCCTGGAAATGGGAAGTACAATGCCTGCACTTTAAAGGAGGGGTTTGGGATATTGGCAGTTTGGAGGGATATGTTGTGTATCTTTATATGTGTATGCTTCTAGACTGTTGTATTCTGAGCACCTCTGCAAAAACAGTGATAATGTGCAAGTGTGGTGAAAGTGTTGAATGATGATGAAAGTATTTTCTTTTTGGGGATTTTCTTTCTTTTTTGGGTCATCCTGCCTCGGTGGGAGACGGCCGACTTGTTGAAAAAAAAAAAAAAAAAAAAAAAGGACACAAGTGCAGCTAATGTGACATTTTATTGTGGCAATGTTTTGCTCTTCGTCAAGCCGTAACAGCTTGACAAAGCTCATGGAGAGCAAAACATCACCACAGTAAAATATCACATTAGTTACACTTGTGTCCTTTTACTTAACAGCCTCTGACTTCACTGTGTACTTCTGCTACTATTACTGTGGGTTCCGTTTGTTAAGAAGTTAAATATCCATCTGCCTACTTTTCCAGTTATTCCTTTTCCACACATTTTGTGTGCAGTCACACCATGGTTCCACTTGTCTACAGCTTTTTGGAAAATTAATGTACGCTACATCAGCATTTAGCTTAACTTCCAAGACTGCATTATAATGATCTAGCATTTGTGAAAGGCAGGACTGACTTGCCTGAACCTGTGCTGCCTTGGATTGTGCAATTTTTGTGATTTCATGTGATTGGCAATCTTGCTTCTTAGGACTCATTCAAATATTTAGATAATTTATGAAGATATGGTTATGGTGATTGCAGTGAAACATATTGGTGAACAGTATTTTGATTAGGGTAAAGAGGTATTTGTGGCATTTATGGACTTGGAAAAGGCATATGATAGGGTGGATAGAGGGGGCAATGTGGCAGATTTTGCAAATGTATGGAATAGGAGGTAGGTTATTGAAAGTGGTGAAAAGTTTTTACGAGGATAGTGAGGCTCAGGTTAGAGTATGTAGGTGAGAGGGAGATTATTTCCCAATAAAAGTAGGCCTTAGAGAGGGATGTGTGATGTCACCATGGTTGTTCAGTATACAGTGGACCCTCAACCAACGGCATTAATCCGTTTCGGAGGGCTTGCCGTTGGTCAAAATTGCCGTTGGTCAAGTTAATTTTCCCCATAAGAAATAAGGGAAATAGAATTAATCCGTTCTTGACACCCCAGTCTGAATTTTTTTTTTTTCTATGAAATATACATTTCCTTATATGGAAAGGAATGGGACATGCAAAATAAACAATAATTAAATGCCACTTACCTTTATTGTGGAGTTGTTGATGAGTGATGTGCTAGCAGCAGGGGAGATACAAGATTGTCTATTGCTTGGAAGGAGAATCCCCTTCCATAAAGACTTCAGATACCAAGTCCTTTGGTGGGGTTACTTCCCTTCTTGTTTTTTTAATGCCACTAGGACCAGCTTGAGAATCACTGGACCACCCTCTACCACCATCACTACCACCCTCTACCATCATCACTACCACCCTCTACCACCATCACTACCACCCTCTACCACCATCACTACCACCCTCTACCACCATCACTACCACCCTCTACCACCACCACTTTCGTATTTTTCTACAAACTTTTTCTTGAATTCTATCGTGTTTCTCACATCCTTTACCGAAGGGCTGGCTCTAGAGGCTTTCGTGGGGCCCATGGTGGCTTATTTAACGGTTACAAGCACTAGAAACAGTGGAATAATCCAAAATGTATGGGAGGCACACGTGGAAACCGACCGCAACAGCTTGTAAACAATGGCACACTGACGTCGTTGGTTAAGTTTTTCGCCTTTGGTTAAGGCATTTTTTCTATGGCAAAACGCGCCCTTAGACGAAATTGCTGTTACTTAATGCCGCCGTTAGCTGAGGGTCGACTGTATTTATAAATGGAGTTGTAAGAGAAGTGAATGCTCAGTTGTTGGCAAGAGGTGTGGGGTTAAAAGATAAAGAATCTAACACAAAGTGGGAGTTGTCACAGTTGCTCTTTGCTGATGACACTGTGCTCTTGGGAGATTCTGAAAAGAAGTTGCAGAGGTTGGTTGATGAGTTTGGTAGGGTATGTAAAAGAAGGAAATTAAAAGTGAATATAGGAAAGAGTCAGGTGATGAGGATAAAAACTTAGGTAATGGAAGATTAGATATCAGAATGGAGGGGGAGAGTATGGAGAAGGTGAATGTGTGCAGATATTTTGGAGTGGATGGGTCTGTGAAGGATGTGGCGAATCATAGAACTGATGAGGGGAAAAATGTGAGTGGTGCACTGAGGAGTCTGTGGAGACAAAGAACTTTATCCATGAAAGCAAAGAGGGGAATGTATGAGAGTATAGTTATACCAATGCTCTTGTATGGGTGTGAGGCATGGGTTGTGAATGTTGCAACAAGGAGAAGGCTGGAGGCAGTGGAGATATCATGTATGAGGGCAATGTGTGGTATGAATATAATGCAGGGAATCTGTAGTTTGGAGATTAGGAGGAGGTGTGGGATTACCAAAACTATTATTCAGAGAGCTGAGGAGGGGTTTTTGAGATGGTTTGGACATTTAGAGAGCGTGAGTGTGTTAGGAGTAAATGGAGACGAATGGTATTTGGGACCTGATGAGCTGTTGGAGTGTGAGCAGGTAATATTTAGTGAAGGGATTCAGGGAAACCGGTTATTTTTATATAGCCGGACTTGAGTCCTGGAAATGGGAAGTACAATGCCTACACTTTAAAGGAGGGGTTTGGGCTATTGGCAGTTTGGAGGGATATGTTATGTATCTTTATACGTATATGCTTTTAAACTGTTGTATTCTGAACACCTCTGCAAAAACATTGATTATGTGTGAGTGAGGTGAAAGTGTTGAATGATGATGAAAGGATTTTCTTTCTTTTTGGGTCACCCTGCCTCAGTGGGAGACGGCTGACTTGTTAAAAAAAAAATTTAGAGAGGATGGAATGAAATAGAATGACTTCAAGAGTGTATAAATCTGTAGTGGATTGAAGGCGGGGTTGGGGTCGGCCTAGGAAAGGTTGGAGGGAGGGGGTAAAGGAGGTTTTGTGTGCGAGGGGCTTGGACTTTCAGCAAGCATGCACAAGCATATTAGATAGGAACGAATGGAGACAAATGGTTTTTAGGACTTGATGTGCTGTTGTAGTGTAAGCAAGGTAACATTTATGAAGGGATTCAGCAAAACCAGCAGGCTGGACTTGATTCCTGGAGATGGGAAGTATAGTGCCGGCACTCTGAAGGAGGGGTGTTAATGTTGCAGTTTTATAACTGTAGTGTAAGCATGCCTCTGGCAAGACAGTGATGGAGTGGCAAGACAGTGATGGAGTGAATGATGAAAGTTTTTCTTTTTCAGGCCACCCTGCCTTGGTGGGAAATGGCTGATGTGTTAATAATAAAGAAAATGGTTGTTGGTCTATAGTTTTTCACTATTGGTTTACTGCCTCCTTTGTGAAGTGAGGCAATATCAGTGGTTTTCAATAACTGGGATGATACCTGTGTCAGGGCTCCTCCATAAAATATTAGAGGCCCAAGATAGTAGTTTCTTACAATTTTTTAATTAATAAGGACTTCCACAAGTCTGGGCTTGGAGCAGAATGCCTGAGCTTCTTCTAATTCAAGTGGGGAGAGGACAGCATTGGAAATTGTGGGGATGGTGGCATTGTTTTGAGTCTCGTGGAAAACACTTTTAGGTCTTCAGCCCGTAGACTGATAAATGGTTCTCAGAATATTGAGTTGTATTGTGACTTAAGTATTTCATTCATAAGAACATAAGAACATAAGAAAGGAGGAACACTGCAGGAGGCCTGCTGGCCCATACTAGGCAGGTCCTTTACAATTCATCCCACTAACAAAACATTTACCCAACCCAATTTTCAATGCTACCCAAGAAATAAGCTCTGATGTGAAAGTCCCACTCAAATCCAACCCTTCCCACTCATGTACTTATCCAACCTAGATTTGAAACTAAACAAAGTCCTAGCCTCAATAACCCAACTAGGTAGACTGTTCCACTCATCAACTACCCTATTTCCAAACCAATACTTTCCTATGTCCTTTCTAAATCTAAACTTATCTAATTTAAATCCATTACTGCGGGTTCTCTCTTGGAGAGACATCCTCAAGACCTTATTAATATCCCCTTTATTAATACCTATCTTCCACTTATACACTTCGATCAGGTCTCCCCTCATTCTTCGTCTAACAAGTGAATGTAACTTAAGAGTCTTCAATCTTTCTTCATAAGGAAGATTTCTGATGCTATGTATTAATTTAGTCATCCTACGCTGAATGTTTTCTAACGAATTTATGTCCATTTTGTAATACGGAGACCAGAACTGAGCTGCATAATCAAGGTGAGGCCTTACTAATGATGTATAAAGCTGCAGTATGACTTCTGGACTTCTGTTGCTTACACTTCTTGATATAAATCCCAGTAATCTATTTGCCTTATTACGTACGCTTAGGCATTGCTGTCTTGGTTTAAGGTTGCTGCTCACCATAACCCCCAAGTCCTTTTCGCAATCTGTATGGCTAAGTTCTACATCATTTAACTTATAAGTACTAGGGTTATGGACACTCCCAAGCTTCAGAACCTTGCATTTATCTACATTGAACTGCATCTGCCACTTTTCTGACCAAGAATAGAGTTTGTTTAAATCCTCCTGAAGTTCCCTAACATCTACGTTTGAATCAATTATCCTACCTATCTTTGTGTCATCGGCGAATTTGCTCATATCACTAGTAATTCCCTCATCAAGATCATTGATATATATTATAAACAACAACGGGCCCAAGACTGATCCCTGTGGAACGCCACTTGTTACAGATCCCCACTCGGATTTAACCCCATTTATGGACACTCTCTGCTTCCTGTCAGTGAGCCATGATTCGATCCACGAGAGCACTTTTCCCCCAATACCATGAGCTGCCACTTTCTTTAACAGTCTCTGGTGCGGAACTCTATCAAAAGCCTTACTAAAATCTAAGTAAATAATATCAAATTCTTTATTGTGGTCAACAGCCTCAAAAGCTTTACTGAAGAAAGTTAATAAATTAGTTAGACAAGACCGGCCTCTTGTGAATCCATGCTGAGTATCATTAATCAAGCTATGCTTATCGAGATGGCTTCTTATAATCTCAGCTATAATTGACTCTAGTAATTTGCCTACAATTGAGGTCAGGCTTATTGGGCGGTAATTTGACGGTAACGACTTGTCCCCTGTTTTAAAAATAGGAGTTACATTAGCCATCTTCCACATATCAGACACTACACCTGTTTGAAGAGATAAATTAAAAATATTAGTTAATGGTTCACAGAGTTCCATTTTGCATTCCTTAAGAACCCTTGAAAAAACCTCATCAGGACCCGGCGACTTATTTTGCTTCAGTCTGTCTATCTGCCTCACAACCATCTCACTAGTGACTGTGATGTTACATAATTTATCTTCTTCTAGCCCACTGTAAAAATTAATTACTGGAATATTGTTAGTGTCTTCCTGTGTAAAAACTGAGAGAAAATAATTATTTAAAATCAAGCACATTTCATTCTCATTGTCAGTAAGGTGCCCATAGTTATTTTTAAGGGGACCTATCTTATCTCTAACTTTTGTTCTATAGACCTGGAAAAAACTTTTTGGGTTAGTTTTAGAATCCCTAGCAACTTTAATTTCATAGTCCCTTTTAGCTTTTCTTATCCCCTTTTTAATGTCCCTCTTAATGTCAATATACTGATTCATAAGATGACCCTCACCTCTTTTGATACGCCTATAAATTCCTTTCTTATGCCCTAGTAGATATTTGAGCCTATTATTCATCCATTTTGGGTCATTTCTATTTGATCTAATTTCTTTATATGGGATAAACGCTCTTTGAGCAGCATGTATAGTGTTCAGAAAACTGTCATATTGATAGCTCTCTTCGTTACCCCAGTCAACAGATGATAAGTGTTCTCTAAGCCCATCGTAATCTGCTATATTCCCTTCCCTTTAAATAAAATCCCTTTACTAGATATGGGTTTTGCCTTGGATTTTGCTTAAGAGAAGAAGTATTTGGGATTTCTTCTAATTTTATTTATGGCTCTGTGTTCCCTCTGTCTCTCCTATATGATGCATTCAGTTTATTTTTGGTGTTCTCCATTTCTCTATTTTCCCTTAATGCTTCAGAGATTTTGCTGCCTTTGAAGAGAACTGTTATCTGTCATCTTTGCTTGCAGAGGGTCTCTCATTCCCTCGAATTTGAATCTTCTCCTTTACCATAAAGGTACGTGTCTGGAACATATTTCAAACACCAAAGAGCTTGTACTTCCGAGGAACTGGTGTATCTCGCTATATGTATTTGTAATTTACTTGGTCTCAGTTGACTTTCTTGAAGTTGAATCTGTTGAAATCACCTTCGTGGTTGTTTCTCTGTCCTAAGCAACTGTGCATGCAGGTTTATACCTTGATTATAAAGCGGTCTGAGCTTGCAGTTTTCAACATCGTTATGTCGTAAAGTAGGTCCTTGTTTGAAAATACTGTATAAGGTCTAGGGTGTTTCCCAGTCCGGTCAGCTCAGCATTCTGCTGGCTTTAGACAAATTTATTGTTGAGATTGAATAATTTATGTTGTGTGGGACTGTTCCTCTGAGCTAGCTCCAGGGACATGCTGCAGTTCTTGCTACGGTCTTCTATTTAGGATGTCTTAGATGAAAGTCTCCAAACCGTAGAATGTTTCTTGATGGGTTTGATAGATTATCAGCCATTTAACTCATTGAGAAGATCACTGGTAAATGGTATATTATTATTCTTCAGTGGTTTGAGACCTTGTACATTAGTAAACACAAAAACAGTGCTAGTTGCTTATTGGTTGGCTGTAGTTCATGGCTCTGGTGAAACCCCCAATGGCTTTGATTCCAGTCCAACATGAGTTCTAAGTGGTGATACATTGTTAACATTTCTTACTGTTTTATTCCACTACTTGAAACTAAAAATTCCATTATTTGTATGACCAAAGTTTGCATGGTCATACTGCTGTTCATGAGGCTTTATATGCCTTGTTCCCTTCTTGTGGTGGTTTAAATCGTAGTAGCATTGTCCTTTATTTACTGAACTATAGCACTTTCTTGGGTGAAGGAGCTTACAGGACTTGGAGTTACATGTGCCTCTATTCAGGAGACGTCAACATTTTTTTGGGATGGTTGTAAATTCAAGTCACCATTTTGTTAGTCCTAGTAAGGCCATATTTGCAGGTGTCTCAGAAATAGAATTTGCACATTTTAGGTTTCTGTTGGCTTAGGTTTTTCTGATCCAAGTTTCCAACTGGTGCAGTTTCTGGACTTAGAAGGTTGGTGAGTGGGTAGATCAGTTAGTGAGAAGGAATGGCAAGTGGTCAGGGAGAAAGGGAGAGGAATTTCAAGAACTGGTACATGAGAGGAATGTCTCAAGTGAGGAAGGAGGAGTATAAGACAACATCATTCAATGATGGGGTTGTGTTTCTGAAAACACCCGTTTTAGGTAAACAAATATTAGAATACAGTAGGGCCCCACTTTACATTGTTTCGCCTTACGGTGTTCCGCTAATACGGCAATGTCAAATTATGACCAAAATTTGCTATACAGCAAGCGGTCTTTCAAATACAGTGCGCCCCACCCAATTTGTTTACATTCTCCGTGACCACATCTATTATGTCAGGAAACGTTCCAAAATTTCAAGTGTTTTAAAGTTACTGCGTATTTTATATGTATTCT
>NC_091320.1:25052974-25168059 GCF_038502225.1 Cherax quadricarinatus | reverse complement strand
ACTCCTCAGGTCTCTACCAATGGTTCCAATGTTTGGAATTCTGCCCCTCTTGGAGCGCCCCAATCTAACCTTCACCTACAACATACACAAACGCAACAACAAGGTTCAGTCTCATCTATGTCTCAGGTATCCACAGCCGGGGATATGACGAGAGCACAACTAATGTATATGATGGCCAAAGACATAGCAGGTGGTGACATTCAACTCTGCTCTCAGGTTTTAAATGATCTGTTAATGGCTAATGGGATCACTCCCATCACTATCCCAGAAAATGTGAAGGCTATTATGACCCAGCCTTTTCATAACAAGAAGTATGTACCCTACTCTACATCTAAAAATAAGCCTAAGTCATCCCTGGCCCAGGGATCGCCCACCTCGCATACCCAGGTTGTCAATTCCCCTCAACCCGATAAGTCAACACCTGAACATAACAATGCCCCAGAAATTGGTGCCTACTCTCCCGCTATTGAAGCTGATCCTGTTGAACAGGAACTTTCCCAGGATAACTCACCTTGCCTACCTAATTTTCCCTTGGAGCCTCCACAGTCTCCCATTAACTCTCACGAGCCTCTGCTTCCTGTAACTGGGAATATCATACCTCCGTTTTCTGATGATGACTCTAACGATTCTAATGAATCTGTTAATATTACTACCTCTAGTGAAGATGATGGCATTTTTAATACACAAGCATCTACGCAGAAGTTCCCTCCTCCCCTTGACGAGTCCAGCAGGAATAGTGTGGATACCACACATGACACTACTTCCAGGCGTTCAGACCGCAGTACAAGAGCGAAGTGCAAGAAATAATGGGGATTACAATTTTCCAACTTAATGTTCAGCATTTCTTTAATAACCATTACCTTCTTGAGGTTGAACTACATAATTACAATCCCGATGTTATACTTTTGAACGAGACAGCTGCAAGAGTTGATCAACATATTAAATTACGTGGTTACTGTACTGTGGAGAAATCGAGAGGACCCTTTAGTGGTGTAGCCATCTTAGTTAAATTAGGCTATACATTTAAAAATATTCATGTTGATGAAGATAACATTCTTGCAATAGAAATGACAACGTCTCATGGACAACTAGTGATAGGAACTGGATATTTTTCCCCCCGAGACAACAATATATAAAGTCAATTCCTCTACATAGGATATTAAGCAGAAATATTCCAACAATTCTAGCGGGAGATTTTAATGCTCATCACCCTGCCCTCTTCAACTGTGGAGCTGGTATTCCACTGGGTGACTTAAAAGGAAAACAACTCTTTAATATCATGACAGCTAGAAAATTGTCATTTCAAGGCCCATTCTTTAAATCGTACATTGGACCTCATCCAGGGACACCAGATATAGTACTGACAAACAGAGACTGTGACATCTTTCACTGTCGTATATCTCCTGGTGTAAATGTAGGATCTGACCATATCCCTGTTATAATACAACTACAAACTTCTCCATTTAGAATACCTGTACATCCTAAACCCAATCTTAACACCCTAGGATTTGACCCCTTCAGGGCATTTCTGGGTGACGATGAAATTGTGTCATTGGAAAATCTACCTTCCACTGCAATTGATGATGCAATCAGGTCCCTGCATAATTGAATAATTGAAGCTACTAATGCAACTTGTCAATTAGCTTCCACAAAGATTTACCAACAATATAAACCTACTAGGGAAATTAGAGACAATCTAAGAAATTATCAAGCAGAATGTCGAAGGCATCTTCAAATGCGACAACCACCAGCAGCTACACTGCACCGATTAAGGCAAGAATTAATTAACATGATTAGTCATCACAAACGGGACTTATGGAAATTGCTAGTTCAAGCTAATCAGTACAAACGTGAACCAGCAAAATTTTGGAGTAAGATCCGACAACTTTTAGGGGCAAAGCACAAGGCTCCTAACTACCTAGTTCATACCTTCACTGATGAGGATGATGAAGATGTTGAAATTAAACTTGACGATCCACAGGACCAGGCTAATTTGATGGGTGATGTATGGGAGAAAATTCTCTCCCACAATAACAGTCGTCAATTTAACAATAATCATTATCAGTTGGTAAATGAATGGAGAGATGAGAACTTGGATGATCTACAACCACTACCTTCCATCGATACTTCAACTCTTGAAGATACTCACCCGCTTACTAGACCTATTACATTACTAGAGATGAGTCAGGTTATTGGAAGAATGCGCAATAGAGCCCCTGGCCTCTCTGGAATAACAATGAAACAAATAAAGTTCCTCCCCAGAAATTGTAAACAGTCTTTGGTAAATATCTTTAATGCTATCTTGGCCTCAGGACATTTTCCAGTGGTTTTTAAGACTGCAAGGATGATCTTTCTAGGTAAGCCCAATAAAGACATTCACCAACCTGGGAACTATAGACCTATATCTTTACTTGAAGTCACTGGAAAAGTTCTTGAGAAGGTCATTTCCAACAGATTGAACTAATATATGGAGTTTAATCACTTTTTTACTGAAAAACAATTTGGCTTTAGAACACACAGAGGTACCAATCATGCAATAAATGTTATTTCCGATACTGTAGCAAGTCTAAAGCATCAGGGGAATCTTGCCTTAATTGCCACCAGAGATGTTCATAAAGCTTTTGATAGCTTATGGCATGATGGCCTTATATACAAACTCATTGACCTACCAGACCATAACTGGACTTTTCTCAGAGTAATATATAATTTCTTAACTCAAAGAAAAATAATTCCCACCTTTCATGGCAGGTCGGCAGAGCCTTTTATACCGACAGCTGGTGTCCCACAAGGTTCTTGTCTCGGTCCACTTCTGTTCAACATTTATGTGAATGACCTTCCTCAACCAGAGTTTAATGATACAATTGTGACACAGTTTGCAGATGATGTTATTCATGTCGTCTCATCAATTCCGGTAACAGGAAAATACAAGTATGAGAGAGTCATAGAAAAAATGAATATTGAACTTCGTCGAACATCTAATTGGGAAAAGAAATGGAGAATTACGACTAATCCTGACAAGGTCCTTGTTAGCACGATAGGATGTTTTGCATCAACAATTGAAGATAAAGGGGGTATCTCCATCAGAGGTACACCTGTAGCCATTAGAAACCCTAACAAGATCTTGGGATATGACATAGACAGGCTGCTCCACTCAACATCTCATGTAACTAAAAAGATCAACATAGCCAAAGCCGGTCTTAGCAGTCTCTTTCGATTCAATCAAGCCCCTCAACATGTCAAAAAACATCTGTATAAAATGATAATAAGACCAATACTCGAATACCCTTGTGTCCCAATGTCATTAACAACAAAGACCAACATGCTACGGCTACAAAGAGTCCAGAATAGTGCTCTTCGCTTCATTACCGATACCAGGAGGAGAGACAGAGTTAAAATGGCAGATTTACACATACAACAAGATATTACTGCCATAAATGTACGCCTCGACACTCTAAAAAAGAAACAACTCTATTCAATGCAAGAACTATACATGCCAGATAGAGAACATCCTATACAAGTGGCAAATACCACGGATTATATAATCAATACTACTCCTCACAGGACTCAAAGAATGACCCTCCCACAGAGGGTCTGTCGTTTTATACATAAAGATGATTACCATCGACCCATGATATTGAGCAACCTCCCTGACGAAGAAGATTGGGTAGCACCAGAACCCTTCTATGTATACTAAGAAAATCATTGCCCCCAATTAGGGAGACATCTTATATAACAACCTAATGTAAAAATTATGCTATTTACCATGGCTGGACACCACCTGTAAGAGGCCATTGTCACGTAATTCTATAAACTGGCCAGAAAATTGCCTTCATTGTCGCATAAATATCCGTTGTGCAACCGCGCAAAAAAAAAAAAAAGCAATTGCAACTTGTATAATTACTACCAATTGAGAGTCATGTACTTATATATCTGTTATATCTATGTGACTCTGATGGGTTAGTGTTATACCCCTTAAAGAATATCTTATCATTTCACATACACTTTTTAAATTACACCAAAGTGGTTGGGCCACTTACCTTTTATATCCTACCTCTCCCCCCCCCTCCCACCGTTTTCCAATATTTCCATCCTTACCCATCCTTCTTCCTTACCCATCTTACCAAAGCTCTGGTCATAAGAAGAAGAAGAAGAAGGGTGCGGGAGGGAAGAGGAGCGATTGGTGGAATGATGTAAAGAGAGTAGTAAGGGAGAAAAAGTTAGCATATGAGAAGTTTTTACAAAGTAGAAGTGATGCAAGGAGGGAAGAGTATATGGAGAAAAAGAGAGAGGTTAAGAGAGTGGTGAAGCAATGTAAAAAGAGAGCAAATGAGAGAGTGGGTGAGATGTTATCAACAAATTTTGTTGAAAATAAGAAAAAGTTTTGGAGTGAGATTAACAAGTCAAGAAAGCCTAGAGAACAAATGGATTTGTCAGTTAAAAATAGGAGAGGAGAGTTATTAAATGGAGAGTTAGAGGTATTGGGAAGATGGAGGGAATATTTTGAGGAATTGTTAAATGTTGATGAAGATAGGGAAGCTGTGATTTCATGTATAGGGAAAGGAGGAATAACATCTTGTAGGAGTGAGGAAGAGCCAGTTGTGGGTGTCGGGGAAGTTCGTGAGGCAGTAGGTAAAATGAAAGGGGGTAAGGCAGCTGGGATTGATGGGATAAAGATAGAAATGTTAAAAGCAGGTGGGGATATAGTTTTGGAGTGGTTGGTGCAATTATTTAATAAATGTATGGAAGGGGGTAAGATACCTAAGGATTGGCAGAGAGCATGCATAGTTCCTTTGTATAAAGGCAAAGGGGATAAAAGAGAGTGCAAAAATTATAGGGGGATAAGTCTGTTGAGTATACCTGGTAAAGTGTATGGTAGAGTAATAATTGAAAGAATTAAGAGTAAGACGGAGAATAGGATAGCAGATGAACAAGGAGGCTTTAGGAAAGGTAGGGGGTGTGTGGACCAGGTGTTTACAGTGAAACATATAAGTGAACAGTATTTAGATAAGGCTAAAGAGGTCTTTGTGGCATTTATGGATTTGGAAAAGGCGTATGACAGGGTGGATAGGGGGGCAATGTGGCAGATGTTGCAGGTGTATGGTGTAGGAGGTAGGTTACTGAAAGCAGTGAAGAGTTTTTACGAGGATAGTGAGACTCAAGTTAGAGTACATAGGAAAGAGGGAAATTATTTCCCAGTAAAAGTAGGCCTTAGACAAGGATGTGTGATGTCACCGTGGTTGTTTAATATATTTATAGATGGGGTTGTAAGAGAAGTAAATGCGAGGGTCTTGGCAAGAGGCGTGGAGTTAAAAGATAAAGAATCACACACAAAGTGGGAGTTGTCACAGTTGCTCTTTGCTGATGACACTGTGCTCTTGGGAGATTCTGAAGAGAAGTTGCAGAGATTGGTGGATGAATTTGGTAGGGTGTGCAAAAGAAGAAAATTAAAGGTGAATACAGGAAAGAGTAAGGTTATAAGGATAACAAAAAGATTAGGTGATGAAAGATTGGATACCAGATTGGAGGAATAGAGAATGGAGGAGGTGAATGTATTCAGATATTTTGGAGTGGACGTGTCAGCGGATGGGTCTATGAAAGATGAGGTGAATCATAGAATTGATGAGGGGAAAAGGTTGAGTGGTGCACTTAGGAGTCTGTGGAGACAAAGAACTTTGTCCTTGGAAGCAAAGAGGGGAATGTATGAGAGTATAGTTTTACCAACACTCTTATATGGGTGTGAAGCATGGGTGATGAATGTTGCAGCGAGGAGAAGGCTGGAGGCAGTGGAGATGTCATGTCTGAGGGCAATGTGTGGTGTGAATATAATGCAGAGAATTCGTAGTTTGGAAGTTAGGAGGAGGTGCAGGATTACCAAAACTGTTGTCCAGAGGGCTGAGGAAGAGTTGTTGAGGTGGTTCGGACATGTAGAGAGAATGGAGCGAAACAGAATGACTTCAAGAGTGTATCAGTCTGTAGTGGAAGGAAGGCGGGGTAGGGGTCGGCCTAGGAAAGGTTGGAGGGAGGAGGTAAAGGAGGTTTTGTGTGCGAGGGGCTTGGACTTCCAGCAGGCATGCGTGAGCGTGTTTGATAGGAGTGAATGAGACAAATGGTTTTTAATACTTGACGTGCTGTTGGAGTGTGAGCAAAGTAACATTTATGAAGGGGTTCAGGGAAACCGGCAGGCCGGACTTGAGTCCTGGAGATGGGAAGTACAGTGCCTGCACTCTGAAGGAGGGGTGTTAATGTTGCAGTTTAAAAACTGTAGTGTAAAGCACCCTTCTGGCAAAACAGTGATGGAGTGAATGATGGTGAAAGTTTTTCTTTTTCGGGCCACCCTGCCTTGGTGGGAATCGGCCAGTGTGATAATAAAAATAAAAAAATGAGAAAATAGAGTACAAAATTTTCTAGCAACATCAACAGGAAGAACATAAGACCATCATAGTAAACCAAAAAAAAATAAGTCACAAAGATACTAGAAAAGTTTTTCCTCACAAGGTGGTAGAATACTGGAACTGGATCAGAGGTGGTATGTGCTACACCTAGTGTAGAAAGAGATTTGGTAATAAGTAATACATATTTTATGAAAAAGAGAATAAATAAATATACAAGGTATGATGTAGCACGTAATGAAAGTAGTTTGTTAGATTATGTATTGGTGGATAAAAGGTTAATGGGTAGGCTCCAGGATGTACACGTTTATAGAGGGGCAACTGATATATCGGATCATTATTTAGTTGTAGCTACAGTTAGAGTAAGAGGTAGATGGGACAAGAGGAAGGTGGCAACAAAAAGTAGGAGGGAAGTGAAAGTGTATAAACTAAGGGAGGAGGAAGTTTGGGTGAGATATAAGCGACTATTGGCAGAAAGGTGGGCTAGTGCAAAGATGAGTAGTGGGGAGGTTGAAGAGGGTTGGATGAGTTTTAAAAATGCAGTATTAGAATGTGGGGCAGAAGTTTGTGGTTATAGGAGGGTGGGTGCAGGAGGAAGGAGGAGTGATTGATGGAATGATGAAGTAAAGGGTGTGATAAAAGAGAAAAAGTTAGCTTATGAGAGGTTTACAAAGCAGAAGTGTTATAAGAAAAGCAGAGTATATGGAGAGTAAAAGAAAGGTGAAGAGAGTGGTGAGAGAATGCAAAAGGAGAGCAGATGATAGAATGGGAGAGGCACTGTCAAGAAATTTTAATGAAAATAAGAAAAATTTTTGGAGTTAAACAAGTTAAGAAAGCCTAGGGAACTAATGGATTTCAGTTAAAAACAGAGTAGGGGAGTTAGTAGATGGGGAGAGGGAGGTATTAGGTAGATGGCGAGAATATTTTGAGGAACTTTTAAATGTTGAGGAAGAAAGGGAGGCGGTAATTTCATGCGCTGGCCAGGGAGGTATACCATCTTTTAGAAGTGAAGAAGAGCAGAATGTAAGTGTGGGGGAGGTACGTGAGGCATTACGTAGAATGAAACGGGGTAAAGCAGCTGGAACTGATGGGATCATGACAGGAAAGTTAAAAGCAGGGGATGATATAGTGTTGGAGTGGTTGGCATTTTTATTTAATAAATGTATGAAAGACGAGAAGGTACCTAGGAATTGGCAGAGAGCACGTATAGTCCCTTTATATAAAGGAAAGGGGGACAAGAGAGATTGTAAAAATTATAGAGGACTAAGTTTACCGAGTATACCAGGAAAAGTGTACAGTAGGGTTATTATTCGAAGAATTAGAGGTAAGACAGAATGTAGGATTGCAGATGAGCAAGGAGGTTTCAGAGTGGGTAGGGGATGTGTAGATCAAGTGTTTACATTGAAGCATATATGTTAACAGTATTTAGATAAAGGTAGGGAAGTTTTTATTGCATTTATGGATTTAGAAAAGGCATATGATAGAGTGGATAGGGAGCTATGTGGCAGATGTTGCAAGTATATGGAATAGGTGGTAAGTTACTAAATGCTGTAAAGAGTTTTTATGAGGATAGTGAGGCTTAGGTTAGGGTGTGTAGAAGAGAGGGAGACTACTTCCCAGTAAAAGTAGGTCTTAGACAGGGATGTGTAATGTCACCATGGTTGTTTAATATATTTATAAATGCGGTTGTAAAAGAAGTAAATGCTAGAGTGTTCGGGAGAGGGGTGGGATTAAATTATGGGGACTCAAATACAAAATGGGAATTGACACAGTTACTTTTTGCTGATGATACTGTGCTTATGGGAAATTCTAAAGAAAAATTGCAAAGGTTAGTGGACGAGTTTGGGAGTGTGTGTAATGGTAGAAAGTTGAAAGTGAACATAGAAAAGAATAAGGTGATGAGGGTATCAAATAATTTAGATAAAGAAAAATTGGATATCAAATTGGGGAGTATGGAAGAAGTGAATGTTTTCAGATACTTGGGAGTTGACGTGTCGGCGGATGGATTTATGAAGGATGAGGTTAATCATAGAATTGATGAGGGAAAAAAGGTGAGTGGTGCATTGAGGTATATGTGGAGTCAAAAAACGTTATCTATGGAGGCAAAGAAGGGAATGTGTGAAAGTATAGTAGTACCAACACTCTTATATGGATGTGAAGCTTGGGTGGTAAATGCAGCAGCGAGGAGACGGTTGGAGGCAGTGGAAATGTCCTGTCTAAGGGCAATGTGTGGTGTAAATATTATGCAGAAAATTCGGAGTGTGGAAATTAGGAGAAGGTGTGGAGTTAATAAAAGCATTAGTCAGAGGGCAGAAGAGGGGTTGTTGAGGTGGTTTGGTCATTTAGAGAGAATGGATCAAAGTAGAATGACATGGAGAGCATATAAATCTATAGGGGAAGGAAAGAGGGGTAGGGGTCGTCCTCGAAAGGGTTGGAAAGAGGGGGTCAAGGAGGTTTTGTGGGCGAGGGGCTTGGACTTCCAGCAAGCGTGCATGAGCGTGTTAGATAGAAGTGAATGGAGACGAATGATACTTGGGACCTGACGATCTGTTGGAGTGTGAGCAGGGTAATATTTAGTGAAGGGATTCAGGGAAACCGGTTATTTTCATATAGTCGGACTTGAGTCCTGGAAATGGGAAGTACAATGCCTGCACTTTAAAGGAGTGGTTTGGGATATTGGCAGTTTGGAGGGATATGTTGTGTATCTTTATACGTATATGCTTCTAAACTGTTGTATTCTGGGCACCTCTGCAAAAGCAGTGATAATGTGTGAGTGTGGTGAAAGTGTTGAATGATGATGAAAGTATTTTCTTTTTGGGGATTTTCTTTCTTTTTTTTGGGTCACCTTGCCTCGGTGGGAGACGACCGACTTGTTGAAAAAAAAAAAAAAAAAATTCAGGGAAACCGGTTATTTTTATATAGCCGGACTTGAGTCCTGGAAATGGGAAGTACAATGCCTGCACTCTAAAGGAGGGGTTTGGGATATTAGCAGTTTGGAGGGATATGTTGTGTATCTTTATAGGTATATGCTTCTAAACTGTTGTGTTCTGAGCACCTCTGCAAAAACAGTGATTATGTGTGAGTAAGGTGAAGGTGTTGAATGATGATGAGAGTATTTTCTTTTTGGGGATTTTCTTTCTTTTTGGGTCACCCTGCCTCGGTGGGAGAAGGCAGACTTGTTGAAGAAGAAGAAAAAAAAAAAAAAGCACTTAAGACAGTGGCACCATAGACATGGTTCTGCACCGTAACTACAGATAAAGATGACTCAAGAAATCGTAATGACACGATTGCAAATAAACCACGGGCTGGAGTTTTGAGACTCTATGACCGCGGGTTCAATCCCGGCCGGGGGTATGGACTACAGATAAAATATTATTCAGTATAGTATACCCTCGATATAATGAATTAATAGGGGATGTCCATTATATCAGAATGCTAAAACAAATAGTAAAATTAAGTGCAATAAAGTACTCTACTGTATACCTAATATAGTACTGTACACACAGTTTATAGATATACTGCAATAAACTTCAAAAATTAAACTGTTAGGAGTATACTTTAACCAATGTATTCTGCCTATAATTTTAAATCTGTTATATTGAGGTTCATTATATTGAGGGTTTACTGTAGGTGTATTTACCTCAAAAAGTTCATTTTCTCTAAGCGCTCTACAGCTCATGACCACTCCATTGTTAAATTCGTCCAAAGGTCTTCTTCGTTCAGCTGTTCTGGCACTATTGGATAACTTAACAAGAGTTCCACTTTTTTCATGAAATCGTAGTCTATCAGATCCTGATGAATAGTTAGTCATATTATCAGTTGTGCCAGGATTAATATTTCCAGCTTGATTGGCACCTATATTGACACCATTTGTGCCACTGTTGTTGTTGTTGTTGTTGTTGTTTCCACCCCCATTATTATTACCACTACCATTGTTGTTTCCGCCACTGCCACCCACTGCACCACCACAGGTATAGCCAGAGGGAGTACTGCCAACATCATTATTGCAATTATTTATTGTTATTGTCTGTGCTGTCCCACAATTTGTGACAAGAGGCTGGGGAGTGGCAGCATCCGACACTCGTGGAGAAGGGTTATGAGATGCTTCGCAACTACTCTCTCTTCCATCCCTCTCATCATGTAGAACATTACTATCACTGTTTGACATAAGGCTGTTTGCAATACTGATGTTTGCAACATGATTGTTTAGTGCACTACATGTACCATGACTGGTAGCTGACGTAAGGTTGGCTGCAGCTACACCATTGACAATACAAGCATGCGAGTTTACAGAAGTGTGATTATTAATGCTAGTGAGGCCACTGGGAATTGTGTCATGATGGGAGTCCAAGATGTTGGAGTCCCTCATGGATGACATCTCACTTGTAGAGTCTTCATCTAAAGTATCTGCAAAGGCAAAATAAAGTTAAATTTCTTCATGTCAACAATATTAAATATTATGAATAAATTTTAAATTATAGTCAGAGGGAAGCACTAAACTTGTAGGGGTCATGCAATGCCTGGTGACTCAAAATCATAGTAACACAATTGTAAACAAATCACAGAACAGTATGGTCCAATGAACAACACACTGACTTGTCAGTTTTAAAACTCACTTGCCATAAGTTCAAGTGCTACCTGTTCTGTGACAGAATTTTAATGCCTAGGTAACTGGAGGCAATCAGGTTTGATCCAAGGAAGTAGATGAAATCCAGTTCCTTGGATCAAGAGCCCCTCACCAGCATCAAGGAACCTTTCTTGAGGGAAAAAACAAAAAGGCTTTTCAAATTCTATTAAAATATATAAAACAATTAACCTTTTGACTGTCGCAAGCCCATTTCTGAAACTGTCTTCCTATGTCGGAAAATATTCGAAAAATAAAAAATTATTTTTTTTTACCAAAATGTTAGGATTAATTTGCCAAGTGTTTCAACCCTAAAAAAATTTTTTTGCAATCAGTACTTACCGATATATAGAGAAGTAAAGTTGGCAGAAAATGAGCTGCATATGGCAACAGTGGCGAATGCCGCTCAACCAGTGTCTGGTGCCATACTCCTTCCTTGAGTGGAGGTGACCAGACTGGATGGGTCATTGGGCTAATCCGGGGGGGTGGGTCATTGAGCTAATCTGGGGGGACACATGGACCTGCTCCACATGGGTCAGTAGGCCTGTTGCAGTGTTCCTTCTTTCTTATGTTCTATGTTTTTGTTTTTTCACTACTTTATTTTTTCAGGTAACTTACATGACCTGTGAGACCAAAGTAAGGTGCAATGTGCATACAGGTCTTCCTCCCCATTCACAAGGGTTAGGGGATCAAGAACCTCGCAAATGTTGAAAAATCGTGAATGTCTGGTGCATAAATATACTGTAGGGAAATATAATAATAGCATTTACTTAGCCAAACAATACTGCTTCCTTAACCTATTGAGCCATGAACAATCATAAAACACATGAAAACATTGTAAAATATTGTAATAGTCTTTCTCACCTTCTTTAGTAAAGGTGAGAAAGACTACAGAATTCAAGAAAGAACTCATAGCAGAGTATCAAAGTGGAGGAGGAAGAGAGAGGGGAGAATGTGCCTTCTTCAGTCATTCTACGATACGTATGATACTAAAGCAGCACGAGTCGATAAAGGCTATAGCACCAGCCAGCGACAAAGTGTAGCATTAACAGTGTAGCAAGTCAGTTAAGTGATTAATCGATAGAAAAAGGACAGCACAAACCTAACTCCTCCAATGTTGTTGGAGTTATATAGGGCGACTGACAACACCGCCACCTCTACTGCCCCTGCTGCCACCTTCACCACCACTATGTAAGGCTTATGCTCTCAGTGGCCCTTATACATCCAACAACAACAACACAACACCACTCGTGACATACTTAATGACATATTTTATTCATTCTAGAGTATATGTCATGTTTCTACATTATTAGTATTGTTTATTATGTCATATTGGATGAATTGTGATAGATAAATAAGCCATGGAGTTGATATCAGTGCCATATTGAAGGACTATCTTGTCCTATCTCCAAACAAACACTGCCACCGCCACAATTATTAACATACGTAATGACATATTTTAAATATGGCTGGGCATCTGCGAATGTTTGAAGCCCACGAAAGAGGAACTCGTAAATGTAGAAGGAGACCTGTATATACACTCATCGTTTACAACACAATAAGCACACAAACATAATTATGAATATGTTTACAAAACTTGTTTACACAATACAAAAATTTTTATTACTATTGTTCTATAATGTATATATACATATACAGTGGACCCCCGCATACTGATGGCATCACATAACGATTAATCCGCATACCGCTTGCTTTAATCGCAAAAATTTTGCCTCGCATACCGCTTAAAAACCCGCTCACCGATTTTCGTCCGAGACGCGTCCAATGTGCGGCCTGAGCCACGCTCACATGTTCCGCCGGTGGCATTGTTTACCAGCCAGCCTCCGCGGTAACATCCAAGCATACAATCGGAACATTTCGTACTATTACAGTGTTTTCGGTGCTTTTTCTGGAAAATAAGTGACCATGGGCCCCAAGAAAGCTTCTAGTGCCAACCCTACAGCAATAAGGGTGAGAATTACAATAGAGATGAAGAAAAAGATCATTGATAAGTATGAAAGTGGAGTGCGTGTCTCCGAGCTGGCCAGGTTGTATAATAAACCCCAATCAACCATCGCTACTATTGGTGGTACAGCTGCTGCTGCTGCTGCACTGTCAGCTGCTGCTACTGCTGTAGCATCGTCTGCTGCTGCTGTAACATCGTCTGTTGCTGCTGTACCACCGTCAGCTGCTGCTGTAGCATCGTCTGCTGCTGCTGTAACATCGTCTGTTGCTGCTGTAGCATCGTCTGTTGCTGCTGTACCACCGTCAGCTGCTGCTGCTGCTGTAGCATCGTCTGCTGCTGCTGTAACATCGTCTGTTGCTGCTGTAGCATCGTCTGCTGCCGTTGTAGCATCGTCTGTTGCTGCTGTACCACCGTCAGCTGCTGCTGCTGCTGTAGCATCGTCTGCTGCTGCTGTAGCATCGTCTGCTGCTGCTGTAGCATCGTCTGCTGCTGCTGTACCACCGTCAGCTGCTGCTGCTGCTGTAGCATCGTCTGCTGCTGCTGTAGCATCGTCTGCTGCTGCTGTAGCATCGTCTGTTGCTGCTGTACCACCGTCAGCTGCTGCTGCTGCTGTAGCATCGTCTGCTGCTGCTGTAGCATCGTCTGCTGCTGCTGTAGCATCGTCTGTTGCTGCTGTAGCATCGTCTGTTGCTGCTGTACCACCGTCAGCTGCTGCTGCTGCTGTAGCACCGTTGTTGGTGTGGCTTATTGAGAATACCAAGAAACAATTAACCCCAAAGGATTTGCCACCCAGGATAACCCAAAAAAGTCAGTGTCATCGAAGACTGTCTAACTTATTTCCATTGGGGTCCTTAATCTTGTCTCCCAGGATGCAACCCACACCAGTCGACTAACACCCAGGTGAACAGGGAAAAATGCCTGGAACTAGTGCTCATATTGGTGAATTTAAAGCCAGCAAAGGTTGGTTTGAGAGATTTAAGAATCGTAGTGGCATACACAGTGTGATAAGGCCTGTTCTGGAAGAAAATGCCAAACAGGACCTACAGTACTCAGGAGGAAAAGGCACTCCCAGGACACAGTGTCTCATCAGTCATTGCTGCATCTTCAATAAAGGTAAGTGTCATTTATTCTTCATTTAGTAGACTAGTACATGCACAATATATACTGTGCATGTACTACTCTACTATTGTGCATGTATCCTTCTCTTTGTGTATAGGAAAATGTATATTTCATGTGGTAAAATTTTTTTTTTCATACTTTTGGGTGTCTTGCACGGATTAATTTGATTTCCATTATTTCTTATGGGGAAAATTCATTCGCATACCGATTATTTCGCATAACAATGACCCCTCTTGCACGGATTAAAATCGGTATGCGGGGGTCCACTGTATACAGTCACTGGACACTTTCCTAGAACTGCTGCACCTTGTGGAATTCTTTGAAACATGGGTATATGCACAGTGGTATTTTACACTCCTCACACATAAAATGAGTGTCTTTTCGTTTTTGTGGGCGTTTTGTGGTATGTGCACAGACGCAACATCTCTTCTAAGCAGTTTTCTTAAAAGCAGGAGGAGGCAGTTGTATGGGGTAGTGATCAGGCCTCAGACGAGAGGGTATGTGTTGATAATTTCATGCACACTGGTCCATTGGCACTTGAATATTATTTGTCTGACGACTGACGAAAAAAATTCACCATATTTGGGTTTGTTGTTCCTCTTCAACTTATACATATTATAAGCATGGAAATATCAAGATGGAAAAAGAGTTTTATGTACTACTTATAGCTCTTGCAAACACAATCAGCAAACCCAATCTGCATGTCACATTTATCCACTAAGTGCATATTAAGGTTGTAGTCCATCACAGCTGCAGGTTTTGGAATGGGTTCATTGGTCTCTCTATTCTGCCTGCCACTGTCTCCCATTTCGTGTTGGTGAAATGATGCTAACAATGTGACATCACGTCTGTCATGCCACAGAAATGCCATGTCATTGGCAGCCAACGCCTGTATCTCACCTCTACCAGTACCTGCATCAAACATAGGCATATGCTTACAATTTCCACACACTGTGCCCCCACATGTCCGTCATATTCACTCACAAGAAATCACTGAGTAAGGGGCTTGTGTACCAGATTTTTTTTTTTCAACAAACCGGCCATATCCCACCAAGGCAGGGTGGCCCAAAAAAGAAAAACAAAAGTTTCTCTTTTTAAATTTAGTAATTTATACAGAAGAAGGGGTTACTAGACCCTTGCTCCCGGCATTTTAGTCGCCTCTTACAACACGCATGGCTTACGGAGGAAGAATTCTGTTCCACTTCCCCATGGAGATGAGAGGAAATAAACAAGAACAAGAACTAGAAAGAAAATAGAAGAAAACTCAGAGGGGTGTGTATATACACGCTTGTATATGTATGTGTAGTGTGACCTAAGTGTAAGTAGAAGTAGCAAGACGTACCTGAAATCTTGCATGTTTATGAGACAGAAAAAAGACACCAGCAATCCTACCATCATGTAAAACAATTACAGGTGTAAAACAATTACAGGTTGTGTACCAGTTATCAGCATATAATGTATGCCCCTTACCAAGATATGGTTCCATCACTGTTCTAACCACATCACCAGAGATACCCAATAACTTCCTAGTAGTATCTCTCAATGTATTACTGCCAGTGTACACAGTTATATCCAAAACCAGACCACTTTTGCAATCACACAGTACAAATAACTTTATACCAAAGCGTTTCCTCTTGCTTGGTATATACTGCTTGAACGACAGTCTGCCTTTGAACAAAATCAAAGACTCATCAATAACAAGCTTCCCGAAGGGATAAAAATACATACAGCACTTTTGTTTCAGATACATAAACACATTCCTGATCTTATATAACCTGTCGTTTCTGTCCGGCCTTGTTTTGTCTGAGAAATGCAGCATATATAACCATAGCAGAAATCAATTCACTGGTATATCACTAAAACCTGGGGTTGAAATCAGGCGGTCTGTCGACTAGTATGTGGTGACAGTGTGCTTATACACATGTGGCATAAGCACATTATTGTGGCAAAGAACAGGTACATCTCTGCCACAGTTGTGTCCTTCCACTGGTGTAGCCGTGACCTTGGTGAAAGAATTGTTTGCCATGGTGTACTCGTACTATGTGTTACTATCCCTGACAACAATTTCCATCGCGGGTTCATTAAAGAATAACTGAAAGCATTCCAGTTCAGTGGCATTGTTCCCAAGTGAACATGAAGGCCGTATTCCACTTTGTGTTTCATCAAAGTCATGGGGATTGGGAACAAAACTGGCACCTTGCCGCCAATCCCAGATGTGGTCTGCTGGTGGGTACTAGATATTGACAGGTGGTTGTGGAAGTTGTGGTTGTGCAGGTTGTGGGGGTGGTTGAAGCTGGTTGTGGCTGTGATGAGTTAGCAGTGTGGGTAGCATCATGGCCAGCTGCTGGTGCCACATGACTTATTCCACCGCCAACATCACCACCACCATCTGCTGCCCCATGCACATTATGCATCCCCATTGTAACAATATCATTGGCATCTTCACTATCAGTTCGTGGTGTAGGGCCATGAGATGTACTCAGAGATTTACTCCTTTTCCTTGAAATGGCATATGGCACACTGCCAGAATGCATGCTGCGTCGTACATACTGCCGCTGCACTGGAGAATATTCCCCCTCACTGTCACAACTCAAACTGTTTTCAATAGCTTGAAAATCACTATCACTGCTCACATCCGAGTCCTGTACATGGGGAAATAGTTTCCTCTTTCATCTTGGTACAGGTGAACGTGAAAGAGATGGCCCAGCACCAGAGGTGGAAGGTTGTGGGTCATCTGAGTTTTCATCACTAATTACGTTATTCTGGGCACTACTTTTGGTCACTCCCTCCTGAAAACCATGGAATTCACTTTCACTGTCACTTGCATCGGTGTCACAACTATCACTTGGGAACAGAAGACCACCAATTCGGTGAGGAGTAAGGTACTTCTTACTGCAAGGCATTGTGAACAAGTACTACTAAAATGGCATTCCCACAATGCACCACTGAGTCCCCGATTTTTTTTCATACTGCACACACCCATCACGCAGACCCATTCTCTCACATTTAGGCCTACTATCTTTCTCCCGCTTGATTTGAAGCCGCTAGAATTTATGCGTATTAATATGCCAAACACATTGGCTCGTAAGACATATATATACAGCCAAAATAATCAAAGGGTTAAACAATGTAAAATTTAGAAACCCAACATGACCCAAACTATTTTCACTTACTAGAATCTGGAGTGGATGGTGCAGTGACAGTAACCTGTGCACATTTGCCATACATGTCAACCACAGCATACAACATCTGTGGTAGATTAGCTGCTGCTACACCTTGACTTTCTCCATTAACAAAAAATTTCAGGTCACCCTAAAATTTAGAACTGCATTTAGTATACATGTATAACATAAAAGCCAATAAAAGCAAGTGTACATTTTTGTCTTTCCTAGGAACAAATTTATATTGTAGCTATTAAAACATCATTATAAGTAAAACAATTACATTGTACAATTTAATCATTTATGTACAGTATTTCATTTTAATGCAGAATACTTATTTTTAATTTTGCATAACTATTTCTCACAGCTTTAATCAGGTGTCAACTGAAGTACTGTTAACACCAAACAACTCCTCCTAACCTGTGATGTTCTCATGACTCCAACTCTGTCACCCTCAACCAGTTTGTCCAGGTCACAACCATAAGCTTCATGTAAGGAGCGACCATCCCTCAACACTCCTTGACCCAGCATAATCTAAAAACAAGTGATTTCATGAAAAATTAGTCACCTTACCTACATATAATATTGCCTACAGAGTAAAAATTTACAAATTCAAATGCAATTTTACTTCTACCAAATCATGAGTAGGCCAGATATATTATTTGATAAAAATGATGACCCTGGGTATAAAAAAAATAGACACCAGATAAAATATTAGAAATGTACACTTATTACAAACACTTCACAATAACTTTCAGCCACCTGAACAAAAGCATGGGTGACTGACAAACCATAATTTAGCCCTAAAAAATTGAGCTACAAATTTTTTTACCTTTCCTTTTCTTAACAAATTCTAACCAAAAATTAAACATGCTTTAATGACTTTCAAGTGTTCACATGTTGAAATTGCTAAAAGAAAAATTATAATTATTGTTTCATTAAGATTTCTTATACTCTTGGCTCTTGGTAAAAATTAAATAAAAATAAAACTTGAGTAGGTTGACACTCAAAATAGGAAAATAATTTTGACTGCATGAACCACTAAAAATATGCAAAATGAGAATTAGACTGAGCATACTCTTGACAGTTTATGAGAGTTAAATGTAATACCATTTTGTTACTAAACAGTAGGGAAATAATGCAGACAATATTCCAATTAGGCCAATTAAAACTGAATTTATTACGAGGCAATAACAGAGTAGAAACTGGAAAAAGTAAACCTGCTGAAAACCTAATTATTATGAGCTGAATACAGAATTTTCGTAACATGAATTTGGTCCTCTGCAGGTGGAAACAATTTATTACACTAAATATGGAAAAAGTCATTTATGTTGCTGATCGTAGTGAAAATAAGTACAGTAGGGAACCACTTTATGGTGTTTTGCCTTAAGGCATTCCACTAATATGGTGATTTCAAATTATGACCAAAATTTGCTATACGGTAAGCGGTCTTTCAAATAAAGCGCACCCAACCTGGTCTGTTTACATTCTCCCTGAGCACATATCTATTATGTCTGGAAATTTTCCAAAATTTCAAGTGTTTTAAAGTTATTGCATATTTTATATGTACTCTGATAATTATACTTATGTGTACCTGTTCCTAAATATACTTACACACTGTGCTTGCATGCAGGTACACATTAAAATCACTAAGTCTCTACTCGACGCCATATAATAATCTCTTGGGCGCATTAAATGTCGTATATTACGTTAATATAGACATTTCCATTAATCCATCTATGACGTTTTTTTTAATTTATAATAAGCATGCTACATAACATATAAACAAGATACATACACCACAATATAAAATTGACATAAATATGAGATTTGTTTACTAAGTGGTTCTTGGGAGAGTAGGAAGAATTACATTTTCTCTAGTTAAACACCAGTTTTGAGACTCTCTGACCGCGGGTTCAATCCCGGCCAGGGTATGGTTAGAAATTTATTCCTTTCGTATGCCTTCACTCTATTTATAGCTATTCACGACCCTTGTGGGTTTAACGCTTCTTTATTATTATAATAATAATTTGTAGTAAAAATAATAATCTGCAATAATAATAACAACTTTTAACAATAATATGTAATAATGTGTAATAATAATAATAATATTTATTTATTTTTTTATTATCACACTGGCCGATTCCCACCAAGGCAGGGTGGCCCGAAAAAGAAAAACTTTCACCATCATTCACTCCATCACTGTCTTGCCAGAAGGGTGCTTTACACTACAGTTTTTAAACTGCAACGTTAACACCGCTCCTTCAGAGTGCAGGCATTGTACTTCCCATCTCCAGGACTCAAGTCCGGCCTGCCGGTTTCCCTGAACCCCTTCATAAATGTTACTTTGCTCACACTCCAACAGCACGTCAAGTATTAAAAACCATTTGTCTCCATTCACTCCTATCAAACACGCTCACGCATGCCTGCTGGAAGTCGAAGCCCCTCGCACACAAAACCTCCTTTACCCCCTCCCTCCAACCTTTCCTAGGCCGACCCCTACCCCGCCTTCCTTCCACTACAGACTGATACACTCTTGAAGTCATTCTGTTTCGCTCCATTCTCTCTACATGTCCGAACCACCTCAACAACCCTTCCTCAGCCCTCTGGACAACAGTTTTGGTAATCCCGCACCTCCTCCTAACTTCCAAACTACGAATTCTCTGCATTATATTCACACCACACATTGCCCTCAGACATGACATCTCCACTGCCTCCAGCCTTCTCCTCGCTGCAACATTCATCACCCATGCTTCACACCCATATAAGAGCGTTGGTAAAACTATACTCTCATACATTCCCCTCTTTGCCTCCAAGGACAAAGTTCTTTGTCTCCACAGACTCCTAAGTGCACCACTCACCCTTTTCCCCTCATCAATTCTATGATTCACCTCATCTTTCATAGACCCATCCGCTGACACGTCCACTCCCAAATATCTCAATACATTCACCTCCTTCATACTCTCTCCCTCCAATCTGATATCCAATCTTTCATCACATAATCTTTTTATCCTCATAACCTTACTCTTTCCTGTATTCACTTTTAATTTTCTTCTTTTGCACACCCTACCAAATTCTTCCACCAATCTCTGCAACTTCTCTTCAGAATCTCCTAAGAGCACAGTGTCATCAGCAAAGAGCAACTGTGACAACTCCCACTTTATGTATGATTATCTTTTAACTCCACGCCTCTTGTCAAGACCCTCGCATTTACTTCTCTTACAACCCCATCTATAAATATATTAAACAACCACGGTGACATCACACATCCTTGTCTAAGGCCTACTTTTACTGGGAAATAATTTCCCTCTTTCCTACATACTCTAACTTGAGCCTCACTATCCTCGTAAAAACTTTTCACTGCTTTCAGTAACCTACCTCCTACACCATACACCTGCAACATCTGCCACATTGCCCCCCTATCCACCCTGTCATTGCCTTTTCCAAATCCATAAATGCCACAAAGACCTCTTTAGCTTTATCTAAATACTGTTCACTTACATGTTTCACTGTAAACACCTGGTCCACACACCCCCTACCTTTCCTAAAGCCCCCTTGTTCATCTGCTATCCTATTCTCCGTCTTACTCTTAATTCTTTCAATAATAACTCTACCATAAGCTTTACCAGGTATACTCAACAGACTTATCCCCCTATAATTTTTGCACTCTCTTTTGTCCCCTTTGCCTTTATACAAAGGAACTATGCATGCTCTCTGCCAATCCCTAGGTACCTTACCCTCTTCCATACATTTATTAAATAATTGCACCAACCACTCCAAAACTATATCCCCACCTGCTTTTAACATTTCTATCTTAATCCCATCAATCCCAGCTGCCTTACCCCCTTTCATTTTACCTACTGCCTCACGAACTTCCCCCACACTCACAACTGGCTCCTCCTCACTCCTACAAGATGTTATTCCTCCTTGCCCTATACACGAAATCACAGCTTCCCTATCTTCATCAACATTTAACAATTCCTCAAAATATTCCCTCCACCTTCCCAATACCTGTAACTCTCCATTTAATAACTCTCCTCTCCTATTTTTAACTGACAAATCCATTTGTTCTCTAGGCTTCCGTAACTTGTTAATCTCACTCCAAAACTTTTTCTTATTTTCAACAAAATTTGTTGATAACATCTCACCCACTCTCTCATTTGCTCTCTTTTTACATTGCTTCACCACTAACTTAACCTCTTTCTTTTTCTCCATATACTCTTCCCTCCTTGCATCACTTCTACTTTGTAAAAACTTCTCATATGCTAACTTTTTCTCCCTTACTACTCTCTTTACATCATCATTCCACCAATCGCTCCTCTTCCCTCCCGCACCCACTTTCCTGTAACCACAAACTTCTGCTGAACACTAACACTACATTTTTATACCTACCCCATACCTCTTCGACCCCATTGCCTATGCTCTCATTAGCCCATCTATCCTCCAATAGCTGTTTATATCTTACCCTAACTGCCTCCTCTTTTAGTTTATAAACCTTCACCTCTCTCTTCCCTGATGCTTCTATTCTCCTTATATCCCATCTACCTTTTACTCTCAGTGTAGCTACAACTAGAAAGTGATATGATATATCTGTGGCCCCTCTGTAAACATGTACATCCTGAAGTCTACTCAACAGTCTTTTATCTACCAATACATAATCCAACAAACTATTGTCATTTCGCCCTACATCATATCTTGTATACTTATTTATCCTCTTTTTCTTAAAATATGTATTACCTATAACTAAACCCCTTTCTATACAAAGTTCAATCAAAGGGCTCCCATTATCATTTACACCTGGCACCCCAAACTTACCTACCACACCCTCTCTAAAAGTTTCTCCTACTTTAGCATTCAGGTCCCCTACCACAATTACTCTCTCACTTGGTTCAAAGGCTCCTATACATTCACTTAACATCTCCCAAAATCTCTCTCTCTCCTCTACATTCCTCTCTTCTCCAGGTGCATACACGCTTATTATGACCCACTTTTCGCATCCAAACTTTACTTTAATCCACATAATTCTTGAATTTACACATTCCTATTCTCTTTTCTCCTTCCATAACTGATCATTCAACATTACTGCTACCCCTTCCTTTGCTCTAACTCTCTCAGATACTCCAGATTTAATCCCATTTATTTCCCCCCACCGAAGCTCCCCTACCCCCTTCAGCTTTGTTTCGCTTAGGGCCAGGACATCCAACTTCTTTTCATTCATAACATCAGCAATCATCTGTTTCTTGTCATCCGCACTACATCCACGCACATTCAAGCATCCCAGTTTTATAAAGTTTTTCTTCATCTCTTTTTTAGTAAATGTCTACAGGAGAAGGGGTTACTAGCCCATTGCTCCCGGCATTTTAGCCGCCTCATACGACACGCATGGCTTACGGAGGAAAGATTCTTTTCCAATTCCCCATGGACAATAGAAGAAATAAAGAAGAACAAGAGCTATTTAGAAAAAGGAGAAAAAACCTAGATGTATGTATATGTATATGTATGTATATATATATATATATATATATATACATATATATATATATATACATATATATATATTTTTATTATTATTTTTATTATCACACATATATATTATTATATGTGATATATATATATATATATATATATATATATATATATATATATAGATATATATATATATATATATATATATATATATATATATATGCAAATCAACCACTCTGAAAGAATAGAGAAATTCCAAGCGCTTTCGTGACTACTCACATTATCAAGGAACTATGATAATGTGAGTAGTCACGAACGCGCTTGGAATTTCTCTATTCATTCAGAGTGGTTGTTTTGCATATTTTGAAATCACCTGTTTACTGTGATCTTATTGCATGCATATATATATATATATATATATATATATATATATATATATATATATATATATATATATATATATATATATATATATATATATATATATATATATATATATATATATATATATATATATATATATATATATATATATATATATTATATATATATATATATATATATATTATATATATATATATATATTATATATTATATATATATATATATATTATATATTATATATATATATATATATGCATGTGCGTGTCTGTGAAGTGTGACCAAAGTGTAAGTAGGAGTAGCAAGATATCCCTGTTATCTAGCGTGTTTATGAGACAGAAAAAGAAACCAGCAATCCTACTATCATGCAAAACAGTTACAGGTTTCTGTTTCACAGTCATCTGGCAGGACGGTAGTACTCCCCTGGGTGGTTGCTGTCTACCAACCTACTACCTATAATAATAATAATAATAATAATAATAATAATAATAATAATAATAATATTATTATTATTATTATTATTTGTCAGAGCATCATTCCTTCTAAAAATTACATGAGAATGGAAGTGTTGGTCTTTATTTATTCTACTGTACCACTATGTAGACAACTGGTACACAATGTAAGGTGTTTGTACTATGATATAAGCTTTACAAATATGGAAATGAATGTGTATCAGCCCACCAGCCATGTTCGTCTGTTTGTTTACATACTCTGCGACTCTGTTCACTCTCATTTACTCATTCTCTTTCTCTCATTTATTCATTTTTATATCGTTTACTCACCTCTCAACCTACATTAAGACAACAAATATTTTAAGATAAGTAATGAATGTACTGCATATGCATTGTATCGCTCTAGGGAGTTTTAACCCTTTCAGGGTCCGTCCCGTAGATCTACGGCTGGTCGGTGAGTGTCCAAACCGTAGATCTACGCCAAAATTCTAGCGCCGTCAAATTTAGCGCGAAAGCGCATAGGCCTACATATGAGAGAATGGGTGTGCGCCGTGGGTGTGCGCCATAAACAAAAAATCTAGGCGCCTGCATAGCATTGTGGGACCGCCGGCTCAGTCACCCTTGTTCACCATGCCTCGTCGCAAGTCAGCTCTCACTCCCCGGAAAATTGGGACTCTCCTCTTCCTGTCTGATAGTTCTGACACTGATGGAAGTGGAAATGAAGACGAATTCTACGGCTTTGATAAGTTAGTGACCGAAAATAATGACCAGGATATCGATAATAGTGCAGAAAACCCCGACGATCCTCGACCTTCTACCTCTGGTGTGGGCACTCGTGACTCACGGTCGGGTGTTCCTAAACGTAAGAGAAAACTAATATTTTCCCGTGGCCTGGCCTCTGACTTCAGTAATGACGATGATTCTGACGTGGATTGTGATTTTATTGCGCTCGACGATCATTCGAGTAGTGATAGTGAGGAAACATATTCACCAGTGAAGCGTCGGTATGTTCGCCGCCGCATGCGCTCGGGTAGTGTACCCTATGCTGTGCCCAGGGGACGGAGTACATCCCGGAGTACATCCCGTGGCCCTACACCCGTTTTAGGTAGTGATAGTGAGGATGATGTGGCTACACTTGGCATGGATGGGCCACAGACATCAGTGGATGGTGTTAGTGGGGCTGGTGGTGGTAGTGGCACCGCCATGCGTGACTCACTGTGCCACGCGGGGACCCACGCTGCTGACTCGTCAGTTCAAGGACAAAGCGGAGCGTCACCCACCAGCCCGCCACAACCACCCGTACAACCAGCCTATGATGTCCAGTATCCACCAGCAAACCGTATCTGGGATTGGCAGCAAAATCCCAATTTTGTTCCCAGCCCTCACCACTTTGATGACTCTCAAAGTGGAATTCTACCTACCTGTCCCCTTGGAACCACGGCCAATGAACTGGAATTCTTTGAATTATTCTTTGACCAGCCATTGATGGAAATTATTGTCAGGGAAAGTAATAAGTATTTTCAGTACACCATGGCAAATACGATCTTATCACCACAGTCAAGACTACACAGGTGGAAAGAGACGACTGTTGCAGAAATGTATTTGCTTTTTGCAACAATAATGCTTATGCCTCACGTCTATAAGCATAATATAAAAGCATACTGGTCCACAGATCGGCTAATTTGTACCCCATCCTTCAGTGAAATAATACCAGTGAACAGGTTTATCTTACTGTTACGTATGTTGCACTTCTCTGACAAAACCAGGCCTGACAGAAGTGACAGGTTATACAAGATTAGAAATGTTTTCATGTATCTCAAACAAAAGTTCAGGATATACTTTTATCCATTCAAGAATCTTGTAATTGACGAGTCTTTGATTTTGTTCAAAGGTAGACTGTCATTCAAGCAGTATATACCGAGCAAGAGGAACCGCTTTGGTATAAAATTGTTTGTACTCTGTGATTGTGACAGTGGCCTGGTGTTGGATATTGTTGTATACACGGGTAGTAAAACATTGAAAGATACCAAGATGTTATTGGGTATATCAGGTGACGTAGTGAGAAACATGATGGCACCTTATCTTGGTAAGGGCCATACATTATATACCGATAACTGGTACACAAGCCCATTACTTAGTGATTTCATGCGAGTGAACAAGACAGATGTGTGTGGCACAGTGCGTTCTAATCGTAAACATATGCCCAGGCTCAACGCAGGTGTTCGTGGTGATGACGTGCAGGTGTTTACTGCCAATGACATCATGGCATTACGGTGGCATGACAAACGAGATGTCACATTGTTGACAACCATTCACCGTAATGAAATGCAAGACAGTGGCAAAGTTGATCGAGTGACTAATGAACGTATTCGAAAACAAGTGACAGTGATTGATTACACACAAAACATGCGCTTGGTTGACAAGTGTGACATGCAGATTGGTTTTGTTGACTGTGTTCGTAAGAGTTACAAGTTGTACATGAAACTTTTCTTCCATCTCATGGACATTTCAATGCTGAATGCATATAATATGTACCAAATAAAGACTGGTAACAGACCACCGTATGGTGAATTTTGTTTGTCTGTTGTCAGACAACTCATAATGAAGTACCAGGTAACAACACCTGCAATACAACATGGTCCTCGAATTCATCACAATATACCCAAGCGTTTGAGGAGAGAAGGTGATCATTTCATAATACAGCTTCCTTCAACTCAAAAGAAATTTGCTCAGAAGAGATGCATTGTCTGTGCACAAACAAAACGACGGCAACAAAGACGCAAAGACACTCGGTTTATGTGTGAGGAATGTAAGGTGCCTCTGTGCATGGTGCCTTGTTTCAAGGAGTTCCACAAGCTCCAGCAGTTCTAAAACCATGTCCAGTGATTGTAAATATGTAAATATATGATAGAACATTAGTATTATACAATATTTGTGCATGTTTATTGTAATAAACAACAGTGGTAAACAATAATATGATAATAACTTTAGTGCGGTTATTGTGTTCAATACAGTGAGTATATATATATCAATTATATACAGTATTGGTCTCTCAGGCCCCAAATGTTAGTAGGAATAGAAAAAAATTGGAAAAGAAAAGAAAAAACAACTAAAACAACAAAATAATATAATACGCGTATGTGGAATTCGTCGATGTTGCCGCCACCACATCATTTTCTACAAACTTCTTGGCACTGTATCTCGGTAAGTACTGATCAGATTCTATTTTTTTTTGTTTTATTACCTTCACAAAAATATGCTCTTTAATTCTGTAAGAAAAAATTTTTTTTTTTTTTTTTTTTTTTCAAAATTTCTTGGACACTGGTGCGTGACTTCAGATTTTGGCCTTGGACCCTGAAAGGGTTAATTGTCGTAGTGGGTGGGGTGGCCAGGCGGGATGCCATACCTACCACACAACTTCTACAAATAAATACTTTTCACCTCTCACCCTACATTAAGACCATTAAGACGACAAATATTTTAAGGTAAGTAATGAGTGTACTGTATATTTATTTTATCACCCTAGGGAGCTTTAGGCATCACCATAGATATTATGCGTGGGTGGGGTGACCAGGATGGCTACCATACCTCCCACACCTGACTTCTTACAATAAATACTACTCACTTTTTGCCCTACATTAAGACTACAAATATTTTGAGGTAAATAATGAGTGTACTGTGTATAAATTTTACTTTTTATTGTTTTTTAACCCTTAAACTGTCCAAGCAGATCAACGTTCATATGCGTAGTGCTCCAAAAGTAGATCTACGTTTTTATATATTTTCAGATATAAAAAAAAAATGTAGATCAAAGTTTTTTTTACACGTTTTCAAATGTAAAAAAAAAAAAATCAACTTTTTTTACATATACGTACTTTCAAATGTTGAAAAAACGTAGATCTACGTTTGGACAGTTTAGGGTTAATGCTCAGTTCTATTGCTAACTTAATATATGTTAGTGTAAACTTGTCATCTGGCATTTATATGCATTTATAAGTGGAAAAAATGGTGTTCTGTTTTCCGGCAATGTCTGCTTTCCAGCAGTAGCCTGGAACCTAACCTGCCATATAAGTGGGGCCCTACTGTATCTAGTTATTATCAATAAAATTTGATGGAAGTTCTGACCTGATATTTACCAATAAGTAACTGGATTCTAAAAGTGGTCTTGATGGATCAGTAATTACTGTAGTTAGAAACCAAAAGTTTGTCAGACACCTTGAAAAGTCTGTATGAGTTAAGGACTGGGAATAATCAACTCAAAATCAGGACTCAAGTCCGGCAGGCCGGACTTGAGTCCTGGAGATGGGAAGTACAGTGCCTGCACTTTGAAGGAGGGGTGTTAATGTTGCAGTTTAAAAACTGTAGTGTAAAGCACCCTTCTGGCAAGACAGTGATGGAGTGAATGATGGTGACAGTTTTTCTTTTTCGGGCCACCCTGCCTTGGTGGGAATCGGCCAGTGTGACAATAAAAAAAAAATAAAAAAAACATTACTATGAAACTGGCCATTCAGTTTTTAAAGAAAACAAGAATAAACTGTTATATTTTTATACTTAATGCCAGCCTTCTTCAGTCTAAACAGTTGAAATGTCACTAACATTATGGAGGATATTGGAAAAAAATTTAAATTCTGAAATAAGATACAAAATAACAGTAAAGTTTAAAGTCAGGGGCCCCAATGGAAATAAGTCACGCTGTTTGACTTTATTGGGTTATGTTAGGTTAAATGTACTGTACATAGTCTGCCCCCAAGACCATTGTAAAGGAAAATCTGTACTTTATGTATCTAAAACCTAAATAAAAACTAACCAAAATTAAAAAAACTAGAGGATGGGTTCAATGTAGGAGGTATGTTAGCAAATAATAAGTCTGGATAGCATTACAATATAGTTGCATTAAATAAAATGTGTAGTTCAAGAGGTGAAAATAAAAGAATAGAGATGGAGGCAGTCAGGATTCATTTAGGTTACCTTTGTAGGTGGCAGGTTGGTGTAGTAACTCTTAAAATATGGAAAAATATTAAAAATTTATGGAGCACTGGGCAATAAGGGACTTTCAGTGCTTTATGCAATAAGAAAGATTCACACTCACATGCATACTCAAGCTAAAACTAACCCCTCCCTCCAGGTTAAAACCATTAACACGAGCACACACATTAAATAATTTCATGATTGGTAACAACACCCACATCAACTAAATTAAAAAAAAAAAAAAAAAAAACATCAATTAAGAGAAAAGACAGTGTGGGGTGGGGAATAAACACACATTCTGGCAATGTATCTTAAAATATAGATTACATGAATATAAAAAACTACTAATATTTATGAACAATATACATTAAGTACATTATAAATAAGGTTCATAGCATTTTACAATGATATGCAAGATTTGCTACAATTAGATAACAATACAGTGATTTAAAAAGGTAGTGATACCTGAATGTAGCAACAGCCAAGGATGGAGTTGATAAGGCCAATGAATTGTAAACTATTTGGGCTGAAATGTGAAAATATTAAAAGTACTCCAATTATGATAAGCTTTTGGAATTTTTATATTATATAATAGGTTTATACAGTACAATACAGTTCAGTACTGTACTGTGATTTTATACACAGTGAACGTCTCTTTTTTCGAACTAATATTAAAAGCTTATAACAAATATAGATAAGAGAAATCATTAAGGGCTGAAAAGTCCCATCTTTATGGCAGTATATTTACTAACAGTAGTGGCATTACCCAATACTCTTTCCTCGGGGCAAAATGAAAAATTCATGCCCGAGAATATGGTAAACCACAAGCTATGGTATACGCCATATATTTGGTGGGGCTGCATATCCTATTTTGTGACGCGACAGAAAAATATTATTACTGTAGATACATTTGTCTAGTTACTTTCATTATCATCAAACCACAGAAATTCTGTGAACTGATAATAAAAGTATGTACGTAATTATCTTTTAATGGCAAACACATTACAGATACACAGTATCAAATTACAGTACATGTTATATTATAAATCACAATACTTAAATAAATTCATTGAACTAGCCAGTTTCAGATGGTTAAGTATAAATGTTTTCAAAATTACAGTGGTATCCCGAGTTTCAGCCAAAATTCGTTCCAAAAGGCTCTTTGAGTGCCGTTACCGAACGAATTTATTCCCATAAGGAATAATGCAAATTAGATTAGTCCGTTTCAGACCCCCAAAAATACACTCACAAAAGCACTTACAATAATACACTTACATAACTGTTCGAGTTGGGAGCTGTACGAAACTCGAGGTACCACTGCATTACCTTAACAAAAAAAATCACAAATCTGATATATTACTGTATTGTGTTAGCCTACTCCTGACCTGTTCAATAGTGGTAACACACTAAAGCAATTTCATTGCTGCATGTAAAGGAGTCTCTCTTTCATTTTGCCAGGACAGTGATTCTCAGTCAATTAGCCTGACAACCCACCAATCATTTAAGGTAAACCCAGATCACAGCCCCATAGGGACCGCGGCCCACTCTGACAAACGCTGGGCTGGGGGTTCCTTGAAAAACCAAGAGCATCATATCCTCAAAACGACCATATATTCTATCTTGAAAGGAATTTCCCACATTAGAACACAAAGGGTAATAGTACTGTATATATAAATTACAGCACTATAAATTGCATTACCCAAAAAATAATGGTACTTGCCCATGTTCCTCCACGTAAATCTGTAGCTGTAATTGGAATGTCGATAACATCTGGGTTGCATACCGTCACACCTATCTCGATACTTCCACTCCATGTATTCAGCTGTGTAGAAATAAAATTATACAAAAGACTGAAGTATACCAAGCGTTAACTAATAGTGTACATAAACTTTAAACTAAACATGATACAGACAGATATATAGAATGTGAGGTGCTAAGAATAGATACAGAATTTGGCAAAAATGCCAACAAGGATGTAGGAAAGTATAGTAACTAAAATAGGATTAGACTTCATCTGAAGATGTTTTGACCAGTCAAGGGTTCTCTCAAAACAAATCCTTGACTCAGCAAATCAACATCATTCAGTGTCTTTTGCCCATCTAGGTGCTCTTCTACATGGATAGATACATAAGAATTAGAAATCAAATATAGTACAGTACTATACCTTACTGTTGTAAGGAAGATCATGATCAACAAAACTAGAATAAACCTTGTTACAGTGTAGTTCTCAGAATTTACAGTAATTTAATCTTGAAGAATTAAACAAGGAACAGTTTTAAATTATAATATGAAGCCTGAATTAAATCAGATCTATTATCCATGTCTGATGCTCAGTTTTCCCAGGAACTCCTTTCCCTGGAAGAGAACACTACAGAAAGATACAGATAATGCCTCTACATAAGTCTTATCTGAACACCTATACCCTTTATGCCAACAGAAGACCTATCGACTAAGTAATCCTCCACATTCCTTTTCCATGAAGATGTTTACCTAATCATCTGCACTGCACTTTAGATAATGGTATATATGTATATTCCTAATGAGCCTACCATCAGCCAGTCTCTGCAAACATCCACAACACCACGAATATAAGAACATAAGAAAGAAGGAACACTGCTGCAGGCCTACTGGCCCATGCAAGGCAGGTCCAAGTCATGTCCCAGCTTAAACCAATGACCCACCTAGTCAGGTCAGATTATATCCACTTAACCCTTTGACTGTTTTCGACGTATAAATACGTCTTACGAGCCAATGTTTCTGACGTATATATACTCAATAATTCTAGCGGCTTCAAATCAAGTGGGAGAAAGCTGGTAGGCCCACATGTGAGAGAATGGGTCTGTGTGGTCAGTGTGCACCACATAAAAAAAATCCTGCAGCACACATTGCGTAATGAGAAAAAAAAACTGATCGTTTTTTTGGAATAAAACGCCGACTTTGAGGTGTATTTTCGTATAGTATTTATCGTTGTATTCGCGTTTTCATGGTCTTAGGTGATAAAATGGAAAACATATTACAGAAATAGAGATGATTTTCATTACTTTTACGATGAAAACGACCTTGAAACTGAGCTCAAAGTAGCGGAAATGTTCGATTTTTACCAATGTTCAAGAGTAAATAAATCACACCACACGACCAATACACGTCAACTGGGGAGTCTAATATTCTTTCACTAGTGCACTGATATTATTTATACCATTTTTACAATAATGCAGTCGTCTGCATAACAGTAAATTTTGTATTTTTTTGTATGAATAAAATATCAAAATAGAAAGCAATAATAATATAAGAGGGGCCTAGAGATGTGACTAATGAACAGAGCATATGTTATTTTAGTGCCACGAATGTTTACCTTGTTTATTCTGGACCCTATTTTGAAATTGGCATCTTTTTTATTTTGCGTGAAATTGGCCAAATTGCCAATTTCTGACCACCATATTGGGTAGTCCAAATTAGTAAATGGTAGGTTTCTTGTACTCAGCTGATAGATAAAATGGAGTTCTAAAGAAATAGCTATGAGTTTGGTCAACTGGAACAAGAATTGGCTGAAAATAGGGTCCGGCGAAAGCGATACGCATAAACCCAATGCATAACCCACCAAATTTAGTCAGGTCAGATTATAGTTTCAGAGAGGGGCCTGAAACAGTCAAAGGGTTAAGGAGCATGGCATCAGACCTATTAGCACAAGCTAGTCAGATCCAATTCACACCCACCCACACCCACTCATGTATCTATCCAACCTATTTTCAAAACTACACAACATCTTAGCTTCTATGACAGTACTCGGGAGTTTGTTCCACTCATCCACAACTCTATTCCCAAACCAGTGCTTTCCTATATCCTTCCTGATTCTGAATTTTTCAAACTTGAAACCACTGCTTTGAGTCCTGTCTTGACTAGATATTTTTAGCATGCTATTTACATTCCTTTTATTTATTCCTGTTTTCCATTTATACACCTCAATCATATCCCCCCCAATTCTACATCTTTCTAGAGAGTGCAGATTCAGGGCCCTCAGTCTATCCTCAGAGGGAAGATTTCTGATACATGTAATCAACTTTGTCATCCTCCTTTGTATGTTTTCCAGTGCATTAATATCCATTCTGTAATACGGTGACCAAAACTGTGCAGCATAATCTAAATGAGCCCTAACCAAAGACATATAGAGTTAAAGAACAACCTGAGGACTCCTATTATTTACGCTCCTTGATATGAAGCCAAGGATTCTGCTTGCTTTATTGTGAGCACTTATGCACTGTTGTCTTGGTTTCAGAACTCCCAAATCCTTTTCACAATCAGTAATATTAACCCTTTGACTGTCGCGGCCAAATCCTTTTCACAATCAGTAATATTAAGATCTACATTATTTAGTTTATATGTGGCATGGTTACTTTTTTTCCAATGTTTAGAACTTTGCATTTGTCTATATTAAACTGCATCTGCCACTTCTCTGACCACTGCATCAGACCATTCAGATCTTCCTGGAGTGCTCTAATGCCCTCAGTAAAATGAATTAGGCAACCTATTTTGGTGTCATCAGCAAACTTGCTTATGTCGCTATTTATTCGCTCATCAATGTTGTTTATACAAATTGTGAATAGCAAAGGGCCCAACACCGACCCCTGTGGAACACCACTAGTGATGCGCCCTCACTTTGATTTCTCCCCACTGATACAAACTCTCTGCTGCCTATTTGTCAACCACACCTCTACCCAGGAAAAAAAAAATTTCCGCCTATTCCGTATGCCTCAATTTTCCTCAACAGCCTCTGATGTGGAACTCTATCAAAAGTCTTAACCCTTTGACTGTCGCGGCCGTATATATACGTCTTACGAGGTACCGTGTTTGACGTATATATACTCATAAATTCTAGCGGCTTCAAATCAAGCAGGAGAAAGCTGGTAGGCCCACATGTGAGAGAATGGGTCTGTGTGGTCAGTGTGCACCATATAAAAAAAATCTTGGAGCACGCAGTGCATAATGAGAAAAAAAAAACTCCGATCGTTTTTTAATTAAAATGTAGACTTTGTGGTCTATTTTCGTATAGTATTTATGGTTGTATTCTCGTTTTCTTGGTCTCATTTGATAGAATGGAAAATATATTATAGAAATAGAGGTGATTTTGATTGATTTTACTATAAAAAGAACCTAGAAATGGAGCTCAAAGTAGGGGAAATGTTTGATTTTTGCCAATGTTCAAAAGTAAACAGATGATGCCATTGTCCAATAAATGTCCAACTAGCCATTCTAATATGCAGTCATGAATGGGTTGATGTTATTTATACAATTATTACAGTACTGCAGTAGTCTGCATAATAGTAAGTCTTCTATTTTTTGTTTGAATAAAAATTCAAAATAGAAAGCAAGAGTAATATCAGAGGAGCCTGGAGACGTGACTGATGAACAAAGAAAATGTTATTTTAGAGCCAGGAATGTCTGCATTGTTCATTCTGGACCATATTTTGAAATTGTCATATTTTTTAGTTTTCGTGAAATTGGCCAAATTGCAAATATCTGACCACATTATTAGGTAGTTGAAATCGGTAAATGGGCAGTTTCTTGTACTCAATCGATAGAAAAAATGGAGTTCTAAAGAAATAGCTATGAGGTTGGGCGACTGGAACAATGAAATTAGCCGAAAATAGGGCTCAAAGTGGGCGAAATCGCCGATTTGTAAACAGTGCCGAGGTCGCTAACTTCGCGAGAGCATAATTCCGTCAGTTTTCCATCAAATTTCGTTTTTTTGGTGTCATTACAATCGGGAAAAGATTCTCTATCATTTCATAAGAAAAAATAATTTTTTTTTTTTTAAATTTTGTGACACCATGAGACACCTCAGGATTGGGGGTTGCGACAGTCAAAGGGTTAATGAACACCACTCACCACCCAGGTCTCTCGCCTCTGTCATCTACATATTCTATATACAGTGGACCCCCGGTTCGCGATGCTATCGGTATCCGATAAATCCGGTAACCAATGCATTGTATCACAGAGAACTTGCCTCGGTTCCCGTTACAAAACCCGGAATGTGATGCAGTTCGTACGAGACGTGTCCACGTGTGGCCTGAACTGCCCCGTGTGTGCCAGTGTTTACAAGCCAGCCAGTGTGCGCGCATCTAAGGATACATTCGGTACATTCCATATTATCCATATTATCACTGTTTTTGGTGCTTGTTTCTGCAAAATAAGTCACCATGGGCCCCAAGAAAGCTCCTAGTGCCAACCCTTCGAGACCAAGGGTGCTATTGACTGTTGAAATGAAGAAAGAGATAATTGCAAAGTACGAAAGTGGAGTGCGTGTGTCGAAGCTGGTCAGCTTGTATAGTAAACCCCAATCAACCATCTCTACTATAGTGAGCAGGAAAACGGCAATCAAGAAAGCTGTTCTTGCAAAAGGTGCAACTGTGATTACGAAACAGCGACCACAAGTGTTAGAAAATGTTGAGAGACTGTTAGTGGTGTGGATAAATGAAAAACAGATAGCAGGAGATAGCATCTCTCAAGCGATCATTTGTGAAAAGGCTAAGCAGTTGCATGACGATTTGGTAAAAAAAATTGCTTGCAACTAGTGGTGATATGAGTGAATTTAAGGCCAGCAAAGGTTGGTTTGAAAGATTTAAGAGTCGTAGTGGCATACATAGTGTGATTAGGCATGGTGACTATTACACTGACAATGTTGTGAAACACTTTAGGAAAGTCATAAAGGAACGAGAGGTACAGGCCTCTATGGACAGATATGTTGTGCGACAGAAGTCCAGTGACCCTCAAGCTGGTCCTAGTGGCATTAAAAGAAGAAGGGAAGTAACCCCAGAAAAGGATTTGACACCTCAAGTCCTAATGGAAGGGAATTCCCCTTCTAAACACTAAGACCATCCACACTCTCTCCTCCTCCCATCCCATCAATCATCACAAGATCTTCAATAAAGGTAAGTGTCAGGTAATTGTACATGTCTTCTTCAGTTTGTGTGTATTAAAATTAATATTTCATGTGGTAAAAAAAATTTTTTTTCATACTTTTGGGTATCTTGCACGGATTAATTTGATTTCCATTATTTCTTATGGGGAAAATTGATTCGCTTTCCGATAATTTTGGTTTACGATGAGCTCTCAGGAACGGATTAATATCGTGAACCGGGGGTCCACTGTACTTCTCTATTACTTATTCCTCCCTTTCTAATCAATCTAAATCACACACATTTCTTAAAGTGATCCCTTAAATTCCCGTATGTCTTAAGGTGAGTACACTTAGAAAGCGTGTTTGTCTAATGATAAGCAGACAGAGAACTGACCTTTCAACAATCCTAGACAAAGCAAAACATTGCCAGAGTAAAATGTTGCATTAGTTGTAACTGTGTCCTTTTTCTTAACATATTGTTGGTAATTCTATGCCAAGACCTACACGAGTCAGAAGCTTCACATAAACATAATAATCATTGATCTGGGTTGGAAGAAGTACTGTGTAATCATTTTTTTCACATCCCCATTAACATTTCTACCTCTCAAATGCCTATTAAGGACTCAATCACTGCCCTTGTACTTCCTTATTTTCTCCACATTGTTCCTGAGCTGGACCATACACAGTACTGTAGGTATCAAATAGTACAGGTCCTCCATCACAAATCTGGCATCATTGGGACCTACAGTGTGCTGGATTACTGAGTTTGCCGAATTACAGAGTGGTTAGGTTAGAATACACTTAATAAAATTAACCAACTTGACTTACACTGTTCATTGAACATCGGCAAAATTCAAACATTTCCGCTACTTTGAGCTCAATTTCAAGGTACTTTTCATCATGAAAGCAATCAAAATCATGTCTATTTCTGTAATATATCTTCCATCCTATCAAACGAGTCCAAAAAAATGAGAATACAACCATAAAAACCTTACGAAAATATACTGCAAAGAGGCGGCTAATGGCTGAGAAGTTAACTTCCTTATTTATCGTCCGTCTTTTTTATTTTTGTTGTACATTAAGAAGCATCTTTCCATCATACACTGCCCAAGTTTCAGTGAGATAGCCCAACAAACAACCGAGAAAAAAAAAAATTAACAAAAATCATATATGGCAAGCCTAAGCCAGGTACTGGAAATAAGTCACTTTGACTTTTCTGGGTTATCCTAGGTTCTCTATACATACACTGCTATGTATGATAATCTATGTAACTGTATTTGTGTATACCTGAATAAACTTATTTACTTCTAGTCTGTCAACTGAGTACACAAGAAACCGCCCATTCACTTATTTCAACTACCCAATAAAGTGGTCAGAAATTGGCAATTTGGCCGATTTCACACAAATTTCAACAGATGCCAATTTCAAAATAGGGTCCAGAATAAACAATGCAGACATTCCTGGCACTAAAATAACATTTTCTCTGTTCATTAGTCACGGCTACAGGCCCCTCTTATATTACTCTTGCTTACCATTTGGAATTTTTTTTCACAAAAAATAGAAGATTTACTGTTATGCACTACTGCATTATTGTAATAATTGTATAAATAATGTCAATCCATTCTTGACTCCGTATTGGAATTTAGACTGGCAGGCGGACAGGTATTGGACGGTGATGTCATTTGTTTACTCTTGAGCTTCACTAAAGAATAGAACATTTTCGCTACTGTGAGCGCAATTTCAAGGTACTTTTCGTCATGAAAGCAATCAAAATCATATCTATTTCTGTAATATATCTTTCATTCTATCAAATGAGACAGAAAAAATGAGAATATAACCATAACAACCATACAAAAATATACCGCTAAGCGGCCGCTAATGGCTGAGAAGTGAACTCTGCTATTTATGGTCTGATTTCTTTCATTTTTGGTGTACTACGTGAAGAAGTATCTTTCCATCATACATTGCCCAAGTTTGAATAAGATAACCCAACAAACAACTGACTGTGAAACAAAAACCTGTAACTGTTTTGCATGATGGTAGGATTGCTGGTTTCTTTTTCTGTCTCATAAACACGCTAGATAACAGGGATATCTTGCTACTCCTACTTACACTTTGGTCACACTTCACAGACACGCACATGCATATATATATATACATACATCTAGGTTTTTCTCCTTTTTCTAAATAGCTCTTGTTCTTTTTATTTCTTCTATTGTCCATGGGGAAGTGGAAAAGAATCTTTCCTCCGTAAGCCATGCGTGTCGTATGAGGCGACTAAAATGCCGGGAGCAATGGGCTAGTAACCCCTTCTCCTGTATACATTTACTAAAAAAGAGAAGAAGAAAAACTTTATAAAACTGGGATGCTTAAATGTGCGTGGATGTAGTGCGGATGACAAGAAACAGATGACTGCTGATGTTATGAATGAAAAGAAGTTGGATGTCCTGGCTCTAAGCGAAACAAAGCTGAAGGGGGTAGGAGAGTTTCAGTGGGGGGAAATAAATGGGATTAAATCTGGAGTATCTGAGAGAGTTAGAGCAAAGGAAGGGGTAGCAGTAATGTTAAATGATCAGTTATGGAAGGAGAAAAGAGAATATGAATGTGTAAATTCAAGAATTATGTGGATTAAAGTAAAGGTTGGATGCGAGAAGTGGGTCATAATAAGCGTGTATGCACCTGGAGAAGAGAGGAATGCAGAGGAGAGAGAGAGATTTTGGGAGATGTTAAGTGAATGTATAGGAGCCTTTGAACCAAATGAGAGAGTAATTGTGGTAGGGGACCTGAATGCTAAAGTAGGAGAAACTTTTAGAGAGGGTGTGGTAGGTAAGTTTGGGGTGCCAGGTGTAAATGATAATGGGAGCCCTTTGATTGAACTTTGTATAGAAAGGGGTTTAGTTATAGGTAATACATATTTTAAGAAAAAGAGGATAAATAAGTATACACGATATGATGTAGGGCGAAATGACAGTAGTTTGTTGGATTATGTATTGGTAGATAAAAGACTGTTGAGTAGACTTCAGGATGTACATGTTTATAGAGGGGCCACAGATATATCAGATCACTTTCTAGTTGTAGCTACACTGAGAGTAAAAGGTAGATGGGATACAAGGAGAATAGAAGCATCAGGGAAGAGAGAGGTGAAGGTTTATAAACTAAAAGAGGAGGCAGTTAGGGTAAGATATAAACAGCTATTGGAGGATAGATGGGCTAATGAGAGCATAGGCAATGGGGTCGAAGAGGTATGGGGTAGGTTTAAAAATGTAGTGTTAGAGTGTTCAGCAGAAGTTTGTGGTTACAGGAAAGTGGGTGCAGGAGGGAAGAGGAGCGATTGGTGGAATGATGATGTAAAGAGAGTAGTAAGGGAGAAAAAGTTAGCATATGAGAAGTTTTTACAAAGTAGAAGTGATGCAAGGAGGGAAGAGTATATGGAGAAAAAGAGAGAGGTTAAGAGAGTGGTGAAGCAATGTAAAAAGAGAGCAAATGAGAGAGTGGGTGAGATGTTATCAACAAATTTTGTTGAAAATAAGAAAAAGTTTTGGAGTGAGATTAACAAGTTAAGAAAGCCTAGAGAACAAATGGATTTGTCAGTTAAAAATAGGAGAGGAGAGTTATTAAATGGAGAGTTAGAGGTATTGGGAAGATGGAGGGAATATTTTGAGGAATTGTTAAATGTTGATGAAGATAGGGAAGCTGTGATTTCGTGTATAGGGCAAGGAGGAATAACATCTTGTAGGAGTGAGGAAGAGCCAGTTGTGAGTGTGGGGGAAGTTCGTGAGGCAGTAGGTAAAATGAAAGGGGGTAAGGCAGCCGGGATTGATGGGATAAAGATAGAAATGTTAAAAGCAGGTGGGGATATAGTTTTGGAGTGGTTGGTGCAATTATTTAATAAATGTATGGAAGAGGGTAAGGTACCTAGGGATTGGCAGAGAGCATGCATAGTTCCTTTGTATAAAGGCAAAGGGGATAAAAGAGAGTGCAAAAATTATAGGGGGATAAGTCTGTTGAGTGTACCTGGTAAAGTGTATGGTAGAGTTATAATTGAAAGAATTAAGAGTAAGACGGAGAATAGGATAGCAGATGAACAAGGAGGCTTTAGGAAAGGTAGGGGGTGTGTGGACCAGGTGTTTACAGTGAAACATATAAGTGAACAGTATTTAGATAAGGCTAAAGAAGTCTTTGTGGCATTTATGGATTTGGAAAAGGCGTATGACAGGGTGGATAGGGGGGCAATGTGGCAGATGTTGCAAGTGTATGGTGTAGGAGGTAGGTTACTGAAAGCAGTGAAGAGTTTTTACGAGGATAGTGAGGCTCAAGTTAGAGTATGTAGGAAAGAGGGAAATTTTTTCCCAGTAAAAGTAGGCCTTAGACAAGGATGTGTGATGTCACCGTGGTTGTTTAATATATTTATAGATGGGGTTGTAAGAGAAGTAAATGCGAGGGTCTTGGCAAGAGGCGTGGAGTTAAAAGATAAAGAATCACACACAAAGTGGGAGTTGTCACAGCTGCTCTTTGCTGATGACACTGTGCTCTTGGGAGATTCTGAAGAGAAGCTGCAGAGATTGGTGGATGAATTTGGTAGGGTGTGCAAAAGAAGAAAATTAAAGGTGAATACAGGAAAGAGTAAGGTTATGAGGATAACAAAAAGATTAGGTGATGAAAGATTGAATATCAGATTGGAGGGAGAGAGTATGGAGGAGGTGAACGTATTCAGATATTTGGGAGTGGACGAGTCAGCAGATGGGTCTATGAAAGATGAGGTGAATCATAGAATTGATGAGGGAAAAAGAGTGAGTGGTGCACTTAGGAGTCTGTGGAGACAAAGAACTTTGTCCTTGGAGGCAAAGAGGGGAATGTATGAGAGTATAGTTTTACCAACGCTCTTATATGGGTGTGAAGCGTGGGTGATGAATGTTGCAGCGAGGAGAAGGCTGGAGGCAGTGGAGATGTCATGTCTGAGGGCAATGTGTGGTGTGAATATAATGCAGAGAATTCGTAGTTTGGAAGTTAGGAGGAGGTGCGGGATTACCAAAACTGTTGTCCAGAGGGCTGAGGAAGGGTTGTTGAGGTGGTTCGGACATGTAGAGAGAATGGAGCAAAACAGAATGACTTCAAGAGTGTATCAGTCTGTAGTGGAAGGAAGGCGGGGTAGGGGTCGGCCTAGGAAGGGTTGGAGGGAGGGGGTAAAGGAGGTTTTGTGTGCGAGGGGCTTGGACTTCCAGCAGGCATGCGTGAGCGTGTTTGATAGGAGTGAATGGAGACAAATGGTTTTTAATACTTGACGTGCTGTTGGAGTGTGAGCAAAGTAACATTTATGAAGGGATTCAGGGAAACCGGCAGGCCGGACTTGAGTCCTGGAGATGGGAAGTACAGTGCCTGCACTCTGAAGGAGGGGTGTTAATGTTGCAGTTTAAAAACTGTAGTGTAAAGCACCCTTCTGGCAAGACAGTGATGGAGTGAATGATCGTGAAAGTTTTTCTTTTTCGGGCCACCCTGCCTTGGTGGGAATCGGCCAGTGTGATAATAAAATAAATAATAATAATAATAATATCATCTTTATTTACTACACGTACATGTACAAGGTATACAGGCCTAGCTGACATCAGTGACATACTACTGTGTAGAAAGGCACTTGTTATGCTGAGTATTTCAAGAAAATTAGGTCAGTGTCCCAGGATAACACCCACACTAGTCGACTAACACCCAGGTATCCATTTACTGATGGGTAAACATAGAACATAGACAACAGGTGTAAAGAAACACACCTAATGTTTCTACCCTGGCTGGGAATCGAATATTTACCAAAAATCACATATGGCTAACCCAAGCCAGGTACTAAAAGTAAGCCATGTTGACTTTTTTGGGGTTATCCTAGGTTCTCTACACATATGCTGCTGTGTGTGATAATCTATAGAGAGAAAATAACTTTTTTGTTTCATCTTTATGGTGGAGTACGAGTGTATATCATAGTTAGCCCTGTCCTATACTCCGTTTTCTCTAATATAAGCCACCAAGACAAGTATAGGAGAATAAGTAAGTAAGTTTATTCAGGCATACACAAATACAGTTACATAGAATTATCATACATAGCAGCATATGTGTAGAGAACCTAGGATAACCCAAAAAAGTCAGACAGAGTGACTTATTTCCATTGGGGTCCTTTTACCTTATTATAATATAAAGGTTATAATATTTTCTTATTATTCTACAATGAAGATAACATCTTATTATCATACTAAAAAGACTATCTACTACACCAAGGTCATTAAGACTATCTACAATACGAGGGTCATTACTAGGAATAAGGTAAAATTTACACGTATGTTAGCTAAAAAATAGAAAATCATTCCCCTCCCTTTCTGTAGCTACATTCACCAGACACCTTTTGGCACTCTTCTTGAACTGGTTCATGCTATGACTGGCTTTGACATGTGCGGGCAGTCTGTTTCATTCCTTTATTGCTGTACAATAAAAGGCGTTTGAAGCCTGGCCACTGACTGTGGGTACTACAAAGTTGTGCTCTCTCCCCCTAGTACTATGATTGCTTTGGTTCCCAACCTTGACAAAATTGACAGCAAGATATTCTGGACATTGTTTGTGAGCAATTTTATAAACATGATTTAGCTTCAGTTGTTTTACTCTGTCTTCAACATCCAGCATATCCAACTGCTGTAATTCATCCTGGCCTACATGTTCTCTTGGTCCCAGCCCCAGGATGAATCTTACGATTTTGTTCTGGGTGATTTGCAGTCTATCTTTCAGTTTTTTTGTCAAGGCAGAGTACCAAGAAGAGCAAGCGTAATCCATATGGCATTGTATAAGGGCTAGACATAGGGTCCTGCGAGCCTCAGTAGGTAGACACTGTGCTTGTCTATACAGGAACTTCAGTCTGGCATTCGCTTTCTTTACTACACTCTTCCCTATCAATTCTCCTGACATGCATGGGTCAAAGGGGATTCCCAAATATTTTACTGATGAAACCAAAGTGATGGGCTCCCCATTACATTGAACATTAAAATTATTTACCCTTCTCAGTTTATGTTTCGTGCCAAAGAGAATGGCTTCAGTTTTCCCTAGGTGTAATGATAGTTTGTTGTCTACTAACCATTGCCTGCAGGACTCCAGTTCCAGTGTTAAAACATTAGCAATATCTTGTGGGTCTTTACCTGACACTAACAGAGCACTGTCATCTGCATACAGTAGGAGTTTGCACTTGACACTGATAGGCATATCATTGACATAACATAAGAATAATAAGGGACCCAGAATACTACCTTGGGGAACTCCACATGTTATCGGCAGGGGTTCTGATTCTGTTTTGTTGATTTTGACTATTTGTCTCCTGTTGCTAAGGTAGGACTTAAACCAGTCTACAGAACCTATACCGATAGCTTGAAGTTTATTACATAATATATTGTGGTTGACAGTATCGAAGGCCTTTTGCAGGTCTAAGGTTACCATACCTATGAGGTTCCCCTTTGACATTTCAGTTCTCAGGTAATCCATCAGATTAATAAGGGAGGTGTCGGTTGAGTAGGATCTTCTAAAGCCCGATTGATAGCTATGGAGAATGTTGTCGTCATTAAGGTACTTAACTACTTGAGAATACACCGCCCTCTCTAGAATTTTAGATATTATACTGAGTATACTAACAGGCCTATAGTTGCTTACATCAGACCTACTATTTTTCTTGAAGATAGGAGTAACTCTGGCCTCCTTGAACCCCTCCGGTACGGCATTAGTGGTGATTGATAGATTTATTATGTGAGCAATAGGGATTGACAGTTCAGAAGCACCATCTTTTAGGAACTTAGACGGGATGTTATCAGGGCCTGTGCTCTTAGTTGGGTTTAACCTGCTTAGTTCTTTTTGAATAAAGTCATGAGATACACTTACTAGTTGACAACTGTTTGGGGTTACCCCTTTATTGGTATAGTATGTTTGAAACTTATCAGAGTCTGTGTTAAGGTATTTGATGCAGCTGGTAGTTTACTTACTAGTGTTGATGCAACAGATGTGTAGTATGAATTAAAGCAATTTGCCACCTTAGATGTTTCGTGGCGTACCTCATTATCGATAGTGAGTACTATGTTAGACCTATCTACTGGCTATACCCCAACTGTTTTAGTTGTTGCCAGAGCTTTCTGGGGTTATGCTTATACTCTTCAATTTTTGAGCAGTAGTGCTTTGCCTTTGCTCCTCCTATAAGTCTCTGTACTCTGTTCCTCACCCTTTGGAATCCATTTAGTGCTGCAATATCCTGTCTGTTTGCTTTAAATCTTTTTAGCAGCTGGTCTCTGAATTTCATATTATCTAATATCTCAGTATTCATCCAGGGTTCAGTTCTTCGTTTAATTCTAACCTCTTTAACTGGTGCAATATTATCAAGGATGGTAGTGAACATTGTTTTGAATTTTTCCCAGGCATCGTTTACGTCTGTGCAACTTGTTATCTCTGTCCAGTCACAATTGTGTAGCCTATTTACCAGTGTTTCTTTACTGTAGTTTCTAGTTGACCTCATTTTTATTGTCCTGTGTAGGCCTATCCTATCCCTAGTGATGTTCCTGGTGCAGTAAATGATGAAATGATCACTAAGACCTGTGGTAATGACGCCTGACTGACTAATGTTCTCAGAGCGGTTACAAAGTATGTGGTCAATTAGGGTGGCTGAGAACTGTGTGATCCGGGTTGGAGTATTAATTAGTTGAGTGTAACTATTTAATCCTAGAATTTGCTTATACCTTTTGCATAGCCCGTTACAGTGGACCCCCGCATAACGATCACCTCCGAATGCAACCAATTATGTAAGTGTATTTATGTAAGTGCGTTTGTACGTGTATGTTTGGGGGTCTGAAATGGACTAATCTACTTCACAATATTCCTTATGGGAACAAATCCGGTCAGTACTGGCACCTGAACATACTTCTGGAGTGAAAAAATATCGTTAACCGGGGGTCCACTGTATTTTGCTGCTGAAAACAGATATTGAAGTCGCCCAGTATTATTGTCTCGCAATTGTTTTCAACTCCGGACAAGACTCTGGAAAAGTCTTCTAAGAACTGGTCCTGGGTAGGAGGGCGGTAACTAGTTCCTACTAAGATGGGTTTGGTCTTAGGAAGCAGCACTTCAAACCATAGAATCTCCAGTTTATTATTTAAATCAGGTCTTGGGTTGTAAGCTAAGTCATTTCTAATGTAGGCACAGACTCCACCACCCTTTCTGTTCCTATCTAAGCGTTTTATATTGTAACCATCTATTTTGACCTCGTCGTCAGTCACCGTATCATCTAACCAAGATTCAGAGATGGTTATAACTGCCGCCCTAATTTTGTTAGCTAGAATCCTAATCTCTGCCAATTTAGGAAGAAGTGATCTTGCATTGACATGAATAAAGTGAAGGCCTGTTTTCATAAAACAATCATAATCATCAATATATGGCAATGGGTCATTTGTATTAAAATTAGGTAAATCAATGTCATCACTGCTAAAGGGTAACTGTGCCAAAGTGCATTTGTTACACACAAAATGAATTCTGGCACCGTTGCTATAATTGTACATACATCCATCATGCACCCACCCCTTACACATTTTACATAAGGTGCCTTTTCTGTTTTTCATGCATACTTTAGTACAGTGTATGCACCTGTTTGGTAGTGTTTGAGATAATAATGGCTGTATTGTCTCACATTGACCTATGTATGCATTACATATGGAGTTAAGGTTATCAATGCTAGCTACTAGACCGTCATTATCGCCGTCATTTATCTGTCTGTTTTGCCTCTGCACAATAGTTTGAGGTCCTGGATTAATTTGGATATCACCACTTAAGAGCGCTACAATAAGAGCTGTGTGCCACTGTTTTTGTTTGGGTATGCGGTGTTGCCATACCTTGCGGCGATAGTGATATTTACTTTTCTGGTAGGATGGCAACTGTTGGGCTTTTACTGTCTAGGGCGCTGTTACTCCATTCACCTTTTCCAGCCCCCATGGTATTTGTTTACCATATCCTCTTCATAACTCTGTCGAACTGCTCGGTGTTATGCCAAATATTATTCATTCTGGAGTATTTAACATGTTTTATGTTATTTATATTGTTTCTTATGTCATATTAGATCAATTGTGATAGGCAAATAAGCTGTAGTGTTGATATTAGCATAATAATAAAGCATATTCTCCTGCTTCATGAGACTGAGCTCATGGCAACTGACAGTGGCTTCAAAGCCACCTTATCTTTAATGGATAATGTACTGTGTAGGTGCTTTACATAATGAGAAGCATTTCTTTTATTCATTGGAACCATGGCTAGGGCTAAAAGTAAGCAGGTTAAAACAATAAATGGAGAAAAAGAAATTGTAATGACTCATGCAGCAAGTAGTGCCACCAAACAGTACCAGCAGGTTGGTGTGGCGACCCTGGAAATTTGAAATTATGCTAGCCAAAATTAGTGCCGAATAACTGAAGGAACCGAATAACTGATTGCCGGATTTGTGATGGTGGACCTGTATTTGCTTTCTTTGATGTCTTCCAATTTTTCACCATCCATTGTATTACAGTCCATTACATTCTTGCTCTTTTAAAACTTCACCTTGTTCTTACCAGCATTTACCTTTCTTAGACTGCAAAGCATGCAGAAATCATCCACTTTTTTTTCTGCCTTTTCATTTTTTTTTTTTTTTTTTTTTTTTTTGCCATTAACCCTTTGACTGTCGCAACCCCAAATCCTGAAATGTCTCCTGGTGTCGCAAAATATTTGATAAAAAAAATTATTTTTTTTATTGTGAAATGATAGAGAATCTTTTCCCAGGTAAACTCCAGGTAATGATAATGACACCAAAAGTACAAAATTTGATGGAAAATTTATGGAATTATGCTCTCGCGAAGTTAGCTACCTCGACGACATTTACCCATCGGCGATTTCGCCCACTTTGAGCCCTATTTTTGGCCAATTCCATTGTTCCAGTCGACCAAACTCATAGCTATTTTTTTTTAGAACTCCATTTGTTCTATCGACTGAGTACAAGAAACCGCCCATTTACCAACTTCAACTACCCAATAAAGTGGTCAGAAATTGGTAATTTGGCCAATTTCATGCAAATTAAAAAATATGTCAATTTCAAAATAGGGTCCAGAATGAACAATGCAGACATTCCTGGCACTAAAATAATATTTTCTCTGTTCATCAGTCACATCTCCAGGCCCCTGTTATAATACTCTTTCTTTCTATTTTAAATTTTTATTCACACAAAAAAATAGAAGATTTACTGTTAGGCAGACTACTGCAATATTGTAATAATTGTATAAATAACGTCAACCCATTCATGATTGCGTATTAGAATGGCTAGCTGGGCATTTATTGGACAATGATGTCATTTGTTTACTATTGAGCATCGGCAAAAATCAAACATTTCTGGAAAACCAATCAAAATCACTTCTATTTCTATAATATATTTTCCATTCTATCAAATGAGACCAAGAAAACAAGAATACAACCATAAATACTATATGAAAATACACCTCAAAGTCAGCGTTTTAATCCAAAAACACGGTCGGAGTTTTTTTTCTCATTATGCACTGCATGCTGCAGAATTTTTTTTTATAGTGTATACACTGACCACACAGAACCATTCTCTCACATGTGGGCCTACCAGCTTTCTCCTGCTCGATTTGAAGCCGCTATAATTTTTTAGTATATATGTCAAACACGTTGGCTCCTAAGACATACATTTACGACCAAAACAATCAAAGTGTTAATATCGAGTCAAGCAACACCATGTCTTTCCTCTCAAATGTAGCTCAGTCTACATTAGTTCCATCTGAGTATGTTAAAAAGTTGTGAGAACATTTCATGCTCCCTTCCAATTCAACACTTCATTTAAAATTTTCCATCAATCTTCCATTCATTTTCATAAATGTTCAATTTTCAAGATTTTATTGCAGCTAAACTAACAGTTTAATGCAAAACCTCAGGTAATTACTACTGAAATTTTATAATAAAAAATTAGAAATAGGGTGTTAATGATATAACTACATGTATAGTGAAGGAAAATACTAAGCCTATATGTATATTTTGAAAAGAAAAAAATGAAAAAGAAAAAAAATTGACAAAAACACTTAAGTGACACTGGAAGTGACCTCTTATGTTACCATATGAGAGGTCACTTGCAGAAACTTCAAACAATTATTTCTTGGTAAATTTTAACCCAATTTTCATGTTTTTTTCATGTTAAGTCAATGCCAAGGGTTAAAGTTTACTGTACTCCTTTCCAATTTTTATTTCCTCAATTTTTCAACAGTAGAGTAACTGTGCAAGACAGGTATACAATACCGACAAGATGAAAGTTAAGACACTTGTGCAACATCTGGTTATCTTTACTGTAGACTTTTCGCCATCCAGTGGCTTTATCAATACAGATTCTTGGACATAATAAGAAAACAGAAGAACTATATACAAAAGATGAGGTAATCAGTCCCTCAGCCTTGGAGGTGGTGTTTAGAGTGCCGTGGTTGTAGAGATTCTGAAGCACAGGCAAGGAGTAGAGTAGTAGCTGAAATTTGTCCTCACTGAACATGACATTGTTGTCAGTGGCCCACTACAAGACTTCATATATATCAACTTGAAGGATTACTGTGTCCTCAATGGATACCACCACTCTCATACAATTTCTAGTAACATCTGCAAAGGATGATATTGTGCTGTGATATGAGAATGATAAAATATTCAGGTGAATACTGTGTCTTGGAGAATAGAGCTCTTCACTGTGACAGCCCTTGATTTTACTCTGTCCATTACATGTATTACCCTTTGGGTTCTATTTGTCATGAAGTTAAATATCCAACTGCCTACTTTCCAATTATTCCTTTTGTAAGCATTTTGTGCATTATTATACAGTGGAACCTCAAATTTCGAACTTAATCCATTCGAAGAGTTTGAAAGGCGAAGCAATATTTCCCATAAGAAATAATGGAAATACAATTAATCCGTTCCAGAAATCCAAAAATATTCACAAAAAAATACATTTTATAGATAGTATTACGTTATAGTTTTACATAAACACAACAAATATAGTGTACAATTATTAATAAATTTAAATAAACATATAAAATAACATTTTTACTTACCTTCACTGAAGATTGGTGATGGCATCTGGAAGATAGGGAGGAGGAGAGGAGGAGTTGGGGTTAGTGTTTGGAAGGAGAATCCCCCCTCCATAAGGGCTTTAGGTATCAAAGCCCTCTCTGAGATTACTTCCCTTCTGTCTTTTAATGCCACTAGGACCAGCTTGAGAGCCACTGGACCTCTGTCTCACAAAATAACTGTCCACAGTCCTCTGTTTCTGGCATCTCTAAGATTTCCCTAAAATGGGACATGGTTTCGTCACTGAACTTGCTGCAAAGATAGCTTATTTCAGCTTGCTCAGGGTGGTACTTCTCCACAAACATTTGGACATCATTCCACTTGGTGCAAATCTCCTGAATCTTTGAAGAAGGCACCTCATCCACTCCTTCTTCCTCCTCCTCCTCTGAAGCAAGTTCCTAAGCTGTGGTCTGATACTGTTCCAGATGAAGCTCTTCCAGCTCTTCAGTGGTTAGCTCTTCCCTGTGGTCCTCTACCAACTCTTCCACATCCTCACCACTCACCTTCAGCCTCAGGGTGTTCCCCATTGCCACAATAGAGTCCACAACAGGCAGAAGGTCAGCCGGGTCAGGGACAGGGTCAGGGTCAGCCTCAAACCCTTCAAAATCCCTCTTTTGGACACAATCTGGCCACAATTGTCTCCAAGCAGAGTTCAAAGTCCTGGAAGTCACTCCCTCCCAAGCCTTACCTATAAGGCTTATGTAGCTGTAGATATTGAAGTGATTCCTCCAGAACTCTCTTAGGGTCAACTTAGTGTCTGTGGTCACTTCAAAGCACTTTTCAAACACTGCTTTTGTGTAGAGTTTTTTGAAGTTAGAAATGACCTGCTGGTCCATGGGTTGGAGGAGAGGAGTGGTGTTAGGAGGCAAGAACTTCAGTTATAAAACTGAAGTCCCTAGACAAGAGGTCAACTAAGTTTGGAGGATGAGCCGGAGCATTGTCCACTAACAGGAGGCACTTGAGTGGCAAATTATTGTCTAAGAGGTATTTTCTCACACTGGGGCCAAACACTTCATGGACCCACTCTTTGAAAATTTGCCTTGTGACCCATGCCTTATTATTTGCTTTCCACAAGACACATAACTTGTTCTTTATGACATTATTTTTCTTAAACACTCTGGGATTTTCTGAATGATACACAAGTAAAGGCACCACTAGCGTTAGCACAGAACAGAAGAGTTTGCCTGTCTTTCATACGCTTGTGTCCTGGGAGTGCCTTTTCCTCCTGAGTAATGTAGGTCCTCTTTGGCATTTTCTTCCAAAACAGGCCTGTTTTGTCACAACTGAACACTTGTTGGGGTTGGAATTTTTCAGTGTCTACGTAAACCTTAAACTCACGTACAAACTTCTCAGCCGCCCGCTTGTCTGAATTGGCTGCCTCACCATGCCTTACAACACTCTGTATGCCACTATGCTTCTTAAATCTGTCAACCTAGTCTCTGCTGGCCTTAAATCCAGGAGTTTTCTGTACCAGATCAGCATGCAACTTCCTTGCCTTTTCACAAATAATCATCTCAGAAACACTATCACCTGCCATCTCTTTATCCTTGATCCACACCAGCAACAACTTCTCAACCTGATCGACTGTTCGTGGGCTTTTTTTGGTTAGCATATTAACACCTTTCACAACATCAGCTTCCTTGATTTGTTCTTTCTTTGCCAGGATAGAAGCAATGGTCGACTTGTTTTTCCCATACATCCTGGCAAGCTCAACAAATCTCACACCACTCATGTTTCTGTATTATTTCCTCCTTCACATCTATGGTGTTTCTCACTTTCTTTACCACAGGGGTGCCACTAGCAAGTTTCTTTAGGCCCATGGTAGCTTATTTCACAGTCCCACAAGCACTAAACACAATGAATTAATCGTAAAATGTTTGAATGAGACCACAGGTTAGTGTTCACTCAAGCATCAACAAAGCCAGACTGGCTCACGGCGCCTGCGCAGGGACGCAGACAGAGCGGGCTGGCAGACAGGTCCAGTAACTGGCGGTTCGAAAATACGTAGTGGCGAGTTCGATAATAGGGACAAAATTGGTTCAAAAAAATCTGTCAATTTTCGAAGGGTTCGATAAGCGATACATTCGAAATTTGAGGTTCCATTGTACTATAGTTACACTTCCCAAAGGTTTTTGCAAAGTCTGTGTACATCTGAATTTTGTTTGTCTTCCAGTGTATCTAAGACCATATCATAAGAGTCCATCAACTGAGAATGCAGGATTAACCTGTTCTAAACCCATGTTACCCTGGGTTGCACAACTACTGTGAATGCATGTGATTAGAAACCTTGGTTCCAAGAACTATTTCAAAGATTTTTATGTAGAATATCAGCATTATTGGTTCATAGTTTTTTGCAACTGCTTTACCACCAGTTTCATGAAGTTGGGCTAAATCAGTGGTTTTTAGTCGCTATGTCTAGACTCCTTCATAGAATAAGACGTGATAGTGGTTTGTTGCAATAATATGGAGATCCATGAGTCTGGGCATGGGGAAGAGTCCATGGGCATGCTATCAATAGCTTTTTTAGTCAGAGGATGTTATGGTTATGTCAGAAATTATGGAGATGTCAGGAGAGTTTTGAGCTCCACCCATGAAAAACTTATTTGAACTGCCAATCTTCAGAGTGATTAATGCCTTACTGAATAAAATTATATTGTGACTTAAGTATTTCACTCATTTCATTGTTGTCATCAGTATAAGATCCATCTCCCTCAAGCAGAGGCCTGATTAGGATATGTATTTTTTACTGTGGATTCTGAATGAGAAAAATGTATTTTGAATTTCTTTCAATTTCATTTATGGATTTTTGCTCCCTCCGTCTCTCCTGGACTCTGATGCATTCAGCTTGAGCTCAGAGTTTTCCATTTCTCTAACAAGTGCTATTTTGTGTTCTACTAAAAGCTTGCAGCCTAGAAGTTCTGCAATTCTGTCTTTCCCTGAAGGGGAAGTGTCTCTCTGACTCTCACCTGCTGTTCTTGTTTTCTTAACAATTTTACTGTTGCAACCCCTGAAAGTAAAGGTACCAACAGTGTCGTAATTAAAAAAAAATTTTCTGATCCTCTGAAATAATAGAAAATCTTTTTCTGAAGCTTTTTTATTATTATTATTAACAAGGCAGGGTGGCCCGAAAAAGAAAAACTTTCCTCATTCACTCCATCACTGTCTTGCCAGAGGTGCACTTACACTACAATTATACAACTGCAACATTAAGACCCTTCCTTCAGAGTGCAGACACTACTTCCCATCTCCAGGACTCAAGTCCAGCATGCCGGTTTCCCTGAATCCCTTCATGAATGTTACTTTGCTCACACTCCAACAGCACGTCAAGTCCTCAAAACAATTTGTCTCCATTCGCTCCTATCTAACATGCTCACACATGCTTGCTAGAAGTCCAAGCCCCTCGTACACAAAACCTCCTCTACCCCCTCCCTCCAACCTTTCCTAGGCCAACCCCTACCCTGCCTTCCCTCCACTATCAAATCAATTTAAGATTTTACTTATAAATCACCTCATCTCCCAAAATTAACCAAATAACCACTATGTATATTTTATCACCTACCAGCAACTCAAAAAATTCCAAATACAGTGGAACCTCAGTTTTTGTCATTAATTTATTCCAGAAAGTCTGACGAAAACCAAATTTGATGAAAACTGAAGCAATATTTCCCACGAGAAATAATGTAAATCCAATTAATCTGTTCCATACCCTCAAAAGTATTAACAAAAAATACGTTTTATAGAGAATAACTATAGTTTTACCTACAGAAAACAATGAGAAATAAATATAAAGGACTAATGAAATGGATAAATGAACATTTAATATCACTTTTACCTTTACTGAAGACTCTTGTTGGCATATGGAAGACGCGAGGAGGGGAGAGGGAGGAGAGGTTATTGGTTGGAAGGGGAATCCCCCTCCATAAGGACTTCAGGTATCAAGTTCCTATCTAGGGTTACTTCCCTGGATAGGGACTTTGCCCCTGTCACACAAAAAATCTGTCCAGAGAGGTCTGTTTCTGGTGTCTCTAAGATTTGCCTAAAATGGGACAAGGCATTGTCATTGAACACGTTGCAGACACGACTTGCAGAGTGATATTTCTCCACAAAACTTTGTAACTCACTCCACTTTGCACACATGTCCTTAATCACTGAAGGCACATTCTCCCCTCTCTCTTACTTCCCCTCTAAAGCAATTTCCTCAGCTGTGATCCGTTGCTGTTCCAGTTGAAGGTGTTGCAGCTCTTCAGTGGTTAGTTCTTCCCTGTGGTCGTCCACGAACTCTTTCACATCCTGGCCACTCACATCCAATCCCATGAACTTCCCCTAACCCACAACAGATTCCACAATAGACATTGGGTTGTCAGGATCAGCCTCAAATCCTTCAAAATCCTTCTCTTGGACACATTCTGGTCACAATTAAATTCTATTGTGTTTCTTGCCTTCTTTGTCAACGGGCTGGCACTTGGAACTTTCTTTGACCCCATGGTGGCTTATTTAGCAGCCACACTCAATAAACAAGCACAAAAAACAATAAATTATTATGAAATGTTTCAGATGAACACGCAGGGTAATGCTCACTTGGCGAAAAACAAAGTCTGACTGACTCAGAACACACGGAATGCTTTGTGTTGGAGTGGGCAGGCGGACACATTCGGTATGGTGGACCGATGAAAACTGTGGTGATGAACAAAAACTGGGACAAAATTCTGACAAAAAGTCGTCGAAAACCGAATTCGATGAAAACCAGGGAAAACAAAAACCAAGGTTCCACTGTAATATACAACTGCTCAATTAATTGAGCATTATTTCAAACTTAAAATTGTTTCAATCTCATTACAACCTATCCTCACTTAACGATGGAGTTCAGGTCCTAAGACAACGTCGGTAAATGAATTCATTGCTAAGTGAGAACCATACTACGTATAATGGTAGCGAGTTTCTGTCAACCATCTTTGATATTGTTTCAATGTCACCTTTGCACCATTTACATTTATGGTATATTTTTAAATGTTTGTACAGCAGTGTACTGTATATTGTAATAAATAGAATAGAGAAAATCAGTTCTAATATACTGTACAATGCTAGTCACGGCATTATGCCGCCCCTCCCCCACACACGTACCAAACACAAACATACCATGAAAGATTATAACATATATATTTGCACACTTACTGAGGTTTTAATACTTGGTGCTGCATCATGTACGCTTAATCACGTCCCTTAACCATGTAGAAAGACTCACACAAACTCTTGAGGGTTTGGGGAGGTATATTATTCCATGCCTCGTGTACAGCAGCCTCCAGTAAACTTCGTTGCAATACTGAGCAGAGGTTCTCAATAGGATTCAGGTCGAGGGAATTGCCTGGTCAGTCATTAAAGAACTTCACTTCACAGTCTTTAAGCCAATGAACTACAGATTTGGAGGTATGACACAGTGCACCGTCCTCCATAAAACTGTAGCCCCACACTTGTCAAACGCCTCGGGTAAATTGTCACACAATAACTCCAGGTAAATATATTGGTTCATATACTGGTTTTTGGGAAGCACAATGAGTTCACCAACACTATGAGTGCTGAAACACCCCCAAACCATGAGCAAGTCTGGGTGTTTGGTGGTCCCAAAGGTGTAGCATGGGTCTAACAGGTCACTACCTCTGGGCCGGTACAAATGTCCCCCACAGTTACAGGTGATGGTGAAAGTTGCTTTATCACTCCAAAGTACTTCAGGCCACTGTTGAGGATTCCTGTGAAGATATCTCTTTGCATAATCCAGCCTACGTTTCTTCTGTGGCTTGGAGAGGATTGGTTTCTTAACCTGGCGGTGACTACTGTAGCCCAGTTCTGACATATGTCTGTTAAGGAATACCATAAATCTGACCCAGGTGCTGCATGTGTAAACCTATTTTCTATTTTTTGCTCGAATTCTATAGGAATTGTATTTATGTGAGATACATTTGTAAGGCAGGCAGAGGTAATGAAAAAAACTATCTACATTCTCACTCTACTTTTGTTTAGTAGATTGTTGAACATGGATTCACACTGGTCTTGAAGATTTTTGCTCATTTCTTTTTAATCATCAATATATGAACCTTCTGATTAATGGATATTTCTATGGATGATTCTCAACATAAATTTTACATATGTGTAGAAAGAGTTAAGGTTTTTCTGCAATTTCCTGGAAAGTTTTTGTTTCCTCTGTGCTTCCTCTGTCTGGTACGAATGTTGAAGTTTCTGCTCTATATTGGTGTTCTCTCTGTTTAGATTTTTCCTTCACTGTGCAAATAATAAATCAAACTATGTAGTAATTCTTGTAGGTAGACTAAGTTTTGCCTAGAATGCTGTGCATTTCATGGGCTTCTAATTATTGTAGAATTTGTAATACAGCCTCTCCTCACTTAACGATGGAGTTCCGTTCCTAAGCCCACGTTCATAAACAAATTCGTCGCTAAGTGAGGAGCATACTATAATAATAGTGCACTTTTGTCAATCATCTTTGATACTGTTTTAATGTCACTTTTGCACCATTTATAACATTTCTGATATATTTATAAATGTTTAGATAGTAGTGTACTGTAATAAACAAAATTGTTTATGCATACTGGTCAGTGAGCCTGTCATAAGTCGGAGTCGTCGATAAATGAGTACGTCGCTAAGTGAGGAGAGGCATACATACAGTGATGAAAAAATCAGAATCTTAATCTATTCTTGCTTTTAAACAATTAATAACCCTTTCTCATTTTCAATATATTCCTCTACATTCTCCTTCTGCATTTGATCTTCTAGACTTTCTTAGAGGTCTGAGGTTCATACAGTGGACCCTCAGTTATCGGCTGTTCCGCTTATCAGCCAACTCACTTATCGGCCAGTTTCTCGGCTTCCAGTTATCAGCCGTTATTTTGCTTATCGGTCGTATGGGACACGTCAACCCACCACCATCAGCCACTTGCGCGAAACTCTGCCTTTGTCTCTGGGCAAGTGAGGATGCTTCTGCTCATTTATCCAAACATTTTGCTATAATCCATTGTTTTTCATGGTTATTGATTAAGTGCAACTGCAAAATAAATAACCATGGCCCCAAAGAAAGTTCCTTTGATAAAGAAAGTGAGAAACACGATGGAATTTAACCCTTTGACTGTTTACGTCGTATATATACGTCTTACGCGCCACTGTTTCTGATGAATTAATACGCGAAAATTCTAGCGGCTTCAAATCAAGCGGGAGAAAGCTGGTAGGCCCACATGTGAAAGAATGGGTCTGTGTGGTCAGTGTGCACCACATAAAAAAAATCCTGCAGCACGCAGTGCATAATGAGAAAAAAAAAACTGACCATTTTTTTGGATTAAAACGCCGACTTTGAGGTGTATTTTCGTATAGTATTTATCGTTGTACATGTATTCTCATTTTCATGGTCTCGAGTGATAAAATGGAAAACATTACAGAAATAGAGATGATTTTGATTACTTTCACGATGAAAACGACCTTGAAATTGAGCTCAAAGTAGCGGAAATGTTTGATTTTTACCAATGTTCAGGAGTAAGCAAATCACACCACATGTCCAATACACATCAACTGGGGAGTCTAATATTCTTTCACTAGTACACTTATATTATTTATACCATTTTTACAATAATGCAGTATTTTGCATACCAGTAAATTTTGTATTTTTTGTACGAGTAAAAAATCAAAATAGAAAGCAATAGTAATATAAGAGGGGCCTAGAGACATGACTAATGAACAGAGGATATGTTATTTTAGTGCCAAGAATGTCTACATTTTTATTCTGGACCCTATTTTGAAATTGGCATCTTTTTTAATTTGTGTGAAATTGGCCAAATTGCTAATTTCTGACCACTTTATTGTGTAGTTCAAATTGGTAAATGGGCGGTTTCTTGTACTCAACTTATAGATAAAATGGAGTTCTAAAGAAATAGCTATGAGTTTGGTCAACTGGAACAACGGAATTGGCTAAAAACATGGCTCAAAGTCGGCGAAATCACCGATACGTATATGTCGCCGAGACCGCTAACTTCGCGGGAGCATAATTCCGTGAGTGTTCGACCAAATTTCATACTTTTGGTGGCATTACCATTGGGAAAAGATTCTCTATCATTTCATAAGAAAAAATATATTTTTTTTTTTCAAAAAATTTATTGACATAGAATGACAGTTTCAGAAAGGGGCCTGCGACAGTCAAAGGGTTAAGAAAGAAGTTGTTGAAAAGTATGAGAGTGGTGTTCGATTGCTAGAACTTGCCAGGATGTATGGGAAAAACAAATAATCACTTCTATCCTGGCAAAGAAAGTAGAAATCAAGGAAGCTAATGTTGTGAAAGGAGTAAATGTGCTAACCAAACAAAGGTCACCAATAATGGAAGATGTGGAGAAGTTGTTATTGTTGTCGATCCCCAAAAAACAATTAGTGGGAGATAGTGTTGTGGAGTCGATTATTTGTGAGAAGGCAAGGCAGTTGCATGCGGATCTTGAAAAGAAAATGCCTGGAACAAGTGCTACTGTTAGTGAATTTAGGACAGCAAAGGCTGGTTTGAGAGATTTAAGAAGCGTAGTGGCATATACAGTGTGGGAAGGCATGGGGAGGCTGTAAGTTCTGACAAATATGCGGCTGAAAAATTTGTGCAGGAATTCAAGGGGTACGTAGAGGCACAAGGATTCCTCCCCCAACAAGTGTTCAATTGTGACGAAACAGGTCTCTTTTGGAAGAAAATGCCAAAGAGGACCTACATTACACAGGAGGAAAAGGCACTGCCAGGACACAAGCCTATGAAAGACAGGCTTACTCTTTTGTTCTGTGGTAATGCTAGTGGGGATTTCCAAGTGAAGCCTTTACTGGTGTATCACTCAGAAAATCCCAGTGTGTTCAAGAAAAACAATGTCGTCAAGAATAAATTGCATGTGATGTGGAAAGCTAAAGCTAATCATAAGGCATGGGTCACAAGGCACATTTTCAATGAGTGGGTCAATGATGTGTTTGGCCCAGTGTGAAAAAATACCTCCTGGAATGTAAACTGCCACTCATGTGCCTCCAGGTAATGGACAGTGCTCCTGCTCATCCTCCAGACTTGGAAGACCAATTATTTAGGGACTTCCATTTTATAACAGTGAAGGTCTTGCCTCCTAACACCACTCCTCTCATCCAGCCCATGAACCAGCAGGTCATTTCTAACTTCAAAAAACTCAACACCAAAGCAGTTTCAAAAGTGCTTTGAAGTGACCTTGGACACTGACTTGACCCTGAGAGTTCTGGAGGAATCACTTCAATATCCTCCATTGTATAAGCCTTATAGGTAAGGCTTGGCAGGGAGTGACTTCCACGACTTTGAACTGTGCTTGGGGCTGACCCTGAGGATAGGCCTGTTGTGGAAGATACTGTGTCTTTGGGAAGTCCATAGGGTTGGAGATTAGTAGCGAGGATGTGGAAGAGTTGGTGGAGGACCACAGTGAAGAACTAACCACTGAAGAGCTGCAAGAGCTTCATCTGGAACAGCAACAGACCACAATTGAGGAACCTGCTTCAGAGGAGGAGGAAGAGGAAGTGAAGGAGGTGCCTGCTTCAGAGATTAAGGAGATTTGTGCAATGTGGAGTAGGGTGCAAGCCTTTGTGGAGAAATATCACCCTGACCAAGCTGAAACAATCCATATCTGCAACATGTTCAGTGACAAAACCTTGTCCCACTTCAAGGAAATCTTAAAAAGATGCCAGAAACAGACTTTTCTGGACAGATTTTTTGTGCGACACGGGTCCAGTGATTCTCAAGCGGATTCTAGTGGCATAAAAGACAAAGAAGGGAAGTAACCCTAGATAGGGCTTTGTTACCTGAAGTCCTTATGGAGGGGGACTCCCCTTCCAAACAATAAGTCCTCCCTCTCTCCTCCTCCCTATCTTCCATAAGCCAACAAGAGTCTTCAATAAAGGTATGTAATAGTGATTTAATTGTTCATGTATTTATTTCATTTAGCTCTCATTGTTTTATGTAAAACTATAATTAATCTTTACAAAAATAATTTTTTGTGAATATTTTTGGGTGTCTGGAATGGATTAATTGTATTTACATTAATTCTTACGAGAAATATTTCAGTTTTAGGCCATTTCGGTTTTAGGATGACTAGGAATGGATTACAGCTGATAACCGAGGGTCCACTGTATTTCATATAGACTTTGTAAGATTCTGCATCCAACTTTTCTGTGCAATGGAGTGGATTTTGGGTGCTTAGGACAGTTTCTCAGAAAATGTCTGATAGTTCATTGTTTATACTGCCCCAGTCAATTCTCTGATTACTGAAGTTAAATTTACTGAATATCCCCTTCTCACTGCCTATTCCTGGAATTCTCTATACCTGAATTTAAGCTTGTCTGCACTTCTCTGAGGTTGTAAATTTAGTATACAGCAGGGCCCCGCTTTACGGCGTTTCACTTTACGGTGTTCCGCTAATACGGTCATTTCAAATTATGACCAAAACTCGCTATACGGCTCCCCCCACCTGACTTTCTAATACGGTCACCGCACCCCACCTTGTTTGTTTACATTCTTCGTAAGCTCAGTAAGCACTAAGTCTCTCCACTTTGTCTGGAAACTCCAAAATTTCAAATGTTTTTAAAAGTTATTTCATATTTTATATATACTCTGATAATTATACTTATGTATACCTGTACTTAAATAAACTTACATACTGTGCTGGCGTGCAGGTACACATTAAAATCAGTAAGAGTGTCTTATGTCTCCAGACGTCATATTAGTAATGATAATAATAATCATCAAGTCTCATTTAAATGTCGTACATTACGTTAAATACACATTTTCATTAATCCATCTATTATATTTTTTCAAAATTATATAATAAACACGATACATAACATAAAAAGATGATAAATACACCCCACAATAGAATAAATAAACATAAATATGAGATGTGGTAGCAGACGACTTGCACAAGTGATGCCATATTAGAAATGCTAATAATAATAATAATAATCACCGAGTCTCATTAAATGTTGTATATTACGTTAAAATACACATTTTCATTAATCCATCCATGATATTTTTTTCAAAATTATATAATAAACACGATACATAACATAAAAAGATGATAAATACACCCTACAATAGAATAAATAAACATAAATATGAGATGTGGTAGCCAGATAACTTGTACAAGTGATGCCAAGAATAACATTTTCTCTAATCTAACATAAGAGAAAATGTGTTACTGGGGGTAACTGTAGAAAATTATTCCTTTCGTATGTATGTAAGTTTATTCAGGTATACACAAATACAGTTACATAGATTATCATACATAACAACATATGTGTAGAGAACCTAGGATAACCCAAAAAAGTCAGTGACTTATTTCCATTGCCTTCACTCAGAGCATCATTTCTTCTCAAAATGATGTTACATGAGAATGGGAGTGTTCTTCTTTATTTATTCTACCGTATCAATGTAGAGACAACCTGTACACAATGTAACTTGTACACAAAACCAGACGTGTACACTTCGTTTATAAAACTTACCTTCGCCTGGTTTGTTTACATAACTCTGCACCTGTCCTCTCTCATGCACTCATTCTTTCTCTCTCTCATTTATTCGTTTTATCTCATTTACTTACTCCTGACCCTACATTAAGACTACAAATATTTTAAGGTAAGTAATGAGTGAACTGTATATACATTTTATCGCTCTGGGATGCTTAAATGTAATAGAATATTATGTGTAGGTGGGTTGGCCTGGTATGGTAGCCCGGCTGACTACCATACATACCACACTTGATTTTTTACAATAAATACTACTCATCTCACCCTATATTTTAAGGTAAGTAATGAGTGAACTGTATATACATTTTATCGCTCTGGGATGCTTAAATATCATAGAATAGTATGTGTGGGTGGGGTGGCCTGCTATGGTAGCCTGGCTGACTACCATACATACCGCACTTGATTTCTTACAATAAATACTACTTGTCTCACCCTAGATTAAGACTATAAATATTTTGAGGTAAGTAATGAGTGCACTATGTGTGTATTGTACTTTTTTATTGTTTTTTGATGCCTGGTTCTATTGCTAACTTAATATATGTTAGTGTAAACTTGTTATCTAATGTTTGTATGCATTTGTAAGTGGAAAAAAAGGGTGTTCCACTTTACGGCGGTTTCCGCTTTACGGCGGTAGCCTGGAACCTAACCAGCCGTATAAGTGGGGCCTTCCTGTACTGTATTTGAGATCATGTCTCTAACTTCTTACTGTTTGTGAAGATCATGTTTAATGTATTTTCGTTTCTACTAAGTATTGTTAGGCACAAGAAAAATTTCAGAACTCCAATAACTCTCTGATATGTATCTGTTGGAACAGTGTGCTTTCAGGCACTATTACTAATACATTTCACATTTGGGAAGATGAAGCCTTTGAAAAGGACAATATTTTTTATCTATTCAATAAATTTCTCAGCCACTGCTAACAGTGGTTCATATACAAGAATAATTACTAAGAATCTTGTTCTGTACTTTTATGCCTAGCAGTACTTCCGCTGCATTATTTGATGAATTCAACAGTTCTGAGCAGTAAACTGTGTACTTCCCAAAGTCCTGCTTCTCCCTGTTATTTATTTACTGTCTCAATCTATGAACAATTTTTCATCATATTTTGTCCAAAATATCCCTTGTATGTGCTTCTATGAATTCTCTAAACAAAGCAATGCTTCAGTGAGAAGCCCACTTCATAGCTATGTTTTTTTGTACATTTTCAAACCCTGAACATTGAAAAAAAAGGAAGGGGGGGGTGAATGGAAGATTTACCATTTTGGATGCTTAGGTTTAATGTGAACTTTATCTGCACCCCTGATAATGTACCATCCTGTATTATATCTTTTGGTGTACACATTTTTGGTCGCCCTAATACTGACTGTAATGTGGGGGGTGTTGTATGACTAGCCCTGGTGTCTGAGGAACTGATATGTTGTGTTCCATTGCCATGTATCTCTGTATCTAATTTTCTTTTAGCATTTTTATATCTTCACTTGGTATCTCTCTCCACTTACTATGCCTTCAGCCTCATGGTATATAGTACTAAATCGTTGTGTTGTTTTCACATGGCACGATGGTCAATTTAGACTAACACTATCTAGTTAGCAATAATGAATTGCCTATGGGTGGAAATATCTGCAATCTATTTTGTTTAAAGTCAGTGTGTGAAGAATATTGTGATCATCCATATCAAAAGCCTTAAGGAGGTCAATAAAAAAAATCCAATACGATATTTGCTTCTTTTAAATGCTTCACAAGCTGCATGAAATATTTTTATGATTGTATCATCATCGAATTTCTTGGTCCTGAATATATTCTGGCAAGGAGTAAACACATTATGTTTAGCTAAATGAATATCTAGCTGCTCATAAATTACTTTACTGAGTATGGTATTTTGACAGCAGTGGTAGATTCAAGGGTGGCCTGCAATTACTACAGCACAGTCAGGTTGATCACTATCTTTATTGATGGTTGCTATCCTGCCTCTTTTGAGATAGTCTGGAAAGATTTGCTCTTTAAGTGATTCTGCAAAAAGTATTGAAACAGCAAGGGATAATACATGCACAGATTTCTTATAGATTATGGTGGATATCCATTCTGTGCTACTGGCTGATTTTTAAGCAAATTTATTAATGGAGCTATATCAGGGGTCATGGTAGGTTTTATATGTTATACTGGGTATGTTGAATATAAATTCCTGTGTGCCATGGGCCATATACCCAGACATATCTAGAATATCATGCTTTAGCTAGGCTTGTGCAAAAATTTTGAAAGAGAAGTTAAATGTGCCTCAAAGTTCAGCTGAGAGGCTCACAACTGATGGACCTAGATTCAATCCTGGGTGAGGCAAGAGATATGGGCATGTCTTCTGTTGGTCACTTCCTAGGGAAGGGCCCAAGAAACTCAATGGAAATAAGCCACATGGCTTGATTTTCTAACGTCATTCTGTTTTACTGGCCCTACAGGGCTAATAATTTGATAAGTTTTCTTCCACTTAATATATATACTTGAACACTGGTATATTCAGGGTGTCAAAGAGAACATTTTTATAAAGTTTGTTGTACAATACTTGCTCCTAGAGCGATCAGATGTTATCATGCATAGATTCCACCATCATTATACACTGTTCAACTTTCAGAAATATGAATACAATGGAGGAAAATAAGGGATTATACTGCATATCAATAGTTAACAGTACATCACATTTAAATTTATGGATGTATTTTTTAGTAGAACAAAAACTAGTACTGTATGTATGGTAAAATTTATAAATGATAAACTTATATTTCAATTTAACTAAAAATACATAGCCATATGATACACTTAGAAAAAACACATACTGTACTGTAATTAGGTACCCTATCATGAAAGTTAGGCTAGGTTATAGCTAAACAGTATATGTACTTAAAACTAGGATTACTTAATCATGTTTGGATATAATTGCCTAAGTAGCAGATCATCTTGATTTATGCCAACAATATCTGCAAGTTAGTACATACAGAAGCATGAATACAGAAGAGAATCTATTCAGCAAATTATGGGAGAGGTTAGTCAGTTTAAAAATCAGCAACAATTACTAATTTAATAAATTCAGTTTTTAAGGGATTTTCATACTTCTTACTAATATTCTGCCATTATGAATATGACAGTCCCTGAATGTTTCAGTGTTTTGACCTACAGGGTTCATATAGAACCTGGAAATAAGCAGCTATCAGGTTCAATCCAAAGAAGGGAGGATAAGTTTGACTTCTTGGATCAAGAGCCCCTCATCAGCATCAAGGAAATGTCCTTGAGATACACAGCATAAACAATCTTTACAAGTTGTATAGGATTCTAACTTAACATTTATCCTAATTATTATGCTAAAATGCACTGAAAATACTGGGTGTTCATGGCATGGTTGATAGCATTCTCAGCTCACAGAGTGACCAGGGATCACTCCCTGGCACAAGCGAAACCATGGGTATGCTGCCTTACACCTACTGCCCCTGTTCACCTAGCAGGAAGTAGGTACTTGGGTATTTGTCCACTATTGTTGGTTGCATCCTGGGGCAGAGGATTAAAAGGACCTCAGTGGAAACAAGAGAGAGACCCTGATGACACACAAACTTCATTCATTATCCTGGGTTCCTAACCCTCTAAGTTAAAAACACACACAAAAATCTTCTTTCACCCACCAACACAAAAGCCACAATTATTTTTACACTTGATGTTAGTACAAACTAACAAGAATAATCCTTCATGCAAATAAATAAAAAAAATGAATTTCATTAAGATATTCTACAAAATAAACTATTTAACATGATGCAGAGGCTGCTATTTTTTTTCTAATGTTTTAAATGATGACTTACATGAAAAAGCTACTATTAATGCAATGCATTTAGAGTAAATTAAGACTAATTTCAAGGCTAATTCAAAAGCAAAATTTAATTTAGCAAATTAGCTACTTCTGTCAGCCTAAGGCTTAGGTTTTAAATACATATTGTCAAAAATAAGAAACAAAGTCATCTAAAAAATATCAACTTTTTTTTTTTTCTCTGCCAAATTTCTCTCACTGCTTAAATTTGCAGCTGTTTCTACAGACTAATGTTTCATATTTCTACAATATTTGTTAAGCAAAAGCATCCTAATATTGACCACCGTGAAGACTGAACTTAGGATAACCAACAACAAACATGATTTATTTCCATTTGGGTTCAGTTTCAGACTGTCTGGCATGTTTAAGTGAAGAATAAGCAAGAAGACAACATTATCCATGAGGATGCTGCTGGACACACACCTCTCACAGCCACATTATTATTATTATTATAATCAAGGGGGAAGCGCTAAACCCGGAGGATTATACAGCGCCTGGGGGGGGATGTGGAAGGCATTCAGGCTTAATTCGGGGAACTGGAGCACAGATCCAATTCCCTAAATCAAGAGCCCCTCACCAACATCAAGGAACCTTCCTTGAGGGCTCACAGCCACAGCAGAATGTATAATGTTGTTGTGAGCAACAGCATCACGTCCAGCCTCTCGCTTACCTTCTTATCGATCGTCACCTCGAACATTTCATTGTCTTTGATGGGCTCGAGGCTGAATATGAGTCCCCTGTTGAACTCCTGTGTAGGGTTGCTGCGTACTGCCGTCTTGTTGCCATTAGAGAGGTGAACACAGCGGCCACAGCGAGGGTGGAACATAGCGGACATGACACAAACAGATGATCCACCACACCTGCCTCTCAAACCCTCCACCTGGCACTGACCTCCACTTATAATAACCCCACTAACCACCTTTAAAACAACAACTACCTACATCACAAAACACAAAAAATAACGATTTTGGCATAAATAAAGTCTTACTTTACATGCAGTTCTATCTTTACTCCGTAAACAGATATGTTTACAGGATCGTGAATATTGCAATCAAAGGATTCGAATGACGGTCAATAATAAGGTAAAATTGATACGGTATATCTTAATTACATATATATTTACTAATCATTTTTGAAAGACGGAATTTTAGCTCAAATTATTTTGTACGAATCACGTAGATTCATATTAGACAACTTACTTGGCCTATGATCAAAACTGCGTAAACCAGCCATTAAAACTGCATTATTATGATAGTTTATTATTGTAAAGGACTAAGTAACACAAGTAATTAACAAGTGCCTAATAACACCGAGGTAAAATAGACTTAAAATATCTTAGTTCTGTAATAAATCTACAAGTCACATCTGTGGGTATTTTTGCTGCCAACTTTCAGGCCACAAACGTGCACATTCAAACGTAACAAAAATTAACTTAACAAAACTGTAAATTTCTTCTCCACCATGAATAAATGTGTTAAATTAATAAATCTAATTTTATAATCTATTCACAGATTATTGTGTCAATGAAATGAAAATGAAAGTGTTTATTTCCTTACACAGCTTACATTGTGTGTTCTACATATTATGAAATATTAATTTTAAAGAAGGACACTACCATGTCTGGGCACTTTAGGCAGACTAATACTAATTCTTGCTGTGTACTGACACAGGTTATGGAGCAGTACATTTTAATTTACATTATTGCATACCCCACCAATTAGATTAATTAGAATTATTATAGTGAGGTAGCACAAAACATATAACAATATTACAATTAGTAAATTTAGTAATGGGAATGGTTTTACCTTGGCATGATACTGTGGCTTGGTGGCTAAAACTCGCTTCACACAGCGAGGGTCTGGATTCGATTCCCAGAGAGGGTAGAAACATTGGGTGTGTTTGTTTACACTGGATGTCTATGTTCACCCATCAATAAAATGGGTACCTGGGTGTTAGTGGACTGGTGTGGGTCGCATCCTGGGACAAAACTGACCTAATTTGCACGAAATGCTCAGCATAACAAGGGACTTTCTATAAAGTAGTATGTCACTGATGTCAGCTAGGACTGTATACCTTGTACATGTACTTGTAGAAATATAGATATTATTGTTATATTATACACTGTTTCTATAAAAGCTCCTATATTGGGAGAGAATTTCTGGCAAACTTACTACTAACTTAACATTTATTAGGCAATAACTATATTATGAATTTTATGTTTACAGTCATTTGGGTGAGTATAAGTGTAAATTATTGGAATTACAAATAACGAGAGTAAGTCTATTTTGTAGCTGCAGCAGCAGTGGTGGTTGTAGTAGCAGCAGTAGTGGTGGTGGTAGTAATAGCAGCAGCAGCAGTGGTGGTTGTAGTAGCAGCAGTAGCAGCAGTAGCAGCAGCAGTGGTGGTGGTAGTAGTAGCAGCAGTGGTGGTGGTAGTAGCAGCAGTAGTAGCAGCAGCAGTGGTGGTTGTAGTAGCAGCAGCAGTGGTGGTGGTAGTGGTGGTGGTAGTAGTAGCAGCAGCAGCAGTGGTGGTTGTAGTAGCAGCAGCAGTGGTGGTGGTAGTAATAGCAGCAGCAGCAGTGGTGGTTGTAGTAGCAGCAGTAGCAGCAGCAGTGGTGGTGGTAGTAGTAGCAGCAGTGGTGGTGGTAGTAGCAGCAGTAGTAGCAGCAGCAGTGGTGGTTGTAGTAGCAGCAGCAGTGGTGGTGGTAGTGGTGGTGGTAGTAGTAGCAGCAGCAGCAGTGGTGGTTGTAGTAGCAGCAGCAGTGGTGGGGGTAGTAATAGCAGCAGCAGCAGTGGTGGTTGTAGTAGCAGCAGTAGCAGCAGCAGTGGTGGTGGTAGTAGTAGCAGTAGTAGCAGCAGTGGTGGTGGTAGTAGCAGCAGTAGTAGCAGCAGCAGTGGTGGTTGTAGTAGCAGCAGCAGTGGTGGTGGTAGTGGTGGTGGTAGTAGTAGCAGCAGCAGCAGCAGTGGTGGTTGTAGTAGCAGCAGTAGTGGTGGTGGTAGTAGTAGCAGCAGCAGCAGTGGTGGTTGTAGTAGCAGCAGCAGCAGTGGTGGTTGTAGTAGCAGCAGTAGTAGCAGCAGTAGTAGCAGCAGTAGTGGTGGTGGTAGTAGTAGCAGCAGCAGCAGTGGTGGTGGTGGTAGTAGCAGCAGTAGTAGCAGCAGCAGTGGTGGTGGTAGTAGTAGTAGTAGTAGCAGTGGTGGTGTTGGTAGTAGTAGTAGTAGTAGCAGTGGTGGTGGTGGTAGTAGTAGCAGCAGCAGCAGTGGTGGTGGTAGTAGTAGCAGCAGCAGCAGTGGTGGTGGTAGTAGTGGTAGTAGCAGCAGCAGTAGTAGTGGTGGTAGTAGCAGCAGCAGTAGTAGTGGTGGTAGTAGCAGCAGTAGTAGTGGTGGTAGTAGCAGCAGCAGTAGTAGTGGTGGTAGTAGCAGCAGCAGTAGTAGTGGTGGTAGTAGCAGCAGTAGTAGCAGCAGTAGTGGTGGTGGTAGTAATAGCAGCAGCAGCAGTGGTGGTGGTGGTAGTAGTAGCAGCAGCAGCAGTGGTGGTGGTAGTAGTAGCAGCAGCAGCAGTGGTGGTAGTAGTAGTAGTAGTAGCAGCAGCAGTGGTGGTAGTAGTAGTAGTAGTAGCAGCAGCAGTGGTGGTAGTAGTAGTAGTAGTAGTAGCAGCAGCAGCAGTGGTGGTAGTAGTAGTAGTAGTAGCAGCAGCAGTGGTGGTGGTGGTAGTAGTAGTAGTAGTAGTAGCAGCAGCAGCAGTGGTGGTTGTAGTAGCAGCAGTAGTAGCAGCAGTAGTGGTGGTGGTAGTAGTAGTAGTAGCAGCAGCAGTGGTGGTAGTAGTAGTAGTAGTAGCAGCAGCAGTGGTGGTAGTAGTAGTAGTAGCAGCAGCAGCAGTGGTGGTAGTAGTAGCAGCAGCAGCAGTGGTGGTAGTAGTAGCAGCAGCAGCAGTGGTGGTGGTAGTAGTAGCAGCAGCAGCAGTGGTGGTGGTAGTAGTAGTAGTAGTAGCAGTGGTGGTGGTAGTAGTAGCAGCAGCAGCAGTGGTGGTGGTAGTAGTAGCAGCAGCAGCAGTGGTGGTGGTAGTAGTAGTAGCAGTGGTGGTAGTGGTAGTAGTAGCAGCAGTGGTAGTAGTAGTAGTAGTAGCAGTGGTAGTAGTAGTAGTAGCAGTAGCAGTGGTGGTAGTAGTAGTAGCAGTAGAAGTGGTGGTAGTAGTAGTAGCAGCAGTGGTAGTAGCAGTAGTAATAGCAGTAGCAGTGGTAGTAGTAGTAGTAGTAGCAGTGGTAGTAGTAGTAGTAGCAGTAGCAGTGGTGGTAGTAGTAGTAGCAGCAGTGGTAGTAGCAGTAGTAATAGCAGTAGCAGTGGTAGTAGTAGTAGTAGTAGTAGCAGTGGTAGTAGTAGTAGTAGTAGTGGTAGTTGTAGTAGTAGCAGCAGTGGTAGTAGTAGTAGTAGTAGCAGCAGTGGTAGTTGTAGTAGCAGCAGTGGTAGTAGTAGTAGTAGCAGCAGCAGTGGTAGTAGTAGTAGCAGCAGTGGTAGTTGTAGTAGCAGCAGTGGTAGTAGTAGTAGTAGTAGCAGCAGCAGTGGTAGTAGTAGTAGTAGCAGCAGTGGTAGTAGTAGTAGTAGCAGCAGCAATGGTGGCAGTAGTAGTAGCAGCAGCAGTGGTGGTAGTAGTAGTAGCAGCAGCAGTGGTAGTAGTAGTAGTAGCAGCAGCAGTGGTGGTAGTAGTAGTAGCAGCAGCAGCGGTAGTAGTAGTAGCAGCAGCAGCGGTAGTAGTAGTAGCAGCAGCAGGTAGTAGTAGTAGTAGCAGCAGCAGTAGTAGTAGTAGTAGCAGTAGTAGTAGTAGTAGTAGTAGTAGTAGTAGCAGCAGCGGCAGTGGTAGTAGCAGCAGCAGTGGTGGTAGTAGTAGTAGCAGCAGCAGTGGTATCAGTAGTAGCAGCAGCAGCAGTGGTATCAGTAGTAGCAGCAGCAGCAGTGGTATCAGTAGTAGCAGCAGCAGCAGTGGTATCAGTAGTAGCAGCAGCAGCAGTGGTATCAGTAGTAGCAGCAGCAGCAGTGGTGGTAGTAGTAGTAGCAGTAGTTTTATTATTATTGTTAGTAGCAGAAGTATTAATAATAGTTGAAGTAGTAGTAGCAGCAATATTATTATTACATTTATGATGAAGCGGTAAATCCACACGGGCCATCACGGGGAAGAGGGGAATAAGAGGTGATCAGGTTTGATCCAAGAAATTGGACTGCTGGTGAAGGGCAGAAATTGTACTGCCCTACACCAGCGTTCACGGCTATAAGGCGAACTTTCTCGCTTACAGAGACTGTACCTCTCAACCTTGGTGCAGAAACTGAGGTAACCTTTTCTTATACATCATGTGACTGTCCTCATATGGCTCGTTTCTGAGGCATTGTTTCTGCTGATTTTGTGGTCTACAATGAGAGCATATCTCACACACAGTAGCGACCAGCGAAGAGGCGAGTCCAGGAGCTGCAACTCGGCCCCTACCAGGCTTTTATCTGTCTCATAAATATGCAAGATTACAGGTACGTCTTGCTACTCCTACTTACACATAGGTCACACTACACATACATGTACATGTTTATTTATACACTCATCTGAGTTTTCTTTGATTTTATCTTAATAGTTCTTGTTCTTATTACTTTTCCTTTTATATCCACGAGGAAGTAGAATAAGAATCTTTCCTCCATAAGCCATGCGTGTTGTAAAAGTCAACTAAAATGTCGGGAACAATGGGCTAGTAACCCCTTTTCCTGTAATAATTACTAAAAAGAATAAAAAGAACAAGATAAGAAAATTGTCAAAGTGGGAAGTCTGAATGTGAGTGGATGTTGTGCAAATGATAAGAAAGAGATGATTGTGGATGTTATGAATGAGAAGAAGCTGGATGTCCTGGCTTAAAGTGAAACAAAGCTGAAGGGGGTGGGAGAGTTTCAGTGGAGAGGAATAAATGGGATTAGGTCAGGGGTTTCAAATAGAGTTAGAGTTAAAGAAGGAGTAGCAATAATGTTGAAGGATAAGCTATGGCAGGAAAAGAGGCACTATAAATGTATTAATTCAAGGATTATGTGGAGTAAAATAAAGGTTGGATGTGAAAAGTGGGTTACAGTAAGCGTATATGCACCTGGAGAAGAGAGAAGTGTAGAGGAGAGAGAGAGATTTTGGGAAATGTTGAGTGAATGTGTGGGGAGTTTTGAACCAAGTGTGAGAGTACTTGTGGTTGGGGATTTTAATGCTAAAGTGGGCAAAAAATGTTGTGGAGGGAGTAGTAGGTAAATTTGGGGTGCCAGGTGTAAATGAAAATGGGGAGCCTTTACTTGAGCTATGTGTAGAAATAGGTTTGGTGATAAGTAATACATATTTTATGAAGAAGAGGATAAATAAATATACAAGGTATGATATAGCACATAATGAAAGTAGTTTGTTAGATTATGTATTGCTGGATAAAAGGTTGATGGGTAGGCTCCAGGATGTACACGTTTATAGAGGGGCAACTGATATATCGGATCATTATTTAGCTGTAGCTAGAGTTAGAGTAAGAGGTAGATGGGAAAAGATGAAAATGGCAACAACAAGTAAGAGGGAGGTGAAAGTGTATAAATTAAGGGAGGGGGAAGTTCGGGTGAGATATAAGCAACTATTGGCAGAAAGGTGGGCTGGTGGAAGTATGAGTAGTGGGGGGGGGCAGAAGAGGGTTGGAATAGTTTTAAAAATGCAGTATTAGAATGTGGGGCAGAAGTTTGTGGTTATAGGAGGGTGGGTGCAGTAGGAAAGAGGAGTGATTGGTGGAATGATGAAGTAAAAGGTCTGATAAAAGAGAAAAAGTTAGCTTATGAGAGGTTTTTACAAAGCAGAAGTGTTATAAGAAGAGTAGAGTATATGGAGAGTAAAAGAAAGGTGAAGAGAGTGGTGAGAGAGTGCAAAAGAAGAGCAGATGATAGAGTGGGAGAGGCACTGTCAAGAAATTTTAATGAAAATAAGAAAAAAAAATTGGAGTGAGTTAAACAAGTTAAGAAAGCCTAGGGAACTAATGGATTTGTCAGTTAAAAACAGAGTAGGGGAGTTAGTAGATGGGGAGATGGAGGTATTGGGTAGATGGCGAGAATGTTTTGAGGAACTTTTAAATGTCGATGAAGAAAGGGAGGCTGTAATTTCATGCTCTGGCCTGGGAGGTATACCATCTTTTAGGAGTGAAGAAGAGCAGGATGTGAGTGTGGGGGAGGTGCTTGAGGAATTATGTAGAATGAAAGGGGGTAAAGCAGCTGGGACTGACGGGATCATGACAGAAATGTTAAAAGCAGGGGGGGACATAGTGTTGGAGTGGTTGGTATATTTGTTTAATAAATGTATGAAAGAGGGGAAGGTACCTAGGGATTGGCGAAGATCGTGTATAGTTCCTTTAATAAAAGGAAGAGCGACAAAAGAGATTATAAAAATTATAGAGGAATAAGTTTACTGAGTAGAATAAAAGGGGGTAAAGCAGCTGGAACTGATGGGATCATGACAGAAATGTTAAAAGCAGGGGGGGATATAGTGTTGGAGTGGTTGGTACTTTTGTTTAATAAATGTATGAAAGAGGGGAAGGTACCTAGGGATTGGCGGAGAGCATGTATAGTCCCTTTATATAAAGGGAAAGGGGACAAAAGAGATTGTAAAAATTATAGAGGAATAAGTTTACTGAGTATACCAGGAAAAGTATACGGTAGGGTTATAATTGAAAGAATTAGAGGTAAGACAGAATGTAGGATTGTGGATGAGCAGGGAGGCTTCAGAGTGGGTAGGGGATGTGTAGATCAAGTGTTTACATTGAAGCATATATGTGAACAGTATTTAGATAAAGGTAGGGAAGTTTTTATTGCATTTATGGATTTAGAAAAGGCATATGATAGAGTGGATAGAGGAGCAATGTGGCAGATGTTGCAAGTATATGGAATAGGTGGTAAGTTACTAAATGCTGTAAAGAGCTTTTATGAGGATAGTGAGGCTCAGGTTAGGGTGTGTAGAAGAGAGAGAGACTACTTCCCGGTAAAAGTAGGTCTTAGACAGGGATGTGTAATGTCACCATGGTTGTTTAATATATTTATAGATGGGGTTGTAAAAGAAGTAAATGCTAGGGTGTTCGGGAGAGGGGTGGGATTAAATTATGGGGAATCAAATTCAGAATGGGAATTGACACAGTTACTTTTTGCTGATGATACTGTGCTTATGGGAGATTCTAAAGAAAAATTGCAAAGGTTAGTGGATGAGTTTGAGAATGTGTGTAAAGGTAGAAAGTTGAAAGTGAACATAGAAAAGAGTAAGGTGATGAGGGTATCAAATGATTTACATAAAGAAAAATTGGATATCAAATTGGGGAGGAGGAGTACGGAAGAAGTGAATGTTTTCAGATACTTGGGAGTTGACGTGTCGGCGGATGGATTTATGAAGGATGAGGTTAATCATAGAATTGATGAGGGAAAAAAGGTGAGTGGTGCGTTGAGGTATATGTGGAGTCAAAAAACGTTATCTATGGAGGCAAAGAAGGGAATGTATGAAAGTATAGTAGTACCAACACTCTTATATGGATTTGAAGCTTGGGTGGTAAATGCAGCAGCGAGGAGATGGTTGGAGGCAGTGGAGATGTCCTGTCTAAGGGCAATGTGTGGTGTAAATATTATGCAGAAAATTAGGAGTGTGGAAATTAGGAGAAGGTGTGGAGTTAATAAAAGCATTAGTCAGAGGGCAGAAGAGGGGTTGTTGAGGTGGTTTGGTCATTTAGAGAGAATGGATCAAAGTAGAATGACATGGAAAGCATATAAATCTATAGGGGAAGGAAAGAGGGGTGGGGGTCGTCCTCGAAAGGGTTGGAAAGAGGGGGTAAAAGAGGTTTTGTGGGCGAGGGGCTTGGACTTCCAGCAAGCGTGCATGAGCGTGTTAGATAGGAGTGAATGGAGACGAATGATACTTGGGACCTGACGATCTGTTGGAGTGTGAGCAGGGTAATATTTAGTGAAGGGATTCAGGGAAACCGGTTATTTTCATATAGTCGGACTTGAGTCCTGGAAATGGGAAGTACAATGCCTGCACTTTAAAGGAGGGGTTTGGGATATTGGCAGTTTGGAGGGATATGTTGTGTATCTTTATACGTATATGCTTCTAAACTGTTGTATTCTGAGCACCTCTGCAAAAACAGTGATAATGTGTGAGTGTGGTGAAAGTGTTGAATGATGATGAAAGTATTTTCTTTTTTGGGGATTTTCTTCCCTTTTTGGGTCACCCTGCCTCGGTGGGAGACGACCAACTTGTTGAAAAAAAAAATTACTGAGTATACCAGGAAAAGTGTACGGTAGGGTTATTATTGAAAGAATTAGAGGTATGACAGAATGTAGGATTGTGGATGAGCAAGGTGGTTTTAGAGTGGGTAGGGGATGTGTGGATCAAGTGTTTACATTGAAGCATATATGTGAACAGTATTTAGATAAAGATAGGGAAGTTTTTATTTGCATTTGTGGATTTATCAAAGGCATATGACAGAGTGGACAGGGGAGTAATGTGGCATATATTGCAAGTATATGGAATAGGTGGTAAGTTACTAAATGCTGTAAAGAGTTTTTATGAGGATAGCGAGGCTCAGGTTAGGGTGTGTAGAAGAGAGACTACTTCCCAGTAAAAGTAGGTCTTAGACAGGGATGTGTAATGTCACCATGGTTGTTTAATATATTTATAGATGGGGTTGTAAAAGAAGTAAATGCTAGGGTGTTCGGGAGACGGGTGGGATTAAATTATGGGGAATCAAATACAAAATGGGAATTGACACAGTTACTTTTTGCTGATGATACTGTGCTCATGGGAGATTCTAAAGAAAAATTGCAAAGGTTAGTGGACGAGTTTGGGAGTTTGTGTAAAGATAGAAAGTTGAAAGTGAACATAGACAAGAGTAAGGTGATGAGGGTATCAAATGATTTAGATAAAGAAAAATTGGATATCAAATTGGGGAGGAGGAGTATGGAAGAAGTGACTGTTTTCAGATATTTGGGAGTTGACGTGTCAGCAGATGGATTTATGAAGAATGAGGTTAATCATAGAATTGATGAGGGAAAAAAGGCGGATGGTGCATTGAGGTATATGTGGAGACAAAAAACGTTATCTATGGAGGCAAAGAAGGGAATATATGAAAGTATAGTAGTACCAACACTCTTATATGGGTGTGAAGCTTGGGTTGTAAATGCTGCAGCGAGGAGGCAGTTGGAGGCAGTGGAGATGTCCTATCTAAGGGCAATGTGTGGTGTAAATATTATGCAGAAAATTCGGAGTGTGGAAATTAGGAGAAGATGTGGAGTTAATAAAAGTATTAGTCAGAGGGCTGAAGAGGGGTTGTTGAGGTGGTTTGGTCATTTAGAGAGAATGGATCAAAGTAGAATGACATGGAGAGTGTATGAATCTGTAGGGGAAGGAAGGCCGGGTAGGGGTCGTCCTCGAAAAGGTTGGAAGGAAGGGGTAAAGGAGGTTTTGTGGGCGAGGGGCTTGGACTTCCAGCAAGCGTGCGTGAGCCTGTTCGATAGGAGTGAATGGGGACGAATGGTATTTGGGACCTGACGATCTGTTGGAGTGTGAAAAGGATAATATTTAGTGAACGGATTCAGGGAAACCGGTTATTTTTACATAGCCGGACTTGAGTCCTGGAAATGGGAAGTACAATTCCTGCACTCTAAAGGAGGGGTTCGGGATATTGGCAGTTTGGAGGGATATGTTGTGTATGTTTATACGTATATGCTTCTAAGCTGTTGTATTCTGAGCACCTCTGCAAAAACAGTGATTATGTGTGAGTGTGGTGAAAGTGTTGAATGATGAAAGTATTTTTTTGGGGGGGATTTTCTTTCTTTTTTGGGTCACCCGGCCTCGGTGGGAGACGGCCGACTTGTTAAAAAAATTTTCAGATAGATTGACCTCTTTTAGCCGCTCTGTTATTCTTTTCCGTCGCCTGTAAAGAGAGCGCCTGTCTCTTTCTATTTTACATCTACTCCTCCTTTTTCTTAGAGGAATAAGTCTTGTGCATACATCGAGTGCCACCAAGTTAATCTGTTCTAGGCATAAGTTGGGGTCTGTGTTGCTTAGTATATCTTCCCAGCTTATATCGGTTAGGACTTGGTTTACTTGGTCCCACTTTATGTTTTTGTTATTGAAGTTGAATTTGGTGAATGCTCCCTCGTGACTAATCTCATTTTGTCGGTCTGGGGCTCTGCGCATACATGTCTGAACCTCAATTATGTTGTGATCTGAGTATATTGTTTTTGATATGGTGACATTTCTTATCAGATCATCATTGTTAGTGAAGATGAGGTTTAGTGTATTCTCCATTCTAGTAGGCTCTATTATTTGCTGGTTTAAATTGAATTTTGTGCAGAGATTTAAAAGCTCATGTGAGTGTGAGTTTTCATCAGAGCTGCCTCCTGGTGTTATTACTGCAACAATATTATTTGCTATATTCCTCCATTTTAGGTGCCTTAAGTTGAAATCCCCCAGGAGCAAGATGTTGGGTGCAGGAGCTGGAAGATTTTCCAGACAGTGGTCAATTTTTAACAGCTGTTCCTGGAATTGCTGGGATGTTGCATCCGGAGGCTTGTAGACTACCACAATGACTAGGTTTTGGTTCTCGACCTTTACTGCTAAAACTTCCACTACATCATTTGAGGCATTGAGCAGTTCTGTGCAAACAAGTGACTCTGCAATGTACAGGCCAACCCCCCCCCCCTTTTGCCTGTTCACTCTGTCACATCTGTATAGGTTGTAACCTGGGATCCACATTTCGTTGTCTAAGTGATCCTTTATGTGGGTCTCAGTGAAAGCCGCGAACATTGCCTTTGCCTCTGCAAGCAGTCCACGGATGAAAGGTATGTCGCGCATAAAAGTACTGGAAACACACCAATTTCTCCTGAAACAACAACTTGAACAACACAAGGAAAGATGTGTAGAGTGTACCAATAACAAGATTGTCACAATTTGTGAAAACAAGTGTAAGGCTGCTGAACAAGGTGGTGGTGGTGTTCTTAATTACAGTAATGACGAATATAATACTTGTGTTGATAACTATAATGAGCATCACAATAAAGGCAATGGTGTCTATGATGTTAGTAATAGTGATGGCCGTAATATAAGTGGTGGTGAAGAGTGTGATGAGAGCGGTGGTGTCTATAATGTTAGTAATAGTGATGAGCGTAATATAAGTGGTGGTGAAGAGTGTGATGAGAGCGGTGGTGTCTATAATGTTAGTAATAGTGAGGAGCGTAATATAAATGGTGGTGCAGAGTGTGATGAGGTTAACCACATAGACATTAATGTTGAATACAATACTGTTGATAAATGTAAGAGAGAGAGAGAGAGGTAGGTTTAAATAAGAATATATAAGAAGTTGAATGAATGCGTTTTGCTTGAGAATTCGACTTAATTTTTGTAGAGAATAAAATAAAATATAAGTAAGTTTATACGAGTTACCATTAAACATTGAAACGTTTTCTGTGATAGAAAGGTTTATTCGGTAAGTTGATCTGTGGATAAGCGCTCACTTGTTAATTATGTTATATATAGTCTTAATGACCCTTTGAGTAGTCGATAGTCTTATTGACCAGTTAACAAACCAGCAAACTAGTAATACTTCCTGAAAATGGAGGCTGAAAGGTATAACCGAGGTTACTTGAGGAAGGTTCTCAAGTGATCAATGTTGTAACTAGGGATACTTAAAAGTATAGGCTGAAGGGTATAACTGGGGATACTCGCAGGTTTAGATTGAAGGTTAGGACTGGGATACTTGCAAAAGATTTAGACTGAAGGGTATAACTGGAATGCTTCCAAAAGGTTGACAGTGAAGGGTGAAACTGGGGATACTTGCCAAAGGTATAAACTTAATTAAGGTTAGGCCTGGGATACTTGCGAAAAGTTTACATTGAATGGTATAGCTGGGATACTTGCAGAAGGTTTAGGCTGAAGAATGGGACTGGGTTACTGGGACTGGTGTCACATAGCTTGATCGCTATGGCACTCAGCTCACACACTGAGATCCGGGGGTCGATCCCCACTACGGCTAGAGAACATTAGGACGTATTTCTATACAACACCTGTCATCCATGTTCACCCATCAGTAAAATGGGCACCTGGGTGTTAGTCGACTGGTGTGGGTCGCATCTTGGGACAAATTTGACCTAATTTTCCCGAAATGTTCTGCATTATAAGCGGCTTTCAATGTAGTGGTATGTCATTGATGTCAGCTAGGCCTATATGTACTTGGAGAAATAAATATATTATTATTATTACTTACAAAAGGTTTAGATTGAAGGGTATAACTGGAATATTTGTAGGTGAAGATTAAAATATGTAACTGGGATACTTGTAGAAGTGCAGATTCAAGGACATAACGTCCCGTGGCTCAGTTAGTAACACTCGTCTAGCACAATGAGTGTCCGTGGTTCAGTTCCCGGCACGGGTGGAAACGTTGGGCATGTTTCTTTATTCCTTCTGTCTCTGTTCACCCAACAGTAAGTAGGTACCTGGGTGTTAGTCGACTGGTGTGGGTGGCATCCTAGGGAACAAAATTGAAGGACCACAATGCAAATAAGACAGTCCTCGATGACTCACTGACTTTCTTGGGGTATCCTGGGTGGCTAACCCCCCCCCCCAGGTTAAAAATCCCAACAAATCTTATCTTAACTGGGATACTTGCAGGTGAAGATGGAAAGGTATAACTGGTATACCTGTAAAAGATGCAGATTAAAGGGTATAATTGGGATAGCTAGAAAAAGTGCAGAGAACCTTCCATGGCCGGACAGATGACCCACGGACACTTCCCCGACAGATATTTGACCGAAGGACAATTAGCCGAGCGGAAGTTGCTCCGACAGCCATTTGGCCTAACGGACAACAGACCGAACCGAAAATTAGGTTAGGTTAGGTTAGGTGATGAATGTCATTTCGTCCATTTGGTGACATGCCCGTTCGGCCAGATGTCTGTCGGTGAAATGTCTGTCGGTCAAATGTCCGTCGGCCATCTGTCCGGGAGCCGATAAAACACCTGAATTACTGGGAACGGTTGAAGTTCCTTGACTTGTATTCCCTGGAACGCAGGCGAGAGAGATACATGATAATATACACTTGGAAAATCTTAGAGGGATTAGCACCAAATTTGCACACGAAAATCACTCCTTACGAAAGCAAAAGACTCGGTAGGCGGTGCGACATCCCTCCAATGAAAAGTAGGAGCGCCACTAGCACGCTAAGAGAAAAATAAGTGTCAGGGGCCCAAGACTGTTGAGCTGCCTCCCAGCATACATAAGGGGGATTACCAATATATCCCTGGCTGTCTTCAGTAAGGCGCTGGACAGGCACCTAAAGTCAGTACTTGACCAGCCGGGCTGTGACTCGTACGGTAGTCTATGTGCGGCCAGCAGTAACAGCCTGGTTGATCAGACCCTGATCCACCGCGGCCCTGGTCGCAGACCGGGCGGCGGGGACGTTAACCCCTGAAATCCTTTCCAGGTATAAAGGGTATAACTGCAGATTCAAGGGTAGAACTGGGATACTTGTATTATTATTATTATTATTATTATTATTATTATTATTATTATAATCAAAAAGAAGCGCTAAACCAGGGATACTTGTAGGTGTAGGTTGAATGGTGAAACTGGAGATACATGTAGCAGTGCAAGTTGAAGGGAATAACTGGGATACTTGAAGAATGTGCAGACTGAGGGATATAACCGGGGATACATGCAGGTGGCTATGTGTCCTGTTTGTTAGATGAATATGTGTCAAGGCATCAATACGGTCACTGTAGACAGTGACCTTCGTATAGGTCGCTGACTTGTTCGTTAAGACTAACAGAGGAAAGACAAGAACTAAATTTCAGTCTGTAATTTCGCAATATATATATATATATATATATATATATATATATATATATATATATATATATATATAACTGCAAATATCCCCAATATATAAATAACTGCAAGCAATATACGTTTTCTAACATAATTTATTGTTATTTTTAGGAAAAAATATATATTCAATGTTTCATTGAATATATTGTGAAGGACCTGGGAGCGATAATGTCAGAGAATCTCACTGTCAATTATCACAACAATGTCTCTACCACATCCGCTGGGAAATTGATAGGATGGATAATGAGAACATTCAAAACTGGGGATGCCAAGCCAATGATGATTCTCTTCAAATCGCTTATTCTCGCTAGGCTGGAGTACTACTGTTCACTAACGGCCCCTTTCAAGGCAGGCGAAATTGTAAACTTTAAGAATATACAGAGAATTTTCACTGCATGTATAAGTACAATAGAACATCGAAATTACTGGGAACGGTTGAAGTCCCTTGACCTGTACTCCTTGGAATGCAGGAGAGAAAGATACAGGATAATATGCATTGGAAAATCCTAGAGTGACTAGTCCCAAATCTGCACACAGACATCACTCTCTACGAAAGCAAAGGACTCGGCAGGCGGTGCAACATCCCCCCAGTGAAAAGCAGGGGCGCCACGAGTGCACTAAGATTCAACACAATAAGTGTCAGGGGCCCAAGACTGTTCAACTGCCTCCCAACATACATAAGGGGGATTACCAATAGACACTTGGATGTCTTCAAAAGGGAGCTGGATAGGCACCTAAAGTCAGTTCCTGACCAGCCAGGCTGTGGTTCGTACGTCGGTTTGCATGCAGCCAGAAGTAACAGCCTGGTTGATCAGGCCTTGATCCACCGCGAGGCCTGGTCATGGACCGCGCCGCGGGGGCGATGACCCCCGAAACACCCATCCAGGCATGAAAAAATATTTAACATTTTATTATTTATTTAATGCTTTAGAAGTTTATATTTATATATGGTTACTAATCTTTTATATAATATTTTTTTTTGTAAATGTTTGAAGTATATTCTTTAGTTTAGCCTATAACCAATCATTACACAGCACATAGGAGAGAGAAGCTTACGACGACGTTTCAGTCCGACTCGGACCGAAACGTTGTTGTAAGCTCCTCCTATGTGATGGTTATTTGTGTATTGTCCCCGTCACTGTATTGTGCCTTTTTTTCTTTAACCAATCATCAGTTTGATGTTTGCTAGGTATGAGATTTTATTAGTGCTGATAATACTAGCACTAGGAGAGCCATTTTCCCTAATCTGTTACATGTGTGACTGTGACACCGGAATGAAAAAGGAATAAATTAACATGCGCTGCGTGAGTTGCCTTTTTATGTTCACTATTCCAGAGTTTCTATAAAAATAAATAATTAGTGCATGATACACCCTGAGAGGTGTATGTCTCTCAGCGTATATATGCTGGGAGTTTAATTCCTATTCTAGGTATTGAAATATTCTTGTCTCGTGGTGAAAAAGTTACCATGCAGCATTAATGACCTTATTGCAGTCGATAAGCTTTAAACTTGAAGCATTACACGGTATGGTGTGATCCAATCAGTTTGTCGCTGAATATATACACCGTGAGGTGTATATCTCAGCGTATATACCCTGAGAGTTTACTTCTATCCTTACTCTAGGGATTAATGTATACTTGACTATAGGTTTACCGGTGATATTCAACTTTAATGACCATTTGAGTAGGCAATAGGCATGAGCCTAGCTAGCCAACTAACCATAATTCGTTATTTTTTTCTTATAGATAATAATCTAACCTAGCTCCGTCTAACCTACACTATATAACACATGTTGGGAATTTTTCTTAAAACCTTCTGACGAGTAGGTCCTGAAGTGTTACTTGCGCCACCTGAGCGGTTTGTTATTGTGTACCCGTAGCGGTGGAGCTCACGATTACAGGGTCTTAATAGACTCACTAGGCATAAGTACATCTTAACAAATGTTACAGTTATTTCATAGCTACTCTACACAATACAGTATGTGTTACTTCGTTAAAGATTCATCAAACAACAGTTTTGTCATCTAGCTGGCACAAAATGTGGAAACGATCACAAGATTTCAGGTATTATTAACAATGACGTGATTTATTATTTACTATAGGGTTTGCCTGGCGGTCTAGTTAAATGGTCGAATATCTAGACATTCCTAATATATAATGTTCCAGTGTATGATCATGTCACTACCATCTCGAAAAAAACAGTGCCGAGTGAGATATTCGTAACCTAGCCGTAGTCTACCCCTCAAGGAAGGTTCCTTGATGTTGGTGAGGGGCTCTTGATTTAGGGAATTGGATCTGTGCTCCAGTTCCCCGAATTAAGCCTGAATGCCTTCCACATATCCCCCCCCCAGGCGCTGTATAATCCTCCGGGTTTAGCGCTTCCCCCTTGATTATAATAATAATAATAATAGCCGTAGTCTAGCAGTGACATCTTGTAATCCTCTGACTTCGTTACTTTCTTTACAGATGTTTTACGTGACATTTCATTTTGATGGGAAATGATCTTTTGGATCTTATCTGTACTTTTCTGTGATGCCTTCCACTATCGTCCCATTGCTCTTACCAGTGCAGTTTGCACGGTGATGGAACGTCTGGTAAATACACGTTTGATGTATTTAGAGACACAATTGTCTCTCCACTAGTCTATGGCTTTCGTAAGGGCCATTCTACTATTGACCCCTTACTCTGTTTAGATACGTATGTTCGTAATGCCTTTGCCAATAACCACTCAGTTATCGCCATCTTTTTTTGATCTTGAGAAACATATGACACAACTTGGAGATATAACATCTTGACCCAGGTCCACTCCTAAGGCCTCTGAGGCAATCTACCATTTTTCCTTAATTAAGACTTTCTTATCGGAGAGACATTTCCGTATTCGGGTTAATAATATGCTTTCCCAGGACTTTGTCCAAGCTGAAGGTGTCCCCCAGGGATGTGTCCTCAACACCACACTTTTTCTCCTTGCTATAAATGATCTGGCATCTATTCTTCTATCTAATATTTGGTCATCACTCTATGATGATGATTTTGCTATTGCTTGTGCAGGCGCTGATTGTCGCCTCATTGCAGTTTCTCTCCAGCATGCGGTCAACTGTGTTTTCAATTGGGCTACTGCTCATGAGTTTAAATTTTCTAGTACTAAAACACACCACATTATTTTCACTTGACGTTCTATCGTCCCTGATAATCCATTGTACCTGTATGACTCGCGTATCCCAAAACGTGATACTGTCAGGTTTCTCGGCCTTCTGTTTGTCGGTTATCCTGGAAACCTCACATTACCTCTCTGAAGGCAACTTGTCGTAGCCGGTTGAACCTCCTTAAAACCCTCGCTTATCTTTCATGGAGGACTGATCGACGAACTCTCATTCGACTGCATTCTGTCCTAATTTTATCGAAACTAAATTATGGTGACCAGATACATTCAGCGGCCTCTTGTGCAACTCTTTCTAACCTTGATCCCATCCACCATCAATGATTACGTTTATGCCTCGGTGCTTTTCGCTCTTCACCTAAAGAGAGCCTATATGCAGAAGCGAATATTCCATCCTTGAACGATCGTCGTGATGCTCATTGCCTCCGCTATTTTGTTCGCTCTCATGGCTTCCGCAATCCCTCCATATATAAGATATCAAAGGATGTTAGTAGAAGCTTATTGTTTGTTCGTTGCCCCTGTTTACGGGGTGTCTTTTCTCATCGTCTCCATTCGCTCTTGTCTTCTTTTCAGTTGCCATCTTTATATGTTAATGTAGCATCTAACTTTTCCCTTCCCCCTCGGGAGGTTCCGACAGTTCGTGTATGTTCTCCCCTACTGCCATGCGCGAAAGCCCAAATACCTACAGTTGCTTCTTGTTCTCTTTTGCTTCATCACTTCCAGTCTCATTTTCATGCGATCGCAGTGTACACCGATGGTTCTAGATCTTCTGATGGTGTTGGGTTTGCAGCAGTGTTTCCGGACAGCGTCGTGCGAGGACATTAGACTCAGCAAGCATTTTTACAGCTGAATTGTATGCAATTCTCGTAGCACTTATCTGTATTGCATCTGTACCTGTGTCGCCATTTGTGGTAGTCTCAGACTATAAAAAAAATTTGATTTACCTCATCCCCTGGTTCTTCGTATACAACTTTGATTATGCTGTATCTCAAGCAAAAACAAAGATATTGTTTTTTGTTTTGTCCCCGGTCATGCTGACGTACAGGACAATGAACAGGCGGACACTGATGGGCGGTCAGCAATACATGACCTCCCAGTTTCATATAGAGGTGTTCCTTTCACAGATTATTTTGCTGTAATTTCTAACCGCCTTTGTAACCGTTGGCAACAGCGTTGGTCTAATCTGATACATAACAAATTACATTAAATTAAACCAAGTATAGGTTTATGGCCATCTTCCTGTCATCACTGCCGTGGTTGGGAGACTGCACTTTCCCGTCTTTGCATTGGACACACTCGTCTTACTCACGGATATCTCATGGAGAGGCGCCCTGTTCCACTCTGTACTCACCTAGTTGCGGTTGCAGGGGCCGATTCATAGCTCCTGGTCCCGCCTTTTCACTAGTCGCTATTGGGTCACTACTCTTATTTCATGAGCTTTATCATACCTCTTCTTAAAGCTATGTATGAATCCTGCCTCCATTACATCACTTCCCAGACTATTCCACTTCCTGACAACTCTGTGATTGAAGAAATACTTCCTAACGTCCCTGTGATTCATCTGAGTCTTCAACTTCCAATTGTGACCCATTGTTGCTGTGTCCCATCTCTGGAACATCCTGTCTTTGTCCACCTTGTCGATTCCTCTCAGTATTTTATATGTCGTTATCATATTCCCCTATCTCTCCTGTTCTCCAGCGTCGTCAGTTGATTTCCCTTAACCTATCCTCGTAGGGCATGCCCCTTAGCTCTAGTTTCCTTATGTGCTTGGCTAGGTGCGGGTTGTAAACTGGTGCTGCATACTCCAACATAGGCCTAACATACACTGTGTACAGTGTCCTGAACGACTCCTTATTGAGATGTCGAAATGCTGTTCTTAGGTTTTCTAGGTGTCCATATGCTGCAGCAATTATTTGGTTTATGTGCATCTCAGGAGATGTAGGCTCTGGCCCCCTAGACTATACTCCGTCTGCGGTCCTCTTTGCCCTTACCCAATCCTTATGACTTTGCACGTAGTGGGGTTGAACTCCAGGAACCAGTTGCTGGACCAGACCTGCAGCCTGTTCAGATCCCTTTGTAGTTCTGCCTGGTCCTCGTTCAGTTGAATTCTTCTCATCAACTTCACATCATCTGAAAACAGGGATACTTCTGAGTCTATTCCTTCCACCATGTCGTTCACAAATACCAGAAACAGCACCGGTCCTAGGACTGACCCCCTGTGGAACCCCGCTCGTCACAGGCGCCCATTCTGACACCTCGCCGCGTACCATGTCTCGCTGTTGTCTTCCTGACAGGTATTCCCTGATCCATTGCAGTGCCTTCCCTGTTATCCTTGCCGGATCTCTTTGAGAATCGTCAGGTTCCAGTTTCTGTTAGCCATATTCTGTTGGACTGTCCAGTCTATCAACGAGCACGCAGAATTTACCTCCGACGTCGTCACCGCTCTAAAGCCCCTACATTATCTTCCCTCCTTGCTGACGGACCCACCTTTGACTCAGACTCTTTCGTTGACTTTTTGACAGCAACTGATTTACTCCACAAACCTTGATGATACTGCCTCTAGCACTCCTCACAGCCCTTTCTACAAATCTCTCTTGCTACCCTATTCCTCTGCGCTATCCCCTGCCCCGCTGTGCTGTATGACCCTTGTAGGTTTAGCCCTTTCTTTTTATTATAACAATAATAATGAGGATAGGGAGCCAGAAACAATTAAACTGACTGTAGTTGTAGTTTCCACAAACTTAAGGGTTACAAGTTCTGCAAAAAGGTCAGTTTGTAAGATGGAGACAGAGTTAAATGGTGTCTCCAAAGAGGGACCTTTAAGTGGTTGCCTGATTTTTCTTTTTTCCTTCCTCCAAGTTCTCTATTTATTTTTTGCTCATAACTTGAGAACCCCTCATCCTACCGGATTCAGATTTTGAACTTTTGTATACGGTTATGAGGACCAGATTTTTGAAACAATTGGCATGTGCAGCGCTCTGTGGTCAAGGTTGTTGAACTTATTCCCAGCATCCTGGAATGGCTCAGATAACTTCCGTAAACCTCAGAAGCGGAGCTTCAAATGTTTAAACAAGTTGCCTCCTAATTTCGAGTGAAAATCAAGTGAAGGTGCACATTTGACCATTTATGTGTTAAAAATAGTGTGAAATTTTGATTTCTGTTTAATCAGCACAGTCAAAATATGTGTCTACCTCTTTTGAATAGTTACAGTATTTAATGGCTGATCTATATTTTGGACAGAATAATGCCCATTCTGTTTAGCTTGTGTGTACCTGGAGTTTACCTGGAGAGAGTTTCGGGGGTCAACGCCCCCGCGGCCCGGTCTGTGACCGGGCAAATTTGTCAATGCAATATATTTTTTTAAAACTTGGAATCGTTGGAATTTTCATTAAATTGAACTATCTTAAAATCTCTTTTCTTACTGGACTGTAGAGAAATTTAAAGCTTATAAAACGTGAAAAATATTAAAAACTCGCATCATCGAAAAAGTGAAGAGGGGTGTGCAGCGGCCGCGGAGTGATACACACAGGAGAGACGCTATAATTAATTAATGTGTATACTGGTTTGTGATAATAGTGAATTATAATCCGGCATCATAGAGGCCATAATTGAGTGGATTGGCCTGAATTTGTAATGGAAACCTTCATTAATGTCCTCCGCTGAAGAATAGGGACAAATTTACGAAACCACCATAATGGGTGGTGTCACACCTCATCCAGGGAAGTATGCCATTTACTTAACAGATACTGACTGGCCAGTTAGATTATCTTTGTTAGGTAGGTGTTAGGGTATGTTCCATCAGCAATAAGTATCTTTCAGTAATTAAATGGTGAGTGTTCAGGTTAAATTTTCCTTTCTTTCTATTGGTATAATAATCATGTATCAGTAGTTAGATGTTGTGAACCCATCGAACCATTTGTAAGTCACAAACCCAATATACAGTCCACTATCTTATAATTTTCCATTATTGGTATCAATTTTTATATTGTAATAATTATAGGCCCGACTTTGTGGGTGGGATAGAGTGTGTCACCGAAGGAGAGGTATGGTGCAGCCTAGTACCTCTAAAATCCTATCTAGTTCTGAGGTACAACTAATCTTGGCGAGTTTAATAAATTGTTGCTTAGTTGTAACCCGCGTAAATTATGTGGATGAAATAATTCAGGAATGTACCTGTGAACCTCATCCCATAACAGTCTACTCTTCTTTCCAATTATTTTGTTAATTTGTTGATATAGACCGCTCACATTTTCCAAGTCATTTCCTTCACTTTCAGTTATTCTTTCTTTTGCAGCACCGTGAATGGCTGGAAATAATTTGAGCATTTTGGAGACCTGACTTGCTAATAATTTTCCCTTATTTTAAGCTCCCCCAGTTTGGAATCATCATAATATTTAGCCTGACCAGTATATTGACTTTTCGTATTCGAGTCATACCTTGTAAATACGGCGCTCACTTTAGAGCATTTCACTAATACAGTTATAATGATGTGTATTATTTTAGGCAGTGTATGGTGGGTGATAGATCAGCTGATCCTCGCTCAGTCTGTTTACAACATTTGTGTAGTGTGTGTCTCAGTGTCTTATTCTGGCAAGTTTTAAACTTTTTACTTGTATTATTGTTATTATTGTAATTATTAATTACCGTACAATGGCCCCTAAGGGTAACACTAGAGAAAAGAGGAGTCACAAGCCTCTTACTTTAAATCAACAGCTAGAAATGATCAAGCTTAGTGAGAAAGTTACGTTGAACACCGAGATAGATGTTAGAGCAACTCCATTATCTCCTTCAACCTTACTTTGATAATTATTTCTTCTAAAATGTTCATTCGTCAGTCACCATAAGCAAAAGATGAACATATTTCAAGGTTAGCAATACATTACTGTTATTTTTGCTTTTGCATCGTTTTTTAGGACAAACTCTATTGTGCACTTAATAATTGATATTGTAAACATATTTTAAGGATACTAGCTTTTTAATGGTGTACTTGTTTTAGTGAGTTCTCTAGTTTAAAAAAATGTTCTGTAGTTACAAGATTATCACTGAATTTTTGAAGTCTCACGAGTTATAATCAATGAACCTAGAGGAGCTGCCATCTAGTGTCTACATTGCTAAAACCTCAAACAAATAAAAAAAAATATTCTTAGCAAAAGATACTACTACCAGTGTTCGACAAAATTTAGATGCACATGAATTTCAGAATCTTAATGATAACAGCAAATAGGACGGCCAGACATTACCAACAATCTGCACATACTCTCAGCAAAAGCGTACACAACACCTCAATAGAACGTAAGCTTATTACTAAGAGAATTGTAGATATAGTGACTGAATTTCCAAAAAATAATTTTCTACTGACTTAATCCCCAACACTATTGCTGAACGTACACTACCTTATTCTTGCTAGCTAATACTTGAGCTGTTTGATACACTGACCAGGGACATCACCCTCACTACTACAGACAAAGGGAAAATGAATGATGACGTTTGGCAACAGTATCTACAACGTGACTACAGTACGGGTGGGGGTTGAACTCGCGGCGAGTTTGTCGTAAAATTCCACCCATACCGTGGTTTGTTTGTAACAGTGTCATTGTGATTTCGTGAGCCATGTCTACAACTCTAAAGATGGATGACTATCTGAATAGAGGAAATACCAGCGTATCTCTTGACTAGGAAGTAAACAGACGTATTAAACTTTTCCTTAACCATACAAAGCAAATCCTGAAACACTCCGAACAGAGAAAGGAGTTTCTATATTTACCCCATTTCAGCATAAGTTTGGTCCGCATGTATGGTTTACCCATGACCCGCGAAGCAGGTGTTCCTGTCACACATGTCTATTTTCAGTGATTGCGACATTTGCCAGAAAATGTTTCTCGCTTGAATTAGCCTAGGAAAAATAAAGTGTGCAAAACTGATCGCTAATCCTCCAATACAATGTTATATACATTAATTTTTTTTTTTGAGAGGAAAGTATGAACAACAATTACCCATCTGATTCGATATTTTGAGAATAAAGGTCATGGAATGTACAGTCATCCACTAAAATTATGCATATAAATATACCTGGAGAAAGTTCTGGGGTTCAACGCCCCCGCGGCCCGGTCTGTGACGAGGCCTGGTGGATCAGAGCCTGATCAACCAGGCTGTTACTGCTGGCTGCACGCAATCCAACGTACGAGCCACAGCCCGGCTGGTCAGGTACATAAGGTTAATATTGAGTTGAAGGCCTTTGTGTTTTTATTAAGTAAATTTTCCAATATTAAGTGGGTTGTGCAATGGAGAAAGTTATGGTTTGGGAGCATGGGGGGAAAAAACTGGTAACAAAAAAAACAAAACAAAAAAAAAAAACGCAATCCAACTTAACCTAACCTACAACGTAACATTTCCGTTGACCCCCAAAATACAAGTGTCTTCATTGAACACCCAACTTAATAATGAAGAACTTAACCTGTCGGTAAACTGAGAACACAAGAACCTCAACTCAGTATTAGTCAAATATAGGCCCAAGGGAGGTTCCTTGACGCTGGTGAGGGGCTCTTGATCTAGGGAATTGGATCTGTGCTCCAGTTCCCTGAATTGAACCTGAATACCTTCCACATCCCCCCGTCCCCCACAGGCGCTGTATAATTGTATGGGTTTAGCGCTCCCCCATAATTATAATTAGTCAAATATATTGGAAAGCCAGAAGCTACACTATACTGGTGTACGCTCAGTGTAACACAGATTCAAAATACAAGTTTAAGTTATGAAAACTTAGGGTAATTCAATTAAGTCAAACACGGTGACTTATTTGGTTATGAGTTTTGTAAACTGTGACTGTATGTTAATAATGTTGATATTGCTAACGCACAGATGACTTTTTCTTGCGTGTGTAAATATATAACTGAATCTGAGTGTTGGTCGGCTTATTTAAAAGCCTGTCAGCTATACGAGAGTCATTAAGGCTGCATGTCACTATAGAAAGAGAGAGATAAACTCCCCAGCATATTTACAGTGATGTATATATATATGTGTCTTGCCGAATAGGTAAAACTTGCTATTTTCGCTTAAGCAGCAATGCTGTTCTTGCCGAATAAGGCAAGCGAAAATTTGTGTATGCAATAATTTCGCAAAAATCATTCTGAACCTAACTAAAAAAATATATTGCATTGTCTTTGTTTATTATTAAATTATTGTAAACTTATCTACAATATATTTAGTTGGATTAGGCTAAATTAAATTGCGCTTGTCATAATAGGTTAGGTAAGTTTTCTAAAGTGCTTTTGGTACAAAATTATTAATTTTTACATTAATATAATTGAAAAAAAATATGTATTTTAAACGTATAAGAGAAATTTTAGAAAGGACTTAATTTTAAATGAGTTCATGCTAATTGACCCATTTTACCTGTTCGGCACGACAAGCAAACACGTTCAGCGGGAGCGTTTTTGCTAGAATGAGGGAAGCAGTGGAGGATAAGTGCCCCAGGCATACCAACCAGTACCCAGTGCCTGGTGCCTGAAAAACTGAATGTTTTTTAAGGCATTATAAGACTGCCAGCCCACAAGCACTGATATTGTAGTTTTAGTGGCATGAGAACTATAAAAAAAATCGCTCAACTTCAATATGATGTAAAAGGCTTAACATTCTAAATATAGATATCTGGCAGTTATCTGAGTAGTTTTCCACCGCCTACTTATTTAAAGGGAGTAGACATCAGTAGTTTATCCAAAGGGAAGACAGCCATAGTTTATCCCACAAGATTCCAAGGCGGACGCTGGTCGAACCATCAGAACCATGCCAATTAAGCCCTACTTACTCTGTGTGCTACATTTAAGACGATCCATCGCATTTGTGTATGAGTCTTGTTTTAGGCTATGGACCACATAGCCTCCACTATAAACGAATCTAATTTTAATAAACCGCCACAATTATATAATGAATGTTTATCATGTTTTATAATAGCTGATTCAACAATGTTCCAGCCAAGCCAAGTGGGACAAGGGACAATGACTTTAGTTTCTGGCCAATTTGCCATGTTACTACAGACTTTAATGTGGCTGAAAATCGCAGTTGATTCTTGGGCAGTTTGTATCAAATATTTGTTGTGTGATATCTTAATATCAAGGTGTTTGACAGTTTGTCCCACTTAAGATAAGTTGCACCTATTACAGCCAATTCTCTACACACCACCGACACAATGTTGTGGAGAATTCTTTATCAAGATGCTTTTAACAGTCCGTGAATTCTTAAAAAATACTTGATAAATTAGACACATGTGCAACTCTTGGGTATCTTTATTGAGGAAACGTTTCGCCACACAGTGGCTTCATCAGTCCATACAAAGGAGAATCTTGAAGAACAGGAGGAGAATGAGGTAATCAGTCCCTCAACCTTGAGTCGATGTGGTCAGTCCATCAATCTTGAATAGAATACGGCATACGTGCTGAGAAGGAGCTTATAAACCGTTGGCAGGAGAGGTGCAGCAGTCATAGGTCGTGTAACATTTGAACATTAAAATGGTATAAAATACCGACAGATTGTTAGGTAAGACACATATGCAACAGTTAGGTATCTTTATTTTGAAACGTTTCGCCTACACAGTAGGCTTCTTCAGTCGAGTACAGAAAAGTTGATAGAAGCAGAAGATACTTGGAGACGATGTAATCAGTCCATCACCCTTAAAGTTTTGAGGTGGTCAGTCCCTCAGTCTGGAGAAGAGCATTGTTCCGTTGTCTGAAACAATATGAAGTTGAAGTGACAGAATCGGGCCTTATATAGTGCCAGGAGGTGAGACGTAGGTTGATTTGGGAGGGCAGGTCCTTCTCAAACCCAGCCGTTCTCACTAGTAGAGGTTGTCGAAGTAGATGGTCTGTACCAAGATACCCTTGTGTTGCAGTGTCGGTATTTTATACCATTTTAATGTTCATTCTGTCAGACACTGCAACACAAGGGTATCTTGGTACAGACCATCTACTTCGACAACCTCTACTAGTGAGAACGGCTGGGTTTGAGAAGGACCTGCCCTCCCAAATCAACCTACGTCTCACCTCCTGGCACTATATAAGGCCCGATTCTGTCACTTCAACTTCATATTGTTTCAGACAACGGAACAATGCTCTTCTCCAGCTGAGGGACTGACCACCTCAAAACTTTAAGGGTGATGGACTGATTACATCGTCTCCAAGTATCTTCTGCTTCTATCAACTTTTCTGTACTCGACTGAAGAAGCCTACTGTGTAGGCGAAACGTTTCAAAATAAAGATACCTAACTCTTGCATATGTGTCTTACCGTGTAACATTTGTTCAATGTTGAAGTAGGTCGTGCCCAAGAATTAGGCAAGCGAAGAATTCCCAAGTATTAAGATCCCAAGAAGTTGCAGTGTCTGACAGGTTTGTAGATGAATGGTTCAGAGAACCGACATGTTGATAAATTAGACACATGTGCAACTCTTGGGTATCTTTATTGAGGAAACGTTTCGCCACACAGTGGCTTCATCAGTCCATACAAAGGAGAATCTTGAAGAACAGGAGGAGAATGAGGTAATCAGTCCCTCAACCTTGAGTCGATGTGGTCAGTCCATCAATCTTGAATAGAATACGGCATACTTGCTGAGAAGGAGCTTATAAACCGTTGGCAGGAGAGGTGCAGCAGTCATAGGTCGTGTAACATTTGTTCAATGTTGAAGTAGGTCGTGCCCAAGAATTAGGCAAGCGAAGAATTCCCAAGTACGTTAAATCTTTTATGAGCATTCGGTAGAACAGATAAATTCTTATTGTATGGAAGAACCAACACATTATTGATCTGAGGTGTTATCTTAGGTTCCGTTCAATGCTAAGTTTTTCTAGCTGCCAGCAACGCCGATTCCACAAAATCCTCAGGGTAAAGCAGTTTCGTGGCAATATCAAAAATTTTCCTAATTTCTTCATCGAGAAATTCCGGGCTACGTACTCGGTAAGCTCTCAGAAACCTGGATAGAAAAATACTCCGTTTTACTCTGGTCTCATGGTAGGAATAATAGTGGATATATGAGCCCATATTAGTGTCCTTCTTATATACTGTAAACTTGAAATTTCTATCAACACGGTGTATCAGCACATTTAGGAAAGGGAGCTTCAATTCCACTTCTTTCTCTACACTGAATTTAATAGACGGGACCAAAGCATTAAGAATGGGTAAGAATGTATCCAGGGTTATATCATTCGGCCACAAACACAAGATGTCATCCACGTGTCTGACTCATCTAGCTTAATAGGGAAAGATGTCTTTCAAGAGCCTCGCCTCGAAAGACTCCAAATACAGATTGCTCAATAGGGGAGACAATGGATTTCCCATAGCCATTCCCTGCCTTTGAGCGTAGTATTTCCCTTCAAACTCAAACTTGCAATCAACTGCTCAATAATGGTATTCTTATCAAAAGGAATGGAGAACTGATCCAATTCTTCTTCCATGTAAGATAAATCTGAAACAGGAACTCGGGTGAACAACACCGTGACATAAAAACTTACTAGCGTAAAATCATTGATCATGTTAATATTTTGCAATTTGCAATGAGATCAACATTTTTTATGTGGACTTCAGAAATGTTGACAACATTGTAGTTACTATTTTTACCCACCATTTTGACAAGGCGTATGTCGTCGATCCTACTGAACTAATAATAGGTCTCGCTGGAAAACCGGGTTTGTGGGTTTTAATCAAACCATACATGTAAGGCTAATAACTGTTTAATCTGTGCCCCATTGCCTCTCAGGTTTTAAGTTATTTATTAAATTTACTATTGTGTTGATTGCAGCACGAAAGGCCTAGAGCTATCATTCAACTCCCCCGTAATTGTTTTGCTAGCGGAGTGTTGTTATTGATTGATACCACTCGTCCGTGGTTACAATAATATATATATATATCCTAGGTAGTAGGAAGGTACACAGGAACCACCCAGGGAGGTACTACCGTCCTGCTACTGACGTCCCAGGGAGGTACTACCTTTTTGCCAAGTGAGTGTAAAACGAAAGCCTGTAATTGTTTTACATGATGTTAGGATTGCTGGTGTCATTTTTCTGTTTCATAAACATGCAAGATTTCAGGTACGTGTTGCTACTTCTACTGACATTTAGGTCACACTACACTTGCATGTACAAGCATATATATACACACCCTTCTGGATTTTTTCTATTTTTCTTACTAGTTCTTGTTCTTGTTTATTTCCTCTTATCTCCATGGGGAAGTGGAACAGAATTCTTCCTCCGTAAGCCATGCGTGTTGTAAGAGGCGACTAAAATGCCGGGAGCAAGGGGCTAGTAACCTCTTCTCCTGTATATATTACTAAATGTAAAAGGAGAAATATATATCGTGCCCAATAAGTAAAACCGGTCATTTACCAAGAACTCGTATAAAATTAAGTCGTTTCTAAAATTTTCTCTTATACCTACCTGCTACCTGGAGGGCATTCCGGGGATCAGTGCCACCGCGGCCCGGTCCACGACCAGGCCTCCCGATGGATCAGGGCCTGATCAGCCAGACTGTTATTGTTGGCTGCACGTAGTCCAACATACGAACCACAGCCCGGCTAATCTGGCACCGACTTTATCTGTCCAGCTCCCTCTTGAAGGCAGCCTGGGGTCTGTTGGTAATTTCCCTTAGCCTGGTGGGAGGCTGTTGAATAGTCTTGAGCCTCGGACACTTACGGTGTTTTTCTTTAGTGCGGCAGTGGCACCCCTACTTCTCACTGGGGGTATTTTGCATCGCCTACCAAGCCTTTTACTTTCGTAAGGAGTGATTGTTGTGTGCAGATTCGGGACCATCCCTTCTAGGATTTACTATGTGTAGATTATGATATGTATCTCTCTCGCCTGCATTCCAACGAGCACAAGTCAGGTGCTTCCTAGCTTTTCCAGTAGTTGAGGTGTTTGATAGAACTTATATGTGCAGTAAATCGCACATCCACTCAAAAGAGGCGTCCTTTTTAAGTAGGCGTGTCGGGTGCGGCGGTGGTGGAGAAACCAGGGATGAAGGTACGGTAGAAACCGAAACCCGCCAAGCCTACGGAGGAACAGACTGCATCTGCCGTCGTAGGTCTAGGGAATTTCTGCACAGCCAAGATTTTAGACTCTTCTTTCTTTATGCCATTCTGAGTCACTATGTGACCCAGAAATTTTATGTCCTTCCGGAGGAACTGACATTTGGAGAGCTATTTTGTCCAATACTCTGTCAAGTTTCTCCATATGTGTAGCGACATCTTGCGACATGACGATGAGATCATCTAGGTGGATCATGAGCGTGCCACCTAGGAGAGTATGGAAAATTGTCATCAAATGACTGAACGTGATTGGGCTTCCGTGCAAGCCGAAGGGCATCCTCCTGAACTGGTAATGACCGGTCAGCGTAGAGAAAGCTGTCAGCTCTTTGCTCTGGTCATCGACGGGGATCTGCCAAGACCCTTGAAGATCAAGAGTCGAAAAGACCTTATCACCAATGTTCTGCAACAGGTCATTCAGAACTGGCAATGGAAATCGGTCAGGGATCGTGCAAACATTGAGTTCCTGTAATCAGTAATAGGCCCCCTTCAAGGCTGACGACATTGCAGGCCTGGAGAGTGTACAAAAAACTTTCACGGCACACATAAGTGCGATAAGGCACCTAAACTACTGGGAACGGTTGAAGGTCCTTGATCTGTATTCCCTCGAACGCAGGCGAGAGAGATATATGATAATATACACTTGGAAGGTCCTGGAGGGATTGGTACCGAACCTGCATACGAAAATCACTCCATATGAAAGCAAAAGACTCGGCAGGAGATGCAACATTACCCCGATGAAAAGTAGGGGCGCCACGAGTACACTGAGACAACACAATAAGTGTCCGGGGCCCAAGACTGTTCAATTGCCTCCCAGCATACGTAAGGGCGATTACCAATAGACCCCTGGCTGTCTTCAAGAAGGCACTGGAGAGGCACCTAAAGTCAGTACCTGACCAACCGGGCTGTGGTTCGTACGTCACCTTGCGTGCGGCCAGCAGTAACAGCCTGGTTGATCAGACCCTGATCCACCATGATGCCTGGTCTCAGACCGGGCCGCGGGGGCGTTGACCTCCGAAACCCTCTCCAAGCAAACTCCAGGTAAAGGTTCTCTGTATACTCTCTAGATCTGCAGTTTCACCTGCTTTGAACGGAAATGTTAATGTGCAGCAATATTCCAGCCTAGAGAGAACAAGTGATTTGAAAAGGATCATCATTAGCTTGGCATCTCATGTTTTGAACGTTCACATTATCCATCCTATCATTTTCTTTGCAGTTGTGATCGTGGCACTGTTGTAATCCTTGAAAGTGAGATCCTCAAACATTACCACTCCCAGGTCCCTCACATTATTTTTAAAGATATTTTCTTTTCATTTATGTTAATGTAAAAATTAATAATTTTGTAGCAAAAGAACTTTACCTCACCTTATCATAACAACCGCAATTTAATTTAGCCTAATCCAGCTAAATATATTTTAGATAAGTTTACAATAATTTAATAATAAACAAAGACAATGAAATATATTTTTTTTCGTTACGTTCAGAATGATGTTTGCGAAATTATTGCATACACAAATTTTCGCATACCTTATTCGGCAAGTAGAACATTGCTATTTAAGCCAACATCGCAAGTTTTACCTGTTCGGCACGACATATATATATACAGTCAGTCATATTATTATTATTATCAAAAAGAAGCGCTAAGCCACAAGGGCTATACAGCGCTACAGTCAGTAAAAAAAAAAAAAAAAAAAAAAAACGAGTGGGGTTCGAACCCACAGTCAGTAAAAAAAAACGAGTGGGGTTCGAACCCACAGTCAGTAAAAAAACAGAGAAAAACGAGTGGGGTTCGAACCCACAGTCAGTAAAAAAACAAAGAAAAACGAGTGGGGTTCGAACCCACAGTCAGTAAAAAAACAAAGAAAAACGAGTGGGGTTCGAACCCAGTCAGTAAAAAAAAAAAAAAAAAAAACGAGTGGGGTTCGAACCCACAGTCAGTCATATTATTATTATTATAATAAAAAAAGAAGCGCTAAGCCACAAGGGCTATACAGCGCTACAGTCAGAAAAAAAAAAAGAGTGGGGTTCGAACCCACAGTCAGTCACATTATTATTGTAATAAAGTTGGTAGAATTACCGACAATGTGTAAAGTAAAAGGACACAAGTGCAACTGGTGTGACATTTGTTGTGGCAACGTTTCGCTCTTCAGGAGCGTTGTCGAGCCATTACAAACAATATGTATGTACATGTATAATGTTGGCCAAGACCGTAGTCCTGGCACGGGTCTCAATCTTGCGATGACCCGTCTCTGGCTCCCGAGGGAGAAAGGTTTCTACTATTATTATTATTATAATCAAGGGGGAAGCGCTAAACCCGGAGGATTATACAGCGCCTGGGGGAGGGGATGTGGAAGGCATTCAGGCTTAATTCGGGGAACTGGAGCACAGATCAAATTCCCTAAATCAAGAGCCCCTCACCAACATCAAGGAACCTTCCTTGAGGGGTAAAGGTTTCTACTATGATGCGACATATGCTGCTCAAGCACTCTTCTGGTCAGTTCAACTGGTGCATCTCGTAAGCGACAACACCGTATGTACTCCTAACTATGGACACTAGCGAGGAGGAGGATATGTCGTTATCACAGGTAACAGCTTGTCTGGTTCGTTGACTCCATGGTACACTAATGTGGCCGCAGTCATCTCTGGTTCCTCTTCGGGAGGGAATATCACTCCTAGTTGCCTGCGGAGTGTCTCAGTAACTTCGCACTCCAGAAGATAGTGTGTTAGGGGCCGCTGGACAACGTGCTGACAGTACTGGCACATCTCCTCCTCAGCCTTGTCTACCATCATCTTGGCTGTGGGAAAGCCCAAACGAAGCCGATGGATGGCGGTACACTGCGCTCTGGACCAGCTTCTATCATATGGAGGGGGTTCTCCCTGAGTCGCTGCTCGGTACCACTGTTGAGATGGGGTATCACCTAAGACCTCCCCCATAAGTTTCATGGCTCTGGCAGCCACCAGTTTGGTCTGTCGTAGGCTGATTGGGACAGTAATCCCAATATGTGGATAGTCTGTTGCTGCCTTGGCTGCATCATCTGCCGCCTCATTTTCCCCGGATGCCACCTGGGGTGTATGTATAATGTTCGCCAAGACCGTAGTCCTGGCACGGGTCTCAATCTTGCGATGACCCGTCTCTGGTCAGAGGGTATATAAAGGCTCAGAGTGAGTATTACATAGTATTACACCTCACTCTGAGCCTTTATATACCCTCTGTGTCCATGTATTGTTTGTAATGGCTTGATGGAGCTCCTGAAGAGCGAAGCGTTGCCACGGTGGATGTCACATTGGTTGCACTTGTGTCCTTTTACTTTACATATTATTATTATAATCAAAAAGAAGCGCTAAGCCACAAGGGCTATACAGCGCTACAGTCATAAAAAAATACCTTGAGTGGGGTTCGAACCCACACAAAAAAATACCTTGAGTGGGGTTCGAACCCACTCATAAAAAAATACCTTGAGTGGGGTTCGAACCCACTCATAAAAAAATACCTTGAGTGGGGTTCGAACCCACTCATAAAAAAATACCTTGAGTGGGGTTCGAACCCACTCATAAAAAAATACCTTGAGTGGGGTTCGAACCCACTCATAAAAAAATACCTTGAGTGGGGTTCGAACCCACACATAAAAAAATACCTTGAGTGGGGTTCGAACCCACTCATAAAAAATACCTTGAGTGGGGTTCGAACCCACTCATAAAAAAATACCTTGAGTGGGGTTCGAACCCACAGTCACTCATAAAAGATACTGCAGTGTTGTCATACCAAAACTCACTATTTTTATTTGTTTTCTATAGTTTTTTTTTTCAGGAAACTCCATGGAACTAATAATAATAGACTCCTGATTACATTCTTAACTTAAAAAATAAAAAAAAAATAATTGAAATCTGACTACTATTGAATTTATCCTAATTATAACCTCGTCCCCTTCAGTTCTTGGAGGACTCAAAACACACACACACACGCACACGCACACACACACACACTCACATACACACACACATCATTCTTGATAATCAGCTTTATGTTCTTTTTATCTGATAATTCAGATCTTTATCATTTTTCGTGGTGGGTCTGAGGGCGTCTCAACGTCCAGTTGACGTTTAACAGACGTATCCATCTTCCTTATATCAGCCAGATGACTTTTAATCACGGGTCGCAGTACACTTTTTTGGAAATTGTCGGTGGAAGTATCTATATCATTGTCGAATTCAGTCAGCATTGAGTCGACCATATTGATTGCTTTAACATCTGGGAGATATTGCATTCTCATGTAGAACCAGCGGAGGATGTTTTTGGCCTTCTTGAGACCGGAACTGACAGTTAGGTCCATGAAGGCCAGTGCATGGTAGGAGCAGGTACCGCCTACCTGTTCTACTCTTGTAAGTCTTTTCAATTTTCTGTAACAGGTACGGTTATTCTTGTAGTATTTCTTCACCACTCTGCGGGCGGTAAGTTCACTACCACCATTATGGTAGATTAATACTCCATTATGAGAGACGTACAGAGAGATGCAGTGAGGTTCATGAGACATCAGTACAATACGACCGTGACCTTTGGGTATTGGAGGCCCGCGAAGTAGCTCGTCGCTGCTACAGACTTCACATACTTTACCGAAAGTGCGAGGAGTCTCACGAACGATGGTCTCGATATCAAATCCCGACAATGGCTTGGTAGTCTCCATGAGAGGGTGATACACACCGAGGAATTCGACATCCTCACTCTTCTCTTCACTTACCATCTTGCTGGTGAACTTGGGAGGGATACACTAACTAGGTACTACTAGGTACTAGTGGGGTTCGAACCCACAACGCTTGAGTCTTATCACTCTCAGAGCGATGTGCTAACAACTAGGCTAGGGAGATACAAGTTTTAACAAACAAAAAAATCTATTTATACACCACAAGAATGTTAGGTACCTTATAGAAATAGTGATAAAGCTGTGTTATATAGTGATAGTGAATCATTTAGTGATAGTCGAGACAGTTCAACTGCCTCCCAGCACACATAAGGGGGATTACCAACAGACCCCTGGCAGTCTTCAAGCTGGCACTGGACAAGCACCTAAAGTCAGTTCCTGATCAGCCGGGCTGTGGCTCGTACGTTGGTTTGCGTGCAGCCAGCAGCAACAGCCTGGTTGATCAGGCTCTGATCCACCAGGAGGCCTGGTCACAGACCGGGCCGCGGGGGCGTTGACCCCCGGAACTCTCTCCAGGTAAACTCCAGGTAAACATGTATATATATATATATATATATATATATATATATATATATATATATATATATTATATATATATGGATATATATATGGATATATATATTATATATATATGGATATATATATATATATATGGATATATATATATATATATATATATATATATATATATATATATATATATATATATATATATATGTATATATATATATATATATATATATATATATATATATATATATATATATATATCAGTTTAAAAACTGTAGTGTAAAACACCATTCTGGCAAGACAGTGATGGAGTGAATGATGGTGAAAGTTTTTCTTTTTCGGGCCACCCTGCCTTGGTGGAAATCGGCCAGTGTGATAATAATAGAATAATAATAAATAAATAAATAAATAAATAATATATATATATATATATATATATATATATATATATATATATATATATATATATATATATATATTGTAACCATGAACGAGTGGTGTTGATCAGTAACAGCACTGCGACTAGCCGAGGATTCGAACCCATGTCATTTTGACCCGCCACACGGTGAGCGAAAATCATACATGACGCTCTAGCAGGCCAGGACTCGACCCCACGAACCTTATACCGCCTCCAGAGACAGCACAACGTACGCATCGCCTTACCACTTGAGCCAGCGCTCCTACAAGAATCATGCATGCAGCTGAGCTATATGTTTTTCTCGTGATCCGAGGACACAGCCTCTCCAGATCTCTTTGTAGTTTTGCCTGGTCCTCGTCTGATTGAATTCTTCTCATCAGCTTCACATCATCTGCAAACAGGGACACTTCTGAGGCTATTCCTTCCGTCATGATGTTCACATACCAGAAACAGCACCGGTCCTAGGACTGACCCCTGAGGTGGAACCCCACTTGTCACAGGCGCCCACTCTGACACCTCATCACGTACCATGACTCGCTGTTGTCTTCCTGACAGGTATTCCCTGATCAGTTGATATGCCTTCCCTGTTATCCATGCCTGGTCATCCAGTTTTTGCACTAATCTCTTGTATGGAACTGTCAAACGCCTTCTTACAGTCCAAGAAAACGCATTACTCAGAATAATGCCTAATTGTTTTTTAAAATAAAATTATACATTACTTTTGGTACGCTAAAGCTATTTCTGTATGTAAAATGTAACCAAGGGCACTTTTCATACCTCGGGGCCCTCACCCCTTGATGGGGTCCTCCTCACACTTGGAGGCTCCTTACACCTGGGGCCTGTCACTCCTATGGGTTCTCGTGAGAGAGAGAGAGAGAGAGAGAGAGAGAGAGAGAGAGAGAGAGAGAGAGAGAAAGAAAGAAAAAAAAGAGAGAAAGAGAGGTGACTGGGTGTGAGTCAGAAAGTAGGACGACCGTTAACCTCTGGTGAAAGTACAACCTTGCAAGGACGTGTGTGTGTGTGTGTGTGTGTGTGTGTGTGTGTGTGTGTGTGTGTGTGTGTGTGTGTGTGTGTGTGGGAGGTAGGTGCTGTGTGTGTGTGTACTCACCTAATTGTGGTTGCAGGGGGTCGATTCATAGCTCCTGGCCCCGCCTCTTCACTGGTCGCTACTAGGTCCACTCTCTCCCTGCTCCATGAGCTTTGTCATACCTCTTCTTAAAGCTATGTATGGATCCTGCCTCTACTACATCGCTCTCCAGACTATTCCACTTCCTGACAACTCTGTGATTGAAGAAATACTGCCTAACATCCTTGTGACTCATCTGAGTTTTCAACTTCCAATTGTGACCCCTTGTGTCTGTGTCACATCTCTGAAGGTTTGTGACCCTATCCACCTTGTCAATTTCTCTCAGTATTTTGTGTATTCACCTAATTGTACTCACCTAATTGTGGTTGCAGGGGTCGAGACTCAGCTCCTGGCCCCGCCTCTTCACTAGTCGCTACTAGGGCCTCTCTCCCTGCTCCTTGAGCTTTATCATACCTCGTCTTAAAACTATGTATGGTTCTTGCCTCCACTACCTCACTTCCCAGACTATTCCACTTCCTGAAAACTCTATGACTGAAGAAATACTTCCTAACATCCCTTTGACTCAAGTGAGTCTTCAACTTCAATTATGACCCCTTGTGTCTGTGTCCCAAATCGGGAACATCCTGTCTCTGTCCACCTTATGTATTCCTCGCAGTATTTTGTATGTCGTTGTCATGTCTCCCCTAATCCTCCTGTCCTCCAGTGTCCTCAGGCCGATTTCCCTTAAATTTTCTTCGTAGGACTTTCCCATTAGCTCTGGAACTAACCGTGTTGCAAACCTTTGCACTTTCTCTAATTTCTTGACGTGCTTGATCAAGTGCGGGTTCCAAACAGGTGCTGCATACACCAGTATGGGCCTGACGTACACAGTGTACAGTGTCCCGAACGATTCCTTACTAAGGTATCCGAACGCTGTTCTCAGGTTTGCCAGGCGCCAATATGCTGCAGCAGTTATCTGGTTGATGTGTGCTTCCGGAGACATGCTCGGTGTTATACTCACCCCAAGATCTTTCTCCTTGAGCGAGGTTTGCAGTCTTTGGCCACCTAGACTATACTCCGTCTGCGGTCTTCTGTGCCCTTCCCCGATCTTCATGACTTAGCATTTGGCGGGGTTAAATTCGAGAAGCCAGTTGCTGGACCAGGTGTCCAGGTCTCTTTGAAGTCCTGCCTGATCCTCATCTGATTTAATTCTCCTCATTAACTTCACATCATCTGCGAACAGGGACACATCTGAGTCTATCCTTTCCATCATGTCGTTCACATTTACAAAAAATAGCACTGGTCCTAGGACCGACCTGTGGGACCCCGCTCGTCACAGGTGCCCACTGTGATACCTCATCACGTACTATGACTTGTTGTTGCCTCCCTGTCAGGTATTCCATGATCCATTGCAGTGCCCTTCCTGTTATATGCGCCTGATGCTCTAGCTTCTGCACTAATCTCTTGTGAGGAACTGTGTCAAAGGCCTTCTTGCTGTCCTAGAGGTGTGTGTGTGGGTGCACTCACCTAGTTGTACTCACCTAGTTGAGGTTGCAGGGGTCGAGTCCAAGCTCCTGGCCCCGCCTCTTCACTGGTCGCCACTAGGTCACTCTCCCTGAACCATGAGCTTTATCCTACCTCTGCTTTAGCTATGTATGGATCCTGCCTCCACTACATCGCTTCCCAAACTATTCCACTTCCTGACTACTCTGTGGCTGAAGAAATACTTCCTAACATCCCTGTGATTCATCTGTGTCTTCAGCTTCCAACTGTGTCCCCGTGTTGCTGTGTCCAGTCTCTGGAACATCCTGTCTTTGTGTGTGTGTGTGTGTGTGTGTGTGTGTGTGTGTGTGTGTGTGTGTGTGTGTGTGTGTGTGTGTACTCACCTAGTTGAGGTTGCAGGGGTCGAGTCCAAGCGCCTGGCCCCGCCTCTTCACTGGTTGCTACTAGGTCACTCTCCTTGAACCGTGAGCTTTATAATACCTCTGCTTAAAGCTATGTATGGATCCTGCCTCCACTACATCGCTTCCCAAACTATTCCACTTCCTGACTACTCTGTGGCTGAAGAATTACTTCCTAACATCCTTGTGATTCATCTATGTCTTCAACTTCCAACTGTGTCCCATTGTTGCTGTGTCCAATCTCTGGAACATCCTGTCTTTGTCCACCTTGTCAATTCCTCTCAGTATTTTGTATGTCGTTATCATGTGTGTGTGTGTGTGTGTGTGTGTGTGTGTGTGTGTGTGTGTGTGTGTGTGTGTGTGTGTGCGTGCGTGCGTGCGTGTGTGTGTGTGTGTGTTTTGCGTTGTTTACGTTTGTGTGTTTTTTTTTTTTTTGTCGGATAGGATGTACTTGAGGGTTAACCTGTGAACCGAACCATAATATCTTTCACATAAAATACTGTTAAATAAATAAATGTTATAATTCATGAATGTAATATAGATAAGAAAGAATTAATTGTTATTGTTATGAATGAAACAAACCTGGATGTCGTAGCACCAAATGAAACAAAGCTAGAGGAGGTGAGGAAAGGGGAGGGGAAGTGAGGGGAGGAGAAGGAGAACTTCACTGATAGGAGTAAATTAAGTTACATCGGATGTTTCCTAGAGAACCAATGCCAAAGACGGGGTAGCGCCTTATTCAGTTATGTTTATATTAAAATTATGTGGATTAGAATAAGAGTGGGATGTGGGAAGTGGGTTACAGTGTCTATACACTTGGGTGCGAGAGCAGTATCGAGGAGAGATAAATAAGTGTTTAGGATTTTTTGAACTAAGTTGAAAAATAATTCTTGTGGGAGACGTGAATGCTAAAGTGGGAGAAACTGTTGCAAGGGGAAATAACAATGGAGAGCCTCTAATTGTACTATGTATGGATAATATAGACACACATATAGGTACATTTTTTTTATTTAATGTATCGCAAATATTATTTTCGTTAGAGCTAAAATGAAAATATGCTTCATACCATTATTTGTCATATAAGACAAATAATGGTAGGTAAAATGTTTTACACACTACATTTTCTGTTCTAACAGATACCAGGTTTTTACTGGATGTCCCGCTCAGCTACACACTTACTCGTTTGTTTGCCAATTGTGTGTGTGTGTGTGAGAGAGAGAGAGAGAGAGAGAGGTGGGCTCCCCCTTCACACATCGCCCACCTCTCTCTCTCTCTCTCTCTCTCTCTTTCTGTCCAGCTTTCAAGGAATTAAGACGCCTTTGTCTGTGAGAACTGTGTTCTCTGCTCTTGTGATGTAGACTCAATTTTTGTGGTAAAGATCTCATTGGTGAGTATTATATAGAATTACTGATTGTTAGCATTTTGTGGTTGTGTCTTGAGACACATGATTCAGGTCCCGAGTCTAACTCTTTATCAAATTCGTTCAGAACATCATCTGCGCACTGTAATAGTCGGAAGCTGCTGAACTCAGATTCAGTAATTTGAGAGTTTTTGTTTTTCCTTTTATTGAAGACATGTAGATTGCCCCCCAGTTATGTTTTTTTTGTGTCTGTTCTATGACTGACACAACTGCTTACGGTTGTCTTATACATATCGCTATTTGGCCAACTGGTCGCTATATTGTTCAAGCAAGTTATGTTTATTGTCTGTGTTGTCATAAGCTAGGAATCTTTGGGTGACTGTCGGTCAGTTTCTATGTTGAGTCTGCCGCACATTACATACACACGTTACTTATTCTAGTATTTCCGAGTACTTGTAAGTACAGATGGCACAGTTTATTACTGCTAGTGCTAGATGGCACAGTATATTACTGCTAGTGCTAGATGGCACAGTATATTACTGCTAGTGCTAGATGACATAGTTTATTACTGTTAGTGCTAGATGACACAGTTTATTACTGCTAGTGCTAGATGGCACTGTTTATTACTGCTAGTATTTTAAGTACAGGATATATAGTAACGTGTCCAAGGACACAATTCAAGTTAAAATGCTGATGTACAGATATAATAGATATATATTTTACCCTGCACCCGTTGTGTAAATGAGACAAAAATTCCCGAATCATTTTTGGTTCGGTAGAGTTATCAGTTGTAATTTTCTTATAATCCAGGTGAAAAGTGCTATTGGTGAAAGTAACTGGTTCTAATCCACTAAGTTGAAGAGTTATTACTGGCAAATCTGTTAGAAACCAGAAACTGGCTTGATGCTAGTATCCTATAATAAATAACTGTGTTATTGTATTGTAACATTTAACGCTCAGTGACCTCAGTTTGCTAGACTATGTATTGGTGAATAAAGCTTGAAAGGTGGACCTATGATTGTGCACGTATTTAGAGGATTGACTGATACGTCAGATCGTTATACATTAGCAGCTACAATAAAAGTAAAAGTCAAAGGGTGAATAAAAAATAAATAAATATACTAATGATAGAAACAGTATGAGATATAAGCAACTGTTAGAGAGGGACACATAAAGGAGAAGTAAAAACAAGAAGGAGGTAGATTTATGAATGAAGTGCTGTAGTGCACAACATAAACTCGTGGGTATAGGAAGGTGGAGAGCAGATGGGAAAAACAGTAATTGGTCAGATGATGAGGTCAGTACGGTGCTGACCTAGAAACAGTAAACATATGAGTGGTGTTTACAATGTAAAATAATATTTGACAGGCAAAGTATATTTAGAAGAAAAAAATTAAGAGTTATGAAAGAGTACCAAAGGAAGGCAAATTAGAGAATGGATGTCACTTTTTCATCAAATTTTGCTGAACATAAGGAACAATTTTGTAGAGAAATTAACAAGTTGAGAAAACCTGAGAAGCTAATGGACTTGGTAGTTAAGAACGAAGAAAGAAACGTAAGATGGGAAGGCGGAGATACTGGAAAAAAGAAGAGAATATTTTGTGTTTAATGTTGTTGATGAAAGGATGGCAGCGATTTTATGAATTAAGCAGGAAAGATTAAGATGTGGCAGGAGTGAGGAAGAGCCAGAAGGGAATGTGAGGAAAGTACATGAGCTAGACGAGGGTAGAATGAAGTGGGACAAAGCGGCTGAGTCAGACGGGCTTAAGACTGATGTGTTGGCAGATGTATTGGTTAAATATTTGTATGAAAAGGGGAAGGGCATGAATGATGCCTTTGTAGAAGGGAAAAAGAACAAAAAAGAATGGAATTGAGTTTACCAGGTAGATGTCTGGTAGAAATTATTATTGCAAGATTTAGGGATAAGATAGTAAGCTTTTAGTCGAATGAAGAGAATTGGGGATGTATAAACAAAGTGTATACACTGAAACATAAGAGAATATTACTTAGATGAGAATAAGGAACTCTTTGTCCAATTTATGAATTTAGAAACGGCATAAAAAGCATTGTGACAGATGATGCAAATGCATGGAAAAGGTGCAAAAGCAGTAAAGATTTTTTTTATTCAGAAAGTGAGGCTCATTTAGGATATATAGAAGAGAGGAGAATTGTTTTCTAGTAAATGCATAAATTAGATTGGGATGTGTGATGCCACTATAATTGTTCAATAATATTTACAGATGGGGTTGTAACAGAGGTGAATACTAGAGCATTGAGGAGAGGTGCAGGACTGAAAGCTGAGTCTGATACAGTAGGAATAAACACAGTTGCTCTTTGCCGATGAGACAATTCTTTTGGGAGATTCTGACGAGAAGTTACAGAGGTTGGTGGAGAAATATAGGAGAGTATGTGAAAAAAAAGGAAATTAAAGTGAATGTGGAAAAGGACAAGGTGATGAAAATAACAAAAAGTTTAGGTTATGAAGTTCTAGATATCAAATTGAAGGGGAGGAGTATAGAAGAAGTGAATGGGAGTGGACATGTGTGGGGATGGGCTAGTGAAAGACGCGCTAAACCTTACAATAAACGAGGGGAAAAAAGTAGGTACTGTGTTGAGGCATCTGTGGAAAGAAGTTTATTCAAGGAGGTATAAAGGGAATATACCAGAATGCATTGGTACTAACGTTTTCAAATGGGTATGAGGTATAGTCTTCAAACGAGGAGGAAGTTTGGAAGCAGTGTAAATATCACGTTTAAGAGTAATGTGTAGTGTGAGTGTTTTGCGGAGCGTATAACTTAGAAGACGGTCTGGGGTTTATATAAAGTATAATTCGAAGGGCGGATGAAGTTATTAAGGTGGTTTGTGCAACTGGAAAGGAAGGAGCAGAATAAGATACCAGAGTTGGGGTATAAATCCAGAGTAAAGGGAAGGAAGTACAGAGGTCGTTCCATAAAATATCGGAGGGAGGGGATGAGGACGTTCTAAGTGGAAAAGGTTTGATCATCCAGCATGCGTGGGTGGTCGTATTAGGCTGGAGTGAATGGAGGCAAGAATTTTATGTAATTTAATGTGCTGCTGGAGTGTTATTAACGTGATATTTTATGAAGGGATTCAGAGGAATCATCATCCACTCTAGTATTAATACACTAAATGTATTTATTCCCTCTTAGTCTTGCTCTTTGGAATTATCCCTTAAAAGGCATCGGATGCGAAGTGGTAAATAAACTTTTTATATTTGTAAAATGTAAACCTTTTAGTGGTTACTTAGAATAGATGATTTTCCTTCACACTCCTTTTGAATATAAGTGGGTTCAGAGATGGAAATATTCAAGTGGCCATTTAAGTGGTCTTTGATTGGAATTTGCCAGATTGAGTGGAAACAGCTCTGCCAGGAGTTATTAGGAAGGCGACCGGTTAGCTGGATTTGAGTTCTGGCGGTGGTCAGTAAAGGGCCTGCACTCCAAATGAGGATGTTGTTTGGTCATTTGAATTATGATGTCTGCGCAAATCTTGCAAGACAGTTACTGAATGAGTGATAGTGACTGTATCCTTTTTTGGGTCACACTGTTGTACCCTGGAGAAGCCCGATGTAATATATGTGTGTGTGTGCGTGCACTCACCTAGTTGTACTCACCTAGCTGAGGTTGCAGGGGTCGATACGTATGTGTGTGTGTGTGTGTGTGTGTGTGTTTGTGTGTTTGTGTGTGTGTGTGTGTATGTATGTATTCACATACATACATACATTATATATATATATATATATATATATATATATATATATATATATATATATATATATATATATATATATATATAAAGATATATATATATATATATATATATATATATATATATATATATATATATATATATATATGTCGTGCCGAATATGTAAAACTGGTCAATTAGCAAGAACTCATTTAAAATTAAGTCCTTTCTGAAATTTTCTCTTATACGTTTAAAGATATATTTTTTTCATTAATGTTAACGTAAAATTTTTTAATTTTGCACCAAAAGAATCTTAGGAAACTTACCTAACCTTATTATAACAAGAGCAATTTATTTTAGCCTAACCCAACTAAATATATTTTAAATACGTTTACAATAATTTAGTACTAACAAACACAATCAAATGTATTTTTTTCGTTAGGTTCAGAATGATTTTGGCGAAATTATGGCATACACAAATTTTCACTTGTCCCATATGGCAAGATGAGCGTTGCTATTTAAGCCAAGATCGCAAGTTCTGCCTATTCGGCACGACATATATATATATATATATATATATATATATATATATATATATATATATATATATATATATATATATATATATATATATATATATATTAACACATCTGCCGATTCCCACCAAGGCAGGGTGGCCCGAAAAAGAAAAACTTCCATCATTCACTTCATCACTGTCTTTCCAGAGGGGTGCTTCACACTACAGTTATAAAACTGCAACATTAACACCCCTCCTTCAGAGTACAGACACTGTACTTCCCATCTCCAGGACTCAAGTCCGGCCTGAAGTGAGATTAATAAGTTGAGGAAGCCTAGGGAACAAATGGATTCGGCAGTTAAAAATAGGAGAGGAAAGTTATTAAATGGAGAGTTACAGGTATCGGGAAGATGAAGGGAATATTTTGAGGAATTGTTAAATGTTGATTAAGATAGGGAAGCTGTGATTTCGTGTGTAGGGCAAGGAGGAAAAACATCTTGTAGGAGTGAGGAAGAGCCAGTTGTGAGGGTGGGGGGAGTTCGTGAGGCAGTAGGTAAAATGAAGTGAGGTAAGGCACCTGGGATTGATGGGATAAAGATAGAAATGTTAAAAGCAGGTGGGAATATAGTTTTGGAGTAGTTGGTGCTATTATTTAATAAATGTATGGAAGAGGGTAAGGTACCTAGGGATTGCCAGAAAGCATGCATAGTTCTTTTGTATAAAGACAAAGGGGGCAAAAGAGAGTGCAAAAATTATAGGGAAATAAGTCTGTTGAGTATACCTGGTAAAGTGTATGGTAGAGTTATTATTGAAAGAATTAAGAGTAAGACAGAGAGTAGGATAGCAGATGAACAAGGAGGCTTTAGGAAAGGTAGGGGGTGTGTAGACCAAGTGTTTACAGTGAAACATATAGGTGAACAGTATTTAGATAAGGGTAAAGAGGTTTTTGTGGCATTTATGGATTTGGAAAAGGCATATGACAGGGTGGATAGGGGGGCAATGGGGGAAGATGTTGCAGGTGTATGGTATAGGCTACTGAAAGCAGTGAAGAGTTATAACGAGGATAGTGAGGCTCAGGTTAGAGTATGTAGGAGAGAGGGAGATTATTTCCCAGTAAAAGTAGGCCTTAGACAAGGATGTGTGATGTCACCGTGGTTGTTCAATATATTTATAGATGGGGTTGTAAGAGAAGTGAATGCGAGGATCTTGGCAAGAGGTGTGGAGTTAAAGATAAAAGAATCAAACACAAAGTGGGAATTGTCACAGTTGCTCTTTGCTGATGACACTGTGCTTTTGGGGGATTCTGAAGAGAAGTTGCAGAGGTTGGTGGATGAATTTGGTAGGGTATGCAAAAGAAAAAAATTAAAAGTGAATACAGGAAAGAGTAAGGTTATGAAGAAAGACTGGATATCAGATTGGAGGGAGAGAGCATGGAGGAGGTGAACGTATTCAAATATTTAGGAGTGGACGTGTCAACAGATGGGTCTATGAAGGATGAGGTGAATCACAGAATTGATGAAGGGAAAAGGGTGAGTGGTGCACTTTGGAGTCTGTGGAGACAAAGAGCTTTGTCCGTGGAAGCAAAAAGAGGAATGTATGAGAGTATAGTTGTACCAACACTCTTATATGGGTGTGAAGCATGGGTGATGAATGTTGCAACAAGGAGAAGGCTAAAGGCAGTGGAGATGTCATGTCTGAGAAAATGTGTGGTGTGAATATAATGCAGAGAATTCGTAGTTTGGAAATTAGGAGAAGGTATAGGATTACCAAAACTTATCCAGAGTGCTGATGAGGGGTTGTTGAGGTGGTTCAGACATGTAGAGAGAATGGAACAAAACAGAATGTTCGAGTGTATAAATCTGTAGTGGAGGGAAGGCGGGGTAGGGGTCGGCCTAGGAAGGGTTGGAGGGAGGGGGTAAAAGAGATTTTGTGTGCGAGGGGCTTGGACTTCCAGCAAGCGTGCATGAGCGTATTTGATAGGAGTGAATGGAGACAAATGGTTTTTAATACTTGACGTGCTGTTGGAGTGTGAGCAAACTAACATTTATGATGTGAGGACATACATAGTTGTGGTAAGAGTAGAATGAAATTAGTTCTGAGCTTACCGCAGCCACGTATGTTCTCGCATCATGAAACATGCTCAGTGCTACTGGGTACATTGATGGTTACAGCGTTACGGATTTTGACTTGCTTCCCAACAGGCGTGCTAAAATAACAAGGGTTTGATCTCCAGTCAGCCGCAGTTTGCTAATTGTTTAAAAACTACTTGTTCTTGGATACATTAATATATTAATATATATATATATATATATATATATATATATATATATATATATATATATATATATATACATTGCACTGTAAATAATTTTCAGTGCAGAAAATATTGTATAAAACTGGAGTCAGTATATTGTTACTAGGCAGAGACCTCCCACTAGCGGTCGAGGACTGGAGTAAACTGGTATTCTCCTCATAAACCAGAAAATAATCTTAAACAATATGTCAAGGCGAAATTTGCAAAGATGCAGGTAAATTAAATTGTCACAAGGTAAGATAGAAGGGTAGAGTGTGGAGTCGTTAAAATGACCTGATGTTTGTTATTGCCAGTCATCTCTTGGGAAAATATACGAGTTGACATTAATGTTGTGTCCAGGCGTGGAGTGTCCCACTTGCGCAACACAAAGCTTACATACTAAACTGTGTCCTTGTGTACCAAGGTACACACGTAAACCAGCTGCTGGAATATCATGTGCGTACTTTCAGTAAGCATTTCGACTACCCTAGGGTCATTAAGGTTATACGTAACCTTTTCATGGTCAGTCAATAATACTTTAATCCCGAAAATAGGGATTAAAATAAACTTTCAACATATAAGCGCTGAGAGAAATCCACATCTCTGTGTATATATCCTGTGATGAGAATATTAAAAAATAACCCATAACCTATAAACACAAATAGCTCCAGTAAATTTATAAAAGCAAAAAGTTAAGAATTTTAATGGCTTCAGGCTTCCTAAGATGTCCAGATGCAAGTCATCCTCAGTAAGGTTATTTAAATTAAAATATTACTTACCATGGTAAATCGAGCTTCTAAACATCCTAGCAAATATATCACTTATTAACCTTCGCTTTAAAGGTCTCTCTCCACATAAAATCTATTATCCCCTGTGACCTATTAATAATAATAATAATAATAATAATAATAATAATAATAATAATAATAATTAGATCTTTTTGAGTCGCCGCGCGAGCCGAGAAAGATATCTTAGGCAAAGGACACAGTTGCAGCTAGTATGAGCCATTGTAACAGCTTGATAAAACTCCTGGAGAGGGAAACGTTACCATAATAAAATGTCACATTAGTTACACATGTGTCCTTTTTCCTAACATATTGTCGGTAATTCTATCAACATTACTAAATGAGTAGGATATCTTCGTCCCTCTACGCCAGTGCACTCAGTCCCCTCTACGCCAGTGCACTCAGTCCCCCTATGCCAGTGCACTCAGCCCCCTCTACGCCAGTGCACTCAGTCCCCTCTACGCCAATGCACTCAGTCCCCTCTACGCCAGTGCACTCAGTCCCCTCTACGCCAGTGCACTCAGTCCCCTCTACGCCAGTGCACTCAAAAGGAGTAGTACAGAGTGCGACATAAGTTTCTAATTCGGTTGAACATTAGTATAGATGATTTGAAGCTTACCAGAAAACTAATAATCCCAATTATCTGTCCCATAGCTCGATTGCTAGCATACTCGGCTCACACACTGAGGTCCCGGGGTCAATACTCATAACAAAGGCCTGTTGGCCGGTACGCTTGGAAATATAAGGACGTGTTTCCTTAAGATAGCTTCTGGCTACTGTTCACTCATCAGTTAAATAGGTACCTGTGTATTAGTTGACTGGTGTGGGTCGCATCCTGGGACAAAATTGAACTAATTTGCCCGAAATGCTTTGCATAACAAGCGGCTTTCTATTTAGTAGTTTGTCATTGATGTCAGCTACGACTGTATACCTTGTACATGCACTTGTAAAAATTAAAATTTTAATATTATTATTAAACTAGTCAGAAATACATTCTCCAATTATTTCATGGAAACCAACTTGTTTAATAAAGTTGGCAAATTAAAATTTACACATCTTAAAAGCAAGGTGACACTGCTTTTGAGTAAACTGTTTAAGCATTAAAAGTTTGAATCTTGCAAGAAGATGCATTTTCCAGTTATTACGCAGAATGCAACATTTGCAGGTTGATTAACTGTGTTTGTAAATTGACAAATTTACACCTACCAAGCCTACGCCAAAAAGGCCTCATCTTGTTAATAAAATACATCATATTATTGATTGAAGGTGTTCTGAAAAAGGTATATTCATTTTATTTTACGGAAATGTATCCTACATTTAAAAAATGGCAAATTAGTACCCTTGCTGCTATGTCATTCTCAAACAAACTTTCTATTTATCTTCTTAGCCTTGCATAGCTATTTTGCTTACTTCCCTATTTTCTGTCATCCTCTGTGTTCTATACTTTTTCCATACTCTTTTGCTCCCTCTTATGCCCTCACTGAAGTTCTTATTAAATCAAGGACACTGTATTTTGCTGTAGGATATCTGATAAGTATGAACCTTGGGTGTGACTTTCAGTCACATGTCCGGCGAGGTCTTCTATCATCTTGTGGGTTGTATGATTCCCCCTGCCACTGGATTCCTTTTAGGAAATCACTCATCCCTACATTATCCCCCTCTTCAATAACTTGGTTTATCACTTGTCAATCCTTTTCCTTTCACTCTCACTTCTACCAAGTAGTCAGAGCCAACCACGGTGGCCCGTAGCTCGGTTGGTAACCCACTCAGCTCACACAGTGAGTGTCCTCCGTGGTTCGATCCCCGGTACCGGTGGAAACACTGGCCGTGTTTTCTTACACCTGTTGCTCCTGTTCACCTAGCAGTAAGTAGGTTCCTGGGTGTTAGCTGACTGGTGTGGGTCGTATCCTGGAGGACAAGATTAACCTAAGATGCCCGAAATGCTCTGCATAACCAGGGGTTTTCTATATAGTATGTCACTGATGTTAGTTAGGTCTGTATAAGTTGTATCATGTACTTGTAGAAATAAGGGTTATTATTATTATTATTATTATTATTATTATTATTATTATTGTTGCTCTTATTCTGTGCGGTCTCTACCTCGTGTTAGTAGCTCGTGTTTCATTTCTCCGAAATCAGAGTCACACGAGGTGAAAACCAGGTCAAGCCGAGCTGGTTCATCCCCAGCCTGCACTCGTGTCGTATCTTTAACATGTTGGGTCATTAAATTTTTCATTATTTCTGCCATCAGTTTTGGTCTCCATGTTTCCTATATGTGGATATCAGTTCTGCCAGTCTATTTCTTAGTGGTTGAAATCCCCTATAATCAGAAGTTTTGTTTTGATCCTTGTGTGTGTGTGTGTGTGTGTGTGTGTGTGTGTGTGTGTACTCTCCTAACTGTGGCTACAGGGGTCGAGACTCAACTCCTGGCCCCGCCTCTTCACTGATCGCTACTAGGTCCTCTCTCTCTCTCTCTCTCTCTCTCTCTCTCTCTCTCTCTCTCTCTCTCTCTCTCTCTCTCTCTCTCTCTCTCTCTCTCTCTATATATATATATATATATATATATATATATATATATATATATATATATATATATATATATATATATATATATATATATATATATATATATATATATCTGCTTCCTGAGCTTTGTCATACCTCGTCTTAAAGCTATGTATGGTTCCTGCCTCCACTACATCACTTGCTAGGCTATTCCACTTCCTGACGACTCTGTGACTGAAGAAGTACTTCCTAACATCCCTGTGACTCGTCTGAGTCTTCAGCTTCCAGTTGTGACCCCTTGTTTCTGTGTTCCCTCTCTGGAACATCCTGTCTCTGTCCACCTTGTCTATTCCACGCATTATTTTGTATGTTGTTATCATGTCTCCCCTGACCCTCCTGTCCTCCAGTGTCGTCAGTCCGATTTCCCTCAACCTTTCTTCATAGGACATTCCCCTGAGCTCCGGAACTAGCCTTGTTGCAAACCTTTGTACTTTCTCTAATTTCTTGACGTGCTTGACCAGGTGTGGGTTCCAAATTGATGCTGCATACTCCAGTATGGGCCTGACGTACACAGTGTACAGTGTCATGAACGGTTCCTTACTAAGCTATCGGAACGCTATTCTCAGGTTTGCCAGGCGCCTATGTGCTGCAGCAGTTATCTGGTTGATGTGTGTGTGTGTGTGTGTGTGTGTGTGTGTGTGTGTGTGTGTGTGTGTGTGTGTGTGTGTTTGTGTGTGTTTGTGTGTGGTAGTGGAGGAAGTGGGTGGTGGTGGTGATGGAAACAGTGGGTGGTAGTGGTGGAGGCAGTGGGTAGTAGTGGTGGAGGCAGTGAATGGTAGTAGCAGAGGCAGAGGGTGGTAGTAGTGGAGGCAGTGGAGGCTGCCACCAATATAAAGGACTTGTTTATTTGGTAGGCTGTAGTGCGGTGTTAATGATAAACGTCTTCAGAGGCTTCTTAGTTTATTGTTAAGTAGTGGTGGGTTACACAGGCTTGTGTGTTTGTGCCCATGGCCCGGGCAGGGCCATGCCACGAGAGAGAGCTGGGAGTACTTGTGTCTTGATGCCAGGCCGCTGTGTGAGTGAGAGCGAGGCAAGTCTGGGCATACTGAAGTGGCAAGGCCTATAGATGGCAGCACCTGAGTGGCGCGAAATATGAACTAAGCTGGCAGACAGCATGGGCTGTCTGTGCAGACAGTACAGGCTGTCTACAGGTGGTAGTGGTGAAGGCAGTGGGTTAGTAGCGGAGGCAGTATGTGGTAGTGGTGGAGGTAGT
>NC_091320.1:24910474-25045474 GCF_038502225.1 Cherax quadricarinatus | reverse complement strand
ATATATATGGTTGCAGTGGTCAATTCACAACTCTTATGTATGTGTGTGTGTGCACTTATAGGTGAGTACACATATATATATATACAAACAGTGGGTGGTGAACCCTGACCCGACTCCTGTAACCACATAGCAGTACAGACTCGGGACAAGTGTCTATCGACAAGTGCCGTGACATTGCTGTCATACGTGCTTGCTGATGATCACTGGAAAGTAAACGAACATCAGTGATCACAGCCTAGAAGGAAGGGACATCTGTGACTGTACAGTGAGCAGTATATGTGAGTGGTGTACCAACGTACGGAAGGCAGAAATTGAGACTGAAAAACTACTTGGGTAAGAAAAGCTACTTATATGAAGATAAAATAGTGTAAAATACAGTAGGCCATTGTTTACCTATAGTGGAGGTTATCAGCTACCTTGCAACGCTGTATGAACCTTGTGGATTTAGCGCTTTGTTTTTATAATAATAATAATATCATCAGCTAACCTGTCACATCAGCACAAAAGATGTATGGATGGACGGACAAGAGACTAAACTGGAACCAAACCAGGTAAGGTAGGAAGGACTGACAACACATAAAATTGGTCTACCTGGAAGGCATTCCTGGGATCAACGTCCCCGCGGCGCTGTCCATGACCAGGTCTCCTGGTGGATCAGGGCCTGATCAACGAGGCTGTTACTGTTGGCCGCATATAACTTTGGAAAATGAAATAGAATGAAGGATTCAGTTCGACAAATATAGAACAATACTGGAAGAGCAAATTGATATCAATAATAAAGAAAAGAGAAGAGATAGATCAGGGATTGGCTAAGAAATTAGGATGATGTATATGAGATGAAAGGCTTGGAAAAGTAACAGGTAAAAACAGAGAATAGTTATGCAGTAATAACTAAGATTATGGCAGAACTAGAATAGCAGGTGCAGCAGCTAGCACAAAACATTACTGAAAGAGTTACCAACATCTTTGAGAAGCAAACAGAGGGTCTAGAAGAAGATTAAGCTAAAATAGAGCTCTCCTCCCCCCCCCCCCGCCGAAAAAAAAATCCCACTAAAGACAAAAATAGAACCACTGGTGGTTAGGTTAGGAATATTCGCCAAGAAAAAGAACTGTTACTTCCCGACGCGGGTCTTAGTCATAAGAAGACCAGCCACTGCAGCTTTTGGTCATCTGACCGAGGCTTTCCACTGGCTTACCAGTCCACCCCTTTAAAATTTAAATTAGTATACAGCAGGTGGTACTGGCAAGTGATAATATTAATCGACAAATTCAAAAGGAGTTTGTATATAATTTCAAATTATTGAGAGAAACTGTAGACAGAAAAACGGTTGTTTTGGAGTGCGCCAAAATAAATAAAACCTAAAACAAAGAATAAAAAAGGAAGAACATATACATGAGATAAAATACATTGTGTATTTCATCATCCAGAACAAATAGTAACAGTTATTTAACAATAATATCTTTGTTATCATAAAATATATAATACAACTTACACAGGAATAACTGACATAGTTTACAGAATTAGAAGCATTTTGAGCACCAGATAGTAGGAGACCAAGACAAGAATATGAAGATAATTACAAAGCAAAGTGGAAGCGGCAAGAAGAGACTACATGACAAGTGTCAATTACTAATAATGGGAGATTTCAACCAACCACAAAGAAATAGTCTGGGAGAACTAAGGATCTCACTGGGGGACCAGAAACATGGACGGCGAAGATGATGAAAAACTGTGTGCCAGCGTGTCAGGGACACAACCAGAGAGTAGGGGATAAACTACCAAAACTTCATGTAGCATTCATAATAATTTGATGTGGTAGGGACTGCAGCTGTGACGGTTGTTTTCATGGTGAAAGGATGGCAGCCTTCTGTTGTGTCTGTCACAAGTTTTGTTTCATGATCAGCATCCTCTTTCTATGACCTATCGTGGGGTCACTTAAATGACCCTAAATCGATATAGCATGGAGAGGGGAATAGATTTCCACATAGGGTGAAGAAGGCAGCCCTGCCCCGCCATCACCCACCACCTGGATGACGTCCAGAGTGGATAAGAACAGCACATGTCTCAGTCTCATACACAAGACGGGTGTGAGAGCAGTTTCACGATATATATATATATATATATATATATATATATATATATATATATATATATATATATATATATATATATATATATATATATATATATATGCAAAACAACCACTCTGAAAGAATAGAGAAATTCCAAGAGCTTTCGTGACAACTCACATTATCAAGGAACTATGAAAGTGAAGCATATTTTGAAATCACCTGTTTACTGTGATCTTATTGCATATATATATATATATATATATATATATATATATATATATATATATATATATATATATATATATATATATATATATATATATATATATATAACACACACACACACACACACACACACACACACACACACACACACACACACACACACAGAGGCCGTGGAATAGCCTAGAAAGTGACGTAGTGGAGGCGGGAACCATACATAGTTTTAAGGCGAGGTGTGATAAAGCTCATGGGGCAGGGAGAGAGAGGACCTAGTAGCAATCAGCGAAGAGGCGGGGCCAGGAGCTATGAATCGACCCCTACAACCACAAGTAGGTGAGTACACACACACACACACAGAGGTTGAGGGAAATCGGACTGACGACACTAGAGGACAGAAGGGTCAGGGGAGACATGATAACGACATACAAGATACTGCGGGAAATAGACAAGGTGGACAGAGACAGGATGTTCCAGAGATGGGACACAGAAACAAGGGGTCACAATTGGAAGCTGAAGACTCAGACGAGTCACAGGGACGTTAGGAAGTATTTCTTCAGTCATAGAGTCGTCAGGAAGTGGAATAGTCTAGCAAGTGAAGTAGTGGAGGCAGGAACTATACATAGTTTTAAGAAGAGGTATGACAAAGCTCAGGAAGCAGAGAGGGAGAGGACCTAGTAGCGATCAGTGAAGAGGCGGGGCCAGGAGCTGAGTCTCGACCCCTGCAACCACAATTATGTGAGTACACACACAAACGTTGCATAACTAGGGTTTTTTTAAGTGTGTTGTCAAGTGTCACGCATTTGTGTAAAAAAAAAACTATATTATGTTAAAATAATAATAATAATAATAATAATAATAATAATAATTATTATTATTATTATTATTATTATTATTATTATTATTATTATCATAAAATAATAATAATTATTATTATTATTATTATTATTATTATTATTATTATTATTATTATTATAGCACAAATGAGAGAGAGGAGAGAGCAGTAGTAGTCGGTGACCTGGTTAGTAACAAGCGTCAGAGTCGCGTTGTTCCCCACTGTACAGAGGTCACCCATCGACCTCTCTTCACTTTCACAATATTTCCTGGTTTTTCCCACCAGTTATGTGTATACAGCCAGCATGGTATACATCCTTTTGAAAGGATTATGTTTGAGTTTTAGTAAGTGAAGTATGTAGCGAGTAATAATTTGAACAAAAATTATTGTAATTTGCTGTTTCTACGAATATTTGCTGGTTAATAATATAAGAGCATGTTATTAGCATATACATGTATAAAATTGAATATATTTTTTAAATATGATAATTTATACATTTTCAGTAGTGTAATTTTGGTTATTGAGAATAAGTATTCTGAATGAATATGAGCCAGCATTCGGGTGTTAATATGAGTTAGGTCTTAATTAAGTTTTCCCAATTTAGGTCTTAATTTTTCCAAGTTAGGTACGCAGTGGACGCCAAGGTATTGGTCCAGTGTGGTGAGAATGGTATAGCACTGCGTACCTTGTTCCAAGGTTCGTAGGTTCGAGTCTCCTTCAGCCAGAGATCAGTGTTCATATATATATTATATATATATATATATATATATATATATATATATATATATATATATATATATATATATAAACATACAGTGGGACTGAGAGGCTAGCCGTCATCGACGCACCACCTTTGAATTGACTCTTCTGATTTTTGTAACTTGGTACCACCTGGTCTGTACTCTGTCTCCGGTCTTCCTGTTTCATCCCGTATACCTGGAAAGTGTTTCCAGGTGCAGTGCCCCAGCGGCCCAGTCCCGGACTCCCTGTGCACGACAACCTGTACTCACCTAGTTGAGATTGCAAGGGTCGAGTCCAAGCTCCTGGATCCGCCTCTTCACTGGTCGCTACTGGGTCACTCTCCCTGAACCGTGAGCTTTATCATACCTCTGCTTAAAGCTATGTATGGATCCTGCCTCCACTACTTCGCTTCCCAAACTATTCCACTTCCTGACTACTCTGTGGCTGAAAAATACTTCCTAACATCCCTGTGATTCGTCTGTGTCTTCAACTTCCAAATGTGTCCCCTTGTTGCTGTGTCCCATCTCAGGAACATCCTGTCTTTTTCCACCTAGTCAATTCCTCTCAGTATTTTGTATGTCGTTATCATGTCCCCCCTATCTCTCCTGTCCTCCAGTGCCGTCAGGTTGATTTCCCTTAACCTCTCCTCGTAGGACATACCTCTTAGCTCTGGGACTAGTCTTGTTGCAAACCTCTGCACTTTCTCTAGTTTATTTACGTGCTTGGCTAGGTGTGGGTTCCAAACTGGTGCCGCATACTCCAATATGGGCCTAATGTACACGGTGCACAGGGTCTTGAACGATTCCTTATTAAGGTGTCGGAATGCTGTTCTGAGGTTTACTAGGCGCCCATATGCTGCAGCCGTTATTTGGTTGATGTGCGCTTCAGATGTGCCTGGTGTTAAACTCACCCCAAGATCTTTTTCCTTGAGTGAGGTTTGTAGTCTCTGGCCCCCTAGACTTTACTCCGTTTGCGGTCTTCTTTGCCCTTCTCCAATCTTCATGACTTTGCACTTGGTGGGATTGAAGTCCAGGAGCCAATTGCTGGACCAGGTCTGCAGCCTGTCCAGATCCCTTTGTAGTTCTGCCTAGTCTTGTATCGAGTGAATTCTTCTTATCAACTTCACGTCATCTGCAAACAGTGACACCTCAGAGTTTATTCCTTCTGCCATGTCGTTCACAAATACCAGAAACAGCACTGGTCCTAGGACTGACCCCTATGGGACCACGCTGGTCACAGGTGCCCACTCTGACGCCTCGGCACGTACCATTACTCGCTGCTGTCTTCCTGACAAATATTCCCTGATCTATTGTAGTGCCTTCCCTGTTATCCCTTCTTGGTCCTCCAGTTTTGCACTAATCTCTTGTGTGGTACTGTGTCAAGCACCTTCTTGCAGCCCAAGAAAATGCAATCCACCCACCCCTCTCTCTTGTCTTACTGCTGTCACCTTGTCAAAAAACTCCAGTAGGTTTGTGACACAGGATTTCCCATCCCTGAAACCATGTTGGGTGCTGTTGATGAGATCATTCCTTTCTAGGTGTTCCACTACTCTTCTGACAATCTTCTCCATGACTGCATACTATACATGTCAGTGACACTGGTCTGTACTTTAGTGCTTCATGTCTGTCTCCTTTTTTAAAGATTGGGACTACATTTGCTGTCTTCCATGCCTTAGGCAATCTCCCTGTTTCGATAGATGTATTGAATATTGTTGTTAGGGGTACACATAGTGCCTCTGCTCCCTTTCTCAGGACCCATGGAGAGATGTTATCTGGCCCCATTGCCTTTGATGTATCTAGCTCACTCAGAAGCCTCTTCACTTCTTCCTCGGTTGCGTGTACCGTGTGCAGCACCTGGTGATGTGCCACACCTCTCCGTCCCTCTGGAGCCCCTTCTGTCTCCTCTGTGAACACTTCTTTGAATCTCTTGTTGAGTTCCTCACATACTTCACGGTCATTTCTTGTTGTCTCTCCTCCTTCCTTCCTTTGCCTGATTACCTGGTCCTTGACTGTTGTTTTCCTCCTGATGTGGCTGTATAACAGCTTCGGATCAGACTTGGCTTTCGCTGCTATGTCGTTTTCATATTGTCGTTGATCCTCCCTTCTTATCTGTGCATATTCGTTTCTGGCTCTATGACTGCTCTCCTTATTCTCCTGGGTCCTTTGCCTTCTATATTTCTTCCATTCCCTAGCACACTTGGTTTTTGGCTCCCTGCACCTTTGGGTGAACCATGGGCTCATCCTGGCTTTTTCATTATTCCTGTTTCCCTTGGGTACAAACCTTTCTTCAGCCTCCTTGCACATTGTTGCTACATATTCCATCATCTCATTAACTGGCTTCCCTGCCAGTTCTCTATCCCACTGAACCTTGTTCAGGAAGTTCCTCATTCCCGTGTAGTCCCCTTTCCTGTAGTTTGGTTTCATTTGTCCTGGCCTTCCTGCTTCTCCCTCCACATGTAGCTCTACTGTGTATTCGAAGCTCAAAACCACATGATCGCTGGCCCCAAGGGGTCTTTCATATGTGATGTCCTCAATATCTGCACTGCTCAAGGTGAATACTAAGTCCAGTCTTGCTGGCTCATCCTCTCCTCTCTATCTTGTAGTGTCCCTTACATGTTGGTACATGAAGTTTTCCAGTACCACCTCCATCATCTTAGCCCGCCATGTATCTTGGCCCCCATGTGGCTCCAAGTTATCCCAGTCGATCTCCTTGTGGTTAAAGTCGCCCATGATCAGAAGCTTTGCCCTGCATGCATGAGCTCTTCTGGCCACTGCAGCCAGTGTGTCAACCACCGCTCTATTGCTCTCGTCATACTCATGCCCTGGTCTCCTGCTGTTCTGTGGTGGGTTATACATCACTCCTATTGCCACCTTGGGACCTCCAGAGTGAAGTGTTCCCGCTATGTAATCACTTTCTTTTCCGCTGTCTCCTCTCTCCAGCTCATCAAAATTCCATCGGTGTTTGATCAGCAGTGCCACTCCTCCACCCCCACTGTTCCTTCTGTCTTTCCTCAGGATCTGGTATCCCATTGGAAAGATGGCATCTGTTATCATACCTGTAAGCTTGGTTTCTGTGAGAGCTATGATGTCCGGTGATGTCTCTTTGACTCTTTCGTGCCACTCCTCCCACTTGTTTGTTATTCCATCAGCGTTTGTGTACCATACCTTTAGTTTCCTTTCCAATACTGTGGTTTGGGGGGCCTGTGGGGGTGGGAGACCTGGTAGCATACTGTTTGATTTTATGATTGGGGGTTGGGTGGAAGCTGTGGGTATGGATTGTAGTTTGTGTTGGGATGGTGTGATAGGTTGTGGGGTTCTGAGGATAGTTGTGTATGTGCTTGCCCTTGCTTCTCTGTTCTGCTCTGACTGACCTCTGCTGGTTCCATCCTTGTTTCCTTTCCTATCTCCTTTCGCTTTTTTTATCCTCTCCCTCAGCTGCTGTCTCTCTGTGTTCTGTCTCTGTCTAGGAACACCTTCTTGTACTCTTCTGAGTTTTTCAACCTTGGTTTCTCTTGGAGGATCCTGTTCCTCACTGTTTCTGTCCTGAGAATCAGCTTGATCGGTCGGTTTCTCCCCTTCACATACCCCCCTTTTCTCTGAAAATTTACAATCTCGTCCATGTCTTCTCCCCCTATTTCCGTGATGATTTTCCCAATCTCCTTTCTTTCTTCCTGCCGTCTTACAGTGTGTCTTTTCCTCTCTCTCCCGAAGCCCATGGATAAACACTGACTTTGCCCTTTCCTCCTCCCATTGCCTCTCCCTCTGTGACTCTGGTTCCTGTCTGTGTATGGTCATTTTCTCCCTTGATTTTTCCAGTGGCTCTTGGTAGCATGGTTGTGCCTCAGCATTCGACTTATCTCCCTCTCTATCTGCACCCAGCTTCTCTTTCCTTTCATTCCCTGACCCTTCTTTGCAGGCTGATATGACCTTAGCATAATTCATATCTCCTTCCTTCCTGTTCATCCTCTCAGCTTCATATGCTGTGTCTTCTCTGGTCACTGCCCCTGAGACTTGCTTCAGCCTGTTTACCTCAAACTCTAGGACCCTTACCCTGTCTACTACAGTTTCGACTTGTGCCTCCCATTTCTTCGTCTCCTTCTCCAACCTCTTTTCCTATTTTTCAGAGAGCTCTTTCTCCATTTTTTCAGAAAGCTCTCCTAATTTTCTCTCCCATTCTTGCTCCATCCTTTTCCACTGCTCCTTCATCCATTCCTCCCTACCAATACCATTGTCATCTGATCCCTGATTCCTACGAGTCCCAACCATTTTTTTTTTATTTAGTAAAGGAAAGAGAGAGAAAGAGAGAGAGAAAGAGAGAGAGAGAGAGAGAGAGAGAGAGAGAGAGAGAGAGAGAGAGGGGAAAGGTAGAAGGAGAGAGAGGGGGAGAGTGAAAAGGAAAAGGGGGAGAGAATGAGAGAAAGAGAGAAGGAGAGAAGGGAAAGATAGGAGGACAGAGGGGAGAGAGTGAGAAGGGAAAAGAGAGAGAGAGAGAGGAAGAGAGAGAAGAGAGAGAGGAAGAGAGAAAAAAAGAGGAAGAGAGAGAGGAAAAGAGAGAGGAAGAGAGAGAGGAAAAGAGAAAGGAAGAGAGAGAGAGAGAGAGGAAGAGAGAGAAAAAGAGAGGGAGAGAGAGAAAGTAAGAGAGAGAGAGAGAGAGGAAGAGATAGAAAGAGTAAGAGAGAGAGAAGAATAGAGAGAGAGAGAGGAAAAGAGACAAAGAGATGGAGAGAGGAGGAAGGGTTAGAGGGTCAATTTACATAAAGGTGTGAAATCCTGTATATGTGTGTGTATGTGTATGTGTATGTGTGTATGTGTGTGTGTGTGCGTGCTACAGCTATTCAAGTGCCTAACAGCAGATCCTGTTCTCACCTAGTGTGTGTGTATGTGTGTGTGTATGCGTGCGTTTATGTAAGCAGTCCTTATTTCCCTCGTATGTACTACATATGTTTTGCATATGTACCCTATCTCTTGGTTTCCATTGTACTGTCTTGTGTGCCTAAAATTACGTAAATTCACACAAAGGTGTGAAATCCTGTATATGTGTGTGTGTGTGTGTGTGTGTGTGTGTGTGTGTGTGTGTGTGTGTGTGCATGTGTGTGTGTATGTGTGTGTTGTGTGTGTGTTGTATGTATGTGTGTGTGTATGCGTGTGTTTATGTAAGCAATCCTTATTTCCCTCGTATGTACTACATATATAAGCAATCCTTATTTCCCTCGTATGTACTACATATGTTTTGCATATGTACCCAATCTCTTGGTTCCCACTGTACTGTCTTGTGCCTAAAATCACGTTCAATTCTGTATGCTAGGCTTCCCTAGGCTACCTCTCATACTAGGCTATCTATCATTAACTGCTTAACTCTCCTAAACCTCAATAAATTCTATTAAATGCCAGTAAATGCTGCTTATTCTAATTCTGATAGCTCGAGGATAGTGACCCCCAATTTCCAGCTAGAGACTGGTGCTGACCCCATGCAACTCAAACTAGGTGAATATTACGTGCAGCTGGCAGTGGAGTAATGTTGTCGTCCTCCTGGGTCCCAGTATGAAAATGCTTGATGCTTCTCGGTGATTTTTCCACTAACTTCGTGTAGGCACTGTAGTCTCTAGCTCATCTAATTTTTTTTTTCGCTCACTCACTGTATTTACTGACACATCTATACATATCTCTTATCTCCCTGACCTTGAGTCGCACTTATTCTTCAAATACCCCACTGCGTTATTATGGCAACACTATTTAGGGCTGACACAACCGTTCACCTTCCTTCCAACGGCCACCACATAGTAACTGTCCTATTTACTATGTTTGCTTTTCTGTGATCACTTATATTTCCTTTTTTCGGGGCTTAAGTGATTATATTCATTCTTATGCGTGCACACGTCTATATCCCACACTCTATTCCTTATGGTACAGTCAGAAATTACCACCAAAACACGAGCTCGAACTGTGTGACTCCTCCACGAGTGTGTGTGTGTGTGTGTGTGTGTGTGTGTGTGTGTGTGTGTGTGTGTGCTTGTGTGTGTGTTTGTGTGTGTGTGTGTGTGTGTGTGTGTGTGTGTGTGTGTGTGCGTGTGTGTGTGCGTGTGTGTGTGCGTGTGTGTGTGTTTGTGTGTGTGTGTGTTTGTGTGTGTGTGTGTGTATCGTAAAGGGTTCTTGAATGGAGATATCGTAGGTTGAAAGTAGACACACTTGTAGGATGGTAAATATATTGTCAGACTGAGATGAGAGATGGAGCCCGGTGCCAAGCCTGTTCACGTCTTGTAGGTCTGCCGCCGAGTGAGGACGGGACAGGGGGATCACTGCCCATGTGTATCCCTATGACGTCACACCAAGCCAAAGGCCTACGAGGGATCTCGTGTCTAAAGCACAGGGATGATACTAATATGCTATGCTATATAATACTGGGAATACAGGGATCAGCAACTATGCTGACAGCTCGGTCATGTTACGTATGTCGTCCCGACATATACTACTATACTATAGGCTGAACAGGCAGGCGGATCTGGGCTGATTCTATACAATAACAAATTCATATATAACTTAGAACTAATGGATGGTACAACATGATTTTGACGTAATGGGTGTTAACGTAATCATTACAAACTATAAGAACAAATCATTATACAATATGGATGGAATTGATCGATCGATCTGTATTCATGCACTCTACGGATTCTGAGGAAGAATAATTATATACAAAGAAGTGTTTAACAGAAAGGCAGATTCGGTGCACTCAAATCTAGACTGTTAATTCTCAGAATACGGAGGGAACGTGAACACGAAAATTTCTGACAAACTGTTCAGCTAATAACAAAACACACAATTGACAAATTCATTCATCTCGGACATCTAATTATACAGACTGTTTACACTTAAACCCAATTCTGCGAGGGTAAGGTTTACGTATGCAGAATGGTTATCATCTCTGGGAGGAATGAATTCCTCTGCAATGGCTAACACATGCCTTGACTGAGAGAGATCTGAACGAGTATCTACAAAAGATACAACTACAATCACTAGTGACTGTGGAATTACTAACTCGTCTGCTAGGAGTACTCAACTCGACTATTCGATACAGTAATTCTTGGCTCATTACAAAGTCACTAATGGGTACTGGTGGCTTCACAGTAAGAATAAGCTCTTCCTGGAGCAGGAATCGAATCACACCAGAACACAAGGGATCGGTTCTTTGGGAATTTCTGACAACCTCGACAGTAAATGGAGGATCTGCAGTAACTACACTAACGTGTCGCGATAAAGCATCTGCGACTACATTCGACTTGCCAGGTAAATTTTCAAAAGTGGGATTGAACTCTTGGATAGTCAAGGTCCATCTGGCTAACCTTCCAGTAGGCTGTTTGTTCTGGAATAAAGGTAACAGTTCTTCCTTACTGGAGGAAAGAACAAACTCGGTGGAGTGGATGACTCCCCCCGGTTGAAAAAATTAACGCTATAACACGCAATATGAGCAAGGGAGAACGAATCTACTATCTCAAACTGCAAACACAGGAGAAAAGAAATGAACACGGTGAACAATGCTGATATTCAATCTGAGTCGCACACAGTGACACGAGGTATCAGCTATAAAGAAACTACACTTACGTTAATATGTGAAAGTTATTCGAGAAATAACTTCTTACGATGCACTGATTACTGTCAACTAGGATGGGATCACCATCTGGAACATTAGGAACAACAACAGACACTCTAGTGAGAGCACTAGCTGTAACAGAGACGTCTTTCTGCAGACAGCATGTCACATCAACAAGAGATGGCATTACTAGTTGCAAGTAATCGTTTTCTGACAAGGCATCCCCTGTGGAGAAACTACTACTCGAACTAGCAGTCATTGCAGGGATAGGCTGTGCACTCAAGGCAGTCTGAGTGTCCCCGGACACTTGAGGCAACGGAACACTATCCTGCAAGTCTGAAGGTATAGGTGGAACACAGACGGGAATGACAGAATTACTAGTGCCTGACCGCTCGGCTACGTTAATAAGTAATTCACGGATCTATAAGAACTTAATCTGAACTTCACATTTCGCAGCACTTTAACAAATCTCAGATACAAGCTGTGAGAACAAACACATTGCTCAAGGGCTAGGTATTGTCTTTCAGTCAGTAAGGGAATGTTGGTACTGTGGACTGATTCATATTGACTTTGACTGGAATGATACACTAAGTGAACGTTCAAAAGTGACTGGGACATCTTCTCAGTGAAAATACTGAAGGGCATAAGTCAAGAAAAATGGAGAGAATGACACAATAAGCTTAAATGGAAGAAAATGCTTAACTATTCTGCATAAGTAATTAAAAATTGACAAGTTACACAGTAAGCAAAGAACTCACACAAGAATAATATGCAACTTAACAAACACTGAAAATCAAGAGAACTTGTACTTTGCTCAAATCTAATTTGCTCAACTTTTACTTTAAATTGAATAAATGGCACAGTGAGTTGTCTTTACTTTCAATGCAACAAGGAAAATACACAATAAAATAATAGAATGGACTCAATAAACTTGTGCAAAAATTAAAACAAACACACAATTCACTGAAAAATAAAATAAATTGACAGACAGAATAAAATACTATGCACAGAACAGAGCATAAGAAACTGCACTGTAATAAACTGTATTGCACAACACTGCATAAAATTTTCTGCAAGAAAAACTTTAATAGCAACACAATATTTGCACAAGAATTATTGCAAAATGAGTATGTGCAATAATAAAAATTATAACACACAAGAAAAGAAATATATCAAGGAATGAACACTTTAACTCTTAACTGCACTTAAACAACAAGCAAAAGAACAATTTACTTTAGAAGGAGAATTTAAAAATTGCACTAAGAGTGAATTTGTTCAATAAAACATGAAAAAAAAATAATAGATGCAAAAAATACATAACAAAACAGAGGGTTGAACACTTACAGTGATGCAGAACACATCAACATAAACACAATACTAGAATTTTCTTGCAATGAAACGATGTGTGAAAAATTTTGTAAATATGAGCTCTTGCTGGGTCTTTTAAAAAATGGCACTATTGTCTGTGGAAATAAGACAAATTAGACACTGGCTAAATGGAAAGAATATGAACACAAGAATGTTCAACACACAGGGAACAAAACAAAAATTACACAAATGCTGGGAAGAAAAAAATAACAGACAACACTGAGTTGTGATGCAGAATATGAGGTGAAAAAGTTACTGAGTTAATACACTGGAATTCTGAAGTTTAAACACAAGTTCTATATTGCTCATATGTTGCACACACAACAAAGGAAACACTAAGTACTTACTTCAAGTGTATAAAAAGATACACAACACAACAGATATAAAATAATGCACGAAAATTAACACTGAATTAAGGAGATTAAAAGAAATTAATGCAATCAGTACATGATAAACACTGAGTCTGATCAAGAGTCACTGAATGTCACTAAGAGAAAAATTCACTGGGAACACAAAAGAAATGTCTCAACACTCGCAAATGTCTCTAAAAAAAAATATTATCGCTGTAACACTTGAAAAATGAGACTGATGGATTGTTTATATCGTCTTGCTGCTGTCCTCTGCACAGATGATCGTAGAATTGCGCTTAAATCGGCGAGAGACAACACATAGGAGGCTTTTAAAGATGGCGCGACACACTCTAGCTCTTGACCCCCTATGTGGTCCTTAAAATATGGTGCTACAACCCTTAGCAGTGCACCAAAACACTGATGAGGTAGATGAGTTGTAATGGCCGACTTTAGTTGGGTTTGTGGGTAATGGCTGAGCAAGGCGTCTGAGACCGGCAATGGTGCGACACACGTGATCGTGAGTGGCTGGGCTTATGGGTTGAACGTCGTAAGCCTCACTGAGAAAACCCACACTGCCGCGAAGATAATTCTAAGCCGGCTGGCTTAGAAGAAACCCACGAAATACTACAACACCACAAGGATGACAAGGAGCACTCAGAATGCTTGGAACTTGAATCACAAGCGATGAAGACTAGTCACGTGGCTTGCCTGAGTACTGGGGTAAGACACCTGGGTTAGTTGCTAGCTGGCTTATCTTAACCCTTCACACAGAATAGCTTGATAACTTCACACGATGAGCACAGCAGGGGTGGAAGCTGGCTTGGCAGGCAAAATAATTGGATGGAGTAGGCTAGGCTTGACTGGGCTCGGTTGTTCTGACTCCCCCACCACAGACTGGAAACTGGCTTATTTTGCAAACTCGGGTCAACCCCTCGGGAGTAATGCAAAAGCAGATAACCACTAATACAAAGAGACTGACCAGTGAATAATGTAGAAGCTGGTAGAGTAGCTGGCTTGAGGTAGCTGGATGGGGTGAACCTCGGTAGTCGGTAGGCCTACTGGTCACACGAAATGGCCGTCTTGCTGGTCGACAATTTTATCTCCAGAAATCGCTGTAATCGTCAGAATTACAGGCTCACCGCTGTCACCATTTATCGTAAAGGGTTCTTGAATGGAGATATCGTAGGTTGAAAGTAGACACACTTGTAGGATGGTAAATATATTGTCAGACTGAGATGAGAGATGGAGCCCGGTGCCAAGCCTGTTCACGTCTTGTAGGTCTGCCGCCGAGTGAGGACGGGACAGGGGGATCACTGCCCATGTGTATCCCTATGACGTCACACCAAGCCAAAGGCCTACGAGGGATCTCGTGTCTAAAGCACAGGGATGATACTAATATGCTATGCTATATAATACTGGGAATACAGGGATCAGCAACTATGCTGACATGTGTGTGTGTGTGTGTGTGTGTGTGTGTGTGTGTGTGTGTGTGTGTGTGTGTGTGTGTGTGTGTGTGTGCTTAAATAGCTGTTTATACAGGGTTCGAGTCGTGGCCCCTGGCCCAATTTCTTAACCGGGCTGGGCTGGGGAACTCCTGCAGTAATTTAGAAAGTGTGAGTGATAGTGTGTGTGTGTGTGTGTGTGTGTGTGTGTGTGTGTGTGTGTGTGTGTGTGTGTGTGTTTGTGTGTGTGTTTGTGTGTGTGTGTGTACTCACCTAGTTGAGGTTGCAGGGGTCGAGTCCTAGCTCCTGGCCCCCACCTCTTCACTGGTCGCTTCTAGGTCCACTCTCTCCTTGCTCCATGAGCTTTATCGTATCTCTTGTTAAAGCCATGTATGGATCCTGCCTCCAGTACTTCACTCTCCAGACTGTTCCACTTCCTGACAGCTCTATGACTGAAGAAGTGCTTCCTAACATCCCTGGGACTCATCTGAATTTTCAGCTTTCATTTGTGACCCTTTGTTGCTGTGTCACATCTCTGAAACATTCAGTCCTTATCCACCTTGTCATTTCCTCTCAGTGTTTTTATAACGGTGGCCCGTGGCCAGGTGGGAAATACTCTCGCTTCACACGGTGAGGTGGGCGTGGTTCCTTACACCTGTTGTCCATGTTCACCCGTCAGTAAAATGGATACCTGGGTTTTAGTCGACTGGTGTGAGTCGCATCCTGGGACAAAAGTGACCTAATTTGCCCAAAATGCTCAGCATAACAAGTGGCTTTCTATATAGTAGTATGTCATTGATATCAGCTAGGACTGTATACCTTGTACATGTACTTGTAGAAATAAAGATATTATGTATTATATTATGTTGTTATCATGTCCCCCTATCCGTCCTGTCTTCCTGTGTGTGTGTGTGTGTGTGTGTGTGTGTGTGTGTGTGTGTGTGTGTGTGTGTGTGTGTGTGTGTGTGTGTGTGTGTGTGTGTGTGTACTCACCTAATTGTAGTTGCAGGGGTCGAGACTCATCTCCTGACTGTGTGTGTGTGTGTGTGTGTGTGTGTGTGTACTCACCTATTTGTGGTTGCAGGGGTCGAGCCGTAGCTGTGTCTGTGGGTACTTACCTATTTGTGGTTGCAGGGGTCGATTCACAGCTTCTTTCCCCGCCTCTTCACTGGTTGCCATTAGCTCTACTCTCTCCTTGCTCCATGAGCTTTATCAAATCTCTTCTTAAAGCTATGTATGGATCCTACCTCCACTACATCACTCTCCAAATTGTTCCACTTCCTGACAACTCTGTGGTTGAAGAAAAACTTCGTAAGATCCCTGTGACTCCTGTGAGTCTTCAGCTTCCAATTGTGACCCCTTGTTGCTGTTCCCCATCTCTGGAACATCCTGTCTCTGTCTATCTTCTTGATTCCTCTCAGTATTTTATGTCATTATCATATCCCTACCCCTTCCTGTCCTCCAGTGTCATCAGGTCGATTTCCCTTAACCTCTTCTCGTAGGACATCCCCCTAAGCTCAGGGACTAGTCTTGACGTGCTTGACCAGGTGTGGGTTCCATAATGGTGCTGCATACTCCAATATTAGCCTGACGTACATTTCTTGAGTTCTTGCTAAGGTATCGAAACGCTATTCTTAGGTTTGCCAGGAGGTCATATGCTGCAGCAGTTATTTGTTTAATGTGCGCCTCAGGAAACGTGCTCGGCATTATACTCACTCCAAGATTCTTTTCCTTGAGTAAGGTTTGCAGTCTTTGGCTCCCTAGCCTGTACTCTGTCCACAGTCTTCTTTGATCTTCCCCAATCTTTGTGACTTTGCACTTGGTTTGGTTAAACTCCAGGAGCTAGTTGTTGGACCAGGCTTACAGTGTTCAGATCCCTTTGTAGTTCTACCAGATTTTCATCCACTTAAATTGTCCACATTAGCTTCACGTCTTCTGCAAACAGGGACACCTCTGAATCTATCCCTTCCGTCATGTCATTCACATGTACCAGAAACAGCACCGGCCCTAGGACTGACCCTTGTGGAACCCCGCTCGTCACAGGCGCCCACTCTGAAACCTCGTCACGTACCATGACTTGTTGTTGCCTCCCTGTCAGGTATTCTCTGATTCATTTCAGTGCCTTTCCTGTTATGCATGCCTGATCCTCTAGCTTTTACACTAATCTCTTGTGTGGAACTATGTCGAAAGCCTTCTTGCAGTCCAAAAAAATGCAATCTATCCACCCCTGTCTCTTTTGTCTTACTTATGTTACCCTGTCATAAAACCCCAGTAAGTTTGTGACATAGGCTTTCCCTTCCGTGAAACAGTGCTGGTTATTACGCATAAATGCCTTTTCTGTCTAGGTGCTCCACTAGTCTTTTCTTGATAAGCTTCTCCATGACTTTGCTTACTATACCTGTAAGTGACACTGGTCTGTAGTTAATGCTACCTGTCTGTCTCCTGTCTTAAAGATTGGGACTACATTTGCTGTCTCCCACATCTCAGGTAGTTGCCCTGTTACGATAGTTTTGAAGATTGTTGTTAGTGGCACACAGAGCGCCTCTGCTCCGTCTCTCAGGACCCACAGAGAGATGTCCTTTCCCACCACCTATGAGGTATCTAGCTCACTTAGCAGCCTCTTCACCTCCTCTTCGTTTGTGTGTAGTATGCCCAACACTTGTTGGTGCACCCTACCATTCTGGTCTACTGTGGTCCAGTCTGTTTTCACTGAAAATAATTTCGTAAATCTCGTGTTTAACTCTTCACATACTTTTTTGTCGTTTATTGTGTTCTCCCCTCCTTCCTTCCTCCTTGACTGTTGTTTTCCTCCTGATGTAACTGTACAACAGCTTTGGGTCAGATTTGGCTTTTGATGCTACGTTATTCCCGGATTGCCGCTGGGCCTCACTCCTTATCCATGCATGTTCATTTCTGGCTCTTTGGCTAATCTCCTTATTTTCCTGTGTCCTTTGTCTTCTGTACTTTTTCCATTCTCTGTGGCACTTAGTTTTGACCTCTCTACACCTTTGGTTGAACCAAGTGCTTGTTCTGGTCTTCCCACTGATTCTGTTGCCCTTAGGTACAAACCTCTCCTCTGCCTCTGCATTTTGTGGTCATTTATTCCATCATTTTGTTCACTGTTTTTACCAACGGTTCTCTTTCCCACTGTATTTCATGCAGGGTGTGTGTACTGACCTATATGTGGTTGCAGGGGTCGAGTCACAACTCCTGGCCCCTGCCTCTTCACTGGCCGCTACTAAAGAAAACTCTTCCTGTTCCATGAGCTTTAGAATCATACCTCTTCTTAAGGTTATGTATGGATCCTGCCTCCACTACATCACTTCCCAGACAATTCCACTTTCTGACAACTCTATGACTGAAGAAATACTTCCTAACATCCCTGTGAGGTATGTAGTCTCTGGCCCCCTAGACTGTACTCTGTCTGCAGTCTTCTTTGCCCTTCCCCAGTCTTCATAATTTTGCACTTGGTGGGGTTAAACTCTAGGAGCCAGTTTCTGGACCAGGTCTGCAGACTGTCCAGATCCCTTTCTAGTTCTGCCTGGTCCTCGTCCAATTCATTTTTTCTCATCAACTTCACATCATCTGCAAACAGGGACACTTCTGAGTCTTTTCCTTCCGTCATGTTCACATATACCAGAGATAACACCGGTCCTAGAACTGATTTCTCTGGAACTCTGCTCGTCACAGGCGCTCACTCTGACACTTCGTCTCGTACCATGACTCTCTGATGTGTTCCTGACAGGTATTCCCTGATCCAGTGCAGCGCCTTCCCTGTTATACCTGCCTGGTCCTTCAGCTTATGCACTAATCTCTTGTGTGGAACTGTGACAAAAACCTTACAGTCCAAGAAAATGCAATCAGCTCACCCCTCTCTCTCTTGTCTTACTGTTGTCACACTGTCATAGAACTTCGTGCTGGTTGTCATTGATAAGCTCATTCCTTTCTAGGAGCTCCACCACTCTTCTCATAATCTTTTGACTTTGCATACCGTACATGTCAGTGACACTGGTCTGTAGTTTCATGCTTTGTGTTTGTCTCCATTTTTAAAAATTGGGACTACATTTGCTGTCTTCCATACCTCAGGTAGTCGCCCTGTTTCGATAGATGTGTTGAAGACTTGTTAGTAGCATGCACAGCGCCTCTGCTTCCTCTCTCAGAGATGGAGAGATGCTATCCGGCCCCATCGCCTTTGAGGTATCTAGCTCGCTTAGCAGCCTCTTCACTTCTTCCTGATATGGCTGTACAATGGCTTTGGGTCAGATTTGGCTTTCTCTGCTATGTCATTTTCGTATCGTCGTTGAGCCTCCCTTCTTTCCAGTGCATATTCGTTTCTGGCTCTGCGACTGCTCTCCTTATTCTCCTGGGTCCTTTGCCTTTTATACTTCCTCCGTTCTCTTGCACACTTGGTTTTGGCCTCTTTACACCTTTGAGTGAACCAAGGGCTCATCTTCGCCTTCTTGTTACTTCTGTTACTCTTGGGTACAAACCTCTCCTCAGCTTCCTTTCATATTATTGTCACATATTCCATCATCTTATTTACTGACTTCCTGCCAGTGCCTTGTCCCAGTGAACCTCGTGCAGGAAATTCTTCATGCCTATGTAGTCCCCTCTCTTGTAGTTTGGCTTCATTTGTCCTACCCTTCCTGCTTTCCTCTCCACTTGTAACTCTACTTTGTATTTGAAGCTCAGAAATAAGTGGTCACTGACCCCGAGGGGTCTTTCATATGTGATGTCCTCAATATCTGTACTACTTAAGGAGAATGCTAGGTTCAGTCTTGCTGGTTCGTCCTCCTCCTCATGAGGTTTTCCAGTACCACCTCCATCATCTTAACCCTCCACGTTTCTGGGCCCCCATGTGGCTCCAGGTTCTTCCAGTCAATTTCTTCATGACTGAAGTCACCCACAATCAGCAGCTTTGCCCTGCTCGCATGAGCCCTTGCAGCCACTTCAGCCAATGTGGCAACTATCGCTCTGATATTCTCATCATATTCTTGCCTTGGCAAGAATATGATGGTGGGTTATACAATATGATGGTGGGTTATACAATATGATGGTGGGTTATACATCACTGCAGTTACCAACTTGGGACCTCTAAGACTAAAGTGTTCCTATTATGTAGTCTCTTGCTTCTCGTCTGTCTCCTCTCTCCAACTCGTCCTAATCCCATTGGTTTTTGATGAGCAGTGCCACTCCTCCACCCCCCCTGTTCTCTCTGTCTTTCCTCAAGATCTGATAACCTGTTGGAAAGATGGCACCTGTTATCGTTCCTGTGAGCTTAGTTTCGGTGAGAGCTATGATGTGTGTGTGTGTGTGTGTGTGTGTGTGTGTGTGTGTGTGTGTGTGTGTGCGTGTGTGCGTGTGTGCGTGTGTGCGTGTGTGTGTGCGTGTGTGTGTGTGTGTGTGTGTGTGTGTGTGTGTGTGTGTGTGTGTGTGTGTGTGTGTGTGTGTGTGTGTGTGTGTGTGTGTGTGTGTGTGTGTGTGTGTGTGTGTGTGTGTGTGTGTGTGTGCCTCTGGGTACTCAGCTATTATAATGTTATTGCAGAGGTTGAGTCTCAGTTCTTAGCTCTGCCTCATCACTAGTCTAACGCTACTAGGTACACTCCTGGTTCCGCCTCTTCGCCAGTCTAGCACTTCTAGGTTCACTCCTGGCTCCGCCTTTTCACTAGTCTAGCTCTATTAGGTTCATTCCTGGCTTCGGGATCCTTATCATGTCACTTCTTAAAGCTGTGTATGGATCCTGTCTCTACCACTTCATTTTCCAGGTCATTCCACTTTCTGACAACTCTGAGTCTAAAGAAATACTTTTTAATGTCCCTCTGACTCATCTGAGTTTTCAACTTCCAGTTGTGCCTGCATGTTCCTGTGTCCCATCTCTCAAACATTTTGTCCTTATTCACCTTGTCAATTTCATTTTGCATTAAATACGTCGTTATCATGTCCCCCCTATCCCTCCTGTCCTCCATTGTCATCAGGTTGAGTTCCTTGAAGGGGCACGTAAGTTCTCCCGTCTTCTAATAACGTGTTCATTTTACCACTATAATCTACCTTGTCCATAATTTCTATAGCATTTGCTTTGTCTCTTTCGTAAGGTGAAGTCCAGGATCTTTCCTTAATTTATGGTATAACTTAACAAATCTTTGAGGACAGCTGTGTTGCAGAGGTCTGAGCTGAGCTCAGACCTCTGCAACACGTGTTATTAGAAGACGGGGGGGGGGGGAACTTACGTGCCTCTCATAGGACATTTCCTTTAGGTTACACACCTCTGCCCTTTCTTCGATTTCTTGACATGCTTGTGGGTTTTATAATGGTGCTGCATACTTCGGTATGGGCCTGACGTACACGGTGTACTGTGTCGTGAAGGACTAGTTACTTAGATGTCTAAAAACAAATCCTAGATTTGCCAGACGCGTAAACGTAATAGTAGCATACGTGATGGTATAACACGTTATGATTTATACGTGGTAATAATACACGTGGTAGTAGCACACGTAGTTTTAGAACACGTGATGGTACTACAATTGGCAATAGTACACGTGGTAGTAGAAAACGTGGTTGTGCACATAGTGCACATGGTGGTAGTACATGTGGCAGCAGTACCCACGATAGTACACATTAAAGTAGTATGCATGATAATAGTACAGGTGATAGTAATAATAGTAAGGTTCAAGTGTAGTGAAGTAGGAAGTGTTGAGGTGCAGACTCAGGGTCATGCAAGTCACGCCCCTCCACGGCTGACTGACTCCCTCCCACCCAAACCCCTCCCATATACCCCTCTTGCATACCCCCTCCCAAACACCCTCTCCACATACCCCTCTCACCCACCCCTCCCGCGCACACACCCACACCCCTACCACACACCTCCACCCCAAACACCACTACCCCACACACCACTACCACATACTCATACCGCAATATACCTCTACCACATACCCCTTCCCCCACACACCACTACCACATACCCCTACCACCTACACACCACTACCACATAACCCCTACCACCTACACACCACTACCACATACCCCTACCTCCACACACCACTACTACATACCCCTTTCCCCACACACCACCACCACATACCCCTACCCCCTACACACCACTACCACATACCTCTACCCCCACACACCACTACCATATATCCTTACCTAAATACGACTACAACGTACCCTTACCCCCACACACCACTACCACATTCCCCTACCCCTTAAACATCATTGCCACGTACTCCTACCCCCACACACCACTACCACATACCCCTACCCCCCACACCACTACCATATACCCCCACACACCACTACCACATACCCCTACTCCCACGCACCAATACCATATACCCCTACCCCTAAACACCACTACCACATACCCCTACCCCCACACACCACAACCACTTATCCCTACCCCCACACACCACTACCACATACCCCTACCCCCACACACCACAACCACATACCCCTACTCCTACACACCACTGCCACATACCATCTACACACCACTGCCACATACCCCTACCCCCACACACCACTACCACATACCCCTACCCCCACACACCACTACCACATACCCTTACCCCCACACACCCTACCACATGCCCCTACCCCTACCCCCACACACCAATACCTTATACCGCTACCCCTAAACACCAATACCACATACCCCTACCCCCACATGCCACTACCAAATACCCCTACCCCCACACATCACTATAACATATCCCTACTCCTACACACCACTACCACATACCCCTACCCCCACACACCACTACCACATACCCCTACCCCACACACTGCTACCACATACCCCTACTACTACACACCACTACCACATACCCCTACCCCTACACACCACTACCACATACCCCTACCCCCACACACCACTACCACATACCCCTACCCCTACACACCACTACCACATACCCCTACCCCCACACACCACTACCACATACCCCTTCCCCTACACACCACTACCACATACCCCTACCACTACACACCACTATCCCATACCCCTACCCCACACACCACTACCATCTACCCATACCACTAAACACCGCTAACACATACCTCTACCCCCACATACCACTACCATATACCCCTACCCCCACATACCACTACCACATACCCCTACCCCCACACACCACTACCACATACCCCTACTCCTAAACACCACTACCACATACCCCTTCCCCCACCCACCACTACCACATACCCCTACCCCCACACACAACTACCATATACCCCTACTCCTACACACCATTACCACATACCCCTACCCTCCACACACCACTACTATACACCCGTACCCACACACACCAATACCACATACCCTAGACACAACTACCACACACCCCGGACACCACTACCACACACCCCGGACACCACTACCACACACCCCAGACACCAGCCACTGCTACACACCCCAGACATTACTATCACACATACCCCAGACACCATTACCACACACCCCACCCTCACACACCACCTCCGCACACCACGTCCACACACCACCCCCACCCACGACCCTCATACACCACTACCGCACTTCTCTACACCATTACCCCTCCCCCATACGCCATATTACGCACACAGGTGTAGTCTAGTGGCCTGCACACCTGGTTATGGCACGATAACCAAGATAGAAACGAGGAATGAGCAAAAGGCAGCAGCGTAAATGCTTATATTTCCTTCACCAAACAGCAAATAATAGTATGTATAATATTTACAAAGGATATGTACAGAAGGCAGTTTTGCAAGCGAGAGACGCGGCATGATCCGCCTCCGACCAGGCTTGGAGGCAAGTCTGCCAAAGTTGATTCATGAGTGTACCACATCGCTTCACAACTTTGGTGGGCTTTCTTGTGATTGACTGGTTAAACCAAGGTGCTAACATAATGAGGTGGGGCCTTACTTATTATATCCTTAGCACCTGGTTCACTTGTCAGGAGGGCATACCTATATGGGTGTGTGACATACGCCGAATAAAATGTAACGTACCCTTAGCATGCCACACTCCCACCCCAAAAGGGCTCTGTTAGGCAGGACTAGGCAGCCATCAGTGGGTAGTGACATATGGAGAGGTTGTATGGTTGCACCCGTATTGTCCAGCGCATGAGACGGGTGTTCTTGTTCCCACGGAGCTGAGGTAGGTCAGCAGATTGTGGTCACTGAAGACAGTGACCACATGTGATGTACTGGACAAGAACACGTTGAAATGTCCCAGTGCAAGTACAAGGGCCAGGGCCTCTTTTTTAGTGGTAGAATAGGCCCACTGACAGGCCTGGTATTTGGCTGAATAATATGCCATGGGCTACAGACATCCCTCACCAGATGCTTGGAGTAACACTGCTCCCACTCCAGATTCACATGTATCAACCTTTTTGAATAATATGAGAACAATAGTATGAGAGGAGCGGATAAGAGAAGTTTAACATGATTAAATGCCTCTTGACAACTTGAGGTCCAGCAAAATTTAGTTTTAGAACAGGTAAGAGAGGTTAGGAGGGATATCACATCTGCAAAATTTCTGCAAAACTTACGATAAAATCCTGTCATTCCTAAGAATCTTTGCAGAAACTTCTTATCCTGAAATGAGGTGAGTTCCTCCTTCCAAATAGGGTTACAGTATATTGATAGTGACCTGGAATTATGAAGGCAGAAATCTCTTTCGCTTTTCCCGGTAGAAACTTTTAAGGAAATCTAGTTCAGAAATGAATGGGGCCTTACCCACAAAGTCCACTATATCGTCCAAACATGGAAGAGGATAAGCAACCAGTACTGTGACCTCATTCACCTTGCAGTAGTCAGTACACATCTGGAATCCTCCATCAGGCATTTTAACGAGTATGCACGGCAGAGCCCACAGGCTGGACGAGTCTTCCACTAATCCATGTTCTAGCAGAAATGCTACTTCCTGCTGAAGTAGCTTCTGTTTTTTTTTTTTTTAGTATTAGCTCTGTAAGGAGAAAGGTTAACAGGTTTAGCAGTTCCTACGTCCACATTGTGATAACCCAGGTTGCACCTTTTCGGAATATCTAAAAAAATCTTGGGAATGGCTGAGTTAGGAAGCCTCATTTGAGCCTCCAGAATTGTGTACAGAGAACAAGGGTTGTTCATAGGGTTAGGGACAGAGAACATTACTGGGATCTTAGGTATTCCAAGAAGAATTTAATCTGATTAATGTGGGAGACCTGCCCAAGTTCGGTTTATCAAGAAATGCTACCACGTAGTTTAAATCAGAATTCTTTTTTATCACTTGCATCGGTCCCATAAACCTTGCTTTTAAGGTGTGACCAGGCACAGGTTCTTGGATCAACACCTTTTCTCCTGGGTTAAAGGAGCGAAATTTGAAAGTTTTGTCATACCTCTGTTTCGTGTTTTGAACAGATTTTAGGATGGCCTTAGCCAGCTAACATGCCACGTGCAATATTGATGTAGGATCATAAAGCGTCTTGTAGGCGTCTTCTCCCAACCATCCTTCCTTAAGCACGTATAGTGGACCTCTCACATTATGGGTAAAAATCAGCTCAAAATGATTGTACCCGGTTGATTCCTGCACAGTTTTTCTCATAGAAAACAGCAACAGAGGAAGCGATTCTTCCCAGTCTGTAGGAAAATGCACGCAATACGTACACATCATAGTTTTTAAGGTTTGAAGAAACGTTTCCAAGGTGCGAAGCTTCTCTGAATGATTTTGCTGTGAAACTAGTGCCCTGGTCACTCTGAATAGATCGTGGAATGCCAAAATGGGAAATAAACTTAATGAGGGCTTTAATAATGGCTTTAGTATTCATACTACGCATAGTTACTGCCTCAGGATGCCTAGTAGTTTTGTCAAGAATTGTAAATAGATATTGATTACCTGAAATGACCTTCGGTAAGGATCCCACATAGTCAATGAATAGGTCCACAAATGGCTCTCCAACAGCAGGTATGCAACGAAGTGGTGCGAGTTTAATATAGTGTCTGGGCTTACCCACTTGCTGACACCCACAACAGGATTGGATGTAATTCCACACCTCTCGTCTTAAACCTGGCCAATAAAAATGTTGCGATTCATCCATGGCAGCTTTAAGAGTAGATGCTAGAAAAATAATCCCCTTGTTGCTTTTCTTGAAAAGACAGTCTCAGGGCATGGAAACAGAAACGTCTGGCAATTCTGCAACCTCGGAATAAGAAAGCTTCATCAGGACTTTTTCACTAGATTTAAGAGGCCATGAACAGTATTCCTTGTAAAATAATTTGTCCAGTCCTAAATCGCCGTCCTCCAAGGTAAGGTCAGCAGTCTATGTAGACATCTGTCATTTCACCGACCACTGCATCAGTCTAAATCATCCTGGAGTGCTCTAATGTCCTCAATAGAATGAATTGGGCGGCCTATTTTGGTATCATCAGCAAATTTCCTTATGTTGCTATTTATTCCCTCATGTATGTCGTTTATGCAAATTGTGAACAGCAAGGGGCCCAACACTGACCCCTGTAGAACACCAATTGTGACGTGCCCCCATTCTGATTTCTCCCCATTTATGCAAACACTCTGCTGCCTATTTGTCAGCCATGCCTCTACCCAGGAAAAAATTTCTCCTATTCCGTGTGCCTTAAGTTTTCTCAGCAGCCACTGATGTGGAACTCTATCGAAAGCCTTACTGAAGTCCATATACACAGTATCATATTCGGCACCATGATCTACCTCCTCAAATACCTTAGTGAAGAAAGTTAGTAAATTCGTAAGACAGGAACGCTCCTTTGTAAAACCGTGCTGAGATTCATTAATCAGTTTATGCCTTTCAAGATGGCTACGAATTGTTTCGGCAATTATTGAGTCCATAAATTTTCCCACTATGGAGGTAAGGCTTATTGGTCTATAGATCGAAGCTAAGGACCTGTCACCTGCCTTGTAAACATTTGCCATTTTCCACTTATCAGGCACTATGCCAGTTTGTAGTGATATGTTGAAAAGATTAGCCAAAGGTATGCTAAGTTCCTCTTTACATTCCTTTAACACCCTCGCAAACAGTTCAACAGGACCTGGGGATTTGTTAGGTTTTAATTTCTCTATTTGTCTGAAGACCATGTCACTAGTTACAGTAATCGTGCATAGTTTATTTTTGTCCTGTTCTACATAATTTATTATTTCTGGAATTTCGCTAATATGTTCCTGAGTAAAAACTGAGAGGAAGTAGGTATTCAAAAGTTCACACATTTCCTGATCACTGTCATTGATCTGACCTGAGTTACTCTTAAGTGGGCCTATCTTGTCTCCAATCTTACTTCTGTATACCTGAACCGACTTTAGGCTCATAATCCCTTTTTGCTTTTCTTATTCCTTTTTTATTATTTTAATTTTTCTCTTTAATTGAATATATTGATTTATTAACTACCCTTTCCCTCTTTTGATACGCCTATATATGCCTCTCTTTTGACCAATGAGATGTTTTAATCTATTGTTTATCCATTTGGGGTCATTTTTGTTAGATCTAATTTCCCTGCTCAGGACAAAAGTCGTCTGGGCAGCCAGCACTATGCTCTGAAATACGTCATATTGCCAACCAACCCTAACTACCTGACACATAGTAAGGTGATCCTATTTTAGCCCACCCAGGTAATTTCTCATACCCATGGAGCCGGCCAAGCGGAAATCTGGGACAGCGGCTTGATTGCAGTTATCTGGGTAATTCCATGATATACTGAAACTAAGTGATTTGTGATCACTTTCCCCTAGCTCATCACTAACCTCAAGATTATTAACTAGTGATTCTTTGTTGACAAGAACCAGGTCAAGCAGATTGTTTCCTCTAGTTGGTTCTGTCACAAACTGTTTTAAAAAGCAATCCTGAACCGTATCAAGAGAGTCACTAGACTCAAGATTTCCTGTCAAATTGTTCCAATCAATTTGTCTAAAGTTAAAAATCTCCCATTAACACAACATTTTCATATCTAGATACCTTATGAATTTCATCCCATAACAGCTTACTGCACTCCCTATCAAGGTTTGGGGGCCTATAAATCACACCTAAAATTAATTTTTCACGACCTTCGAGAAACTGTAGTCAAACAGATTGTGGGTCCGATGTTTCTAATCTTACATCTTGTCTAACACAACAGTTTAAATAGTAGCAGTAGTAGTATTAGTAGTAGTAGTAGTAGTAATAGCAGCAGTAGTAGTAACAGCAGTAGTAGTAGCAGCAGTGATAGTAGTACTAGTAGCAGTAGTAGTACCAGTAGTAGCAGTTGTAGTAGTAGTAGTAGTAGCAATAGTAGTAATAGTAGCAGTATTAGTAGCAGCAGTAATAGTACCAGTAGTAGTATAATTAGTAGTAGTAGCAGTTTTTTTTTATTTAAAACTTCGTGTACAAATATATATAGGTACATATAACAATATGTAACACTGACACTGGTGATGATCAGTAAAACATTCACTACACAATCCTCTGAATAATCACATACATGACATTAAAACAAACGTAACACAACCTACAGACTGCTTCTAAGTACATTGTTTCACAAGTACACAAGGGTTTATATATATAATGGAACCTACCCATTATTGCTTACACTCCCCCCCTCCCCACCCAATGAATACATTTCACATTCACTTGCTATACACATCATCATAATCTTGTTCATTTAAAATTTAAAAATGACTTAAACAAGGACAACATCAATAACACAATATATAAACACAAAACAACCCAGGCAACAACTGACACTAGATACAAGTAATGCCCAAATATCTTACATTCAACAAACCTGCATTATACAATTTAAATATTGCCAGTGTTGCTACACAGCTGACGCACCCCCCCCCCTCCCGCCCACACACACACATTGATAAGAGCTCATATTCATTCATTTGAATAAACTTGATAATAAATAACGTCAATTTAGGACTTATCCTAACTCATCTTGTCACTGTAGGATAAGTAAGTACAATCATGCAAGGTACAAGAACACTAGATACACAATACCTTAAATAAGACAAACACATTTTGCAAGATACATTTTGAAACACTTGTATTCAATACCATAAAGGTGTTGTTACTCTAATCAACAGAAACTTTTCACACTTAATGTATTCCCCCCCCCCCAAAAAAAAAAAAAAGCCTAACCGCTATCACCAACATGCTTACTTACATCCTTACAATACATTAAGGAAAAACCTTAAGTATATAATCATCGGTGTTCACAATAACATCAGAGACACAGTACAATGAATATCAAATTATTAACATAGGTGTGTTATAACCTAGTCTAACACAATGTCACCTCAACCAGGTGACAATAACTGCCAGCGATAAATATTTCTAGGAACGTTACGACAGTGACGTTCAACTTAACCCTAAGCAACGTATATATAAACTTTTACTTGTAACCCTACCATTTCTACCGTAAATAACTAAATAAAAGAGTACTCCCCATGATGACAGTCTCATGTCCCGCTTATATGCGGACATCTTCCATCATGCAAAAAAATGTGTATATGAATACACATGGGATACAGGATAAAACACAGTTTACACTCGTGCTGGCCGCTGGCACAGACAGTCACAATTTTGACATGCTCTTACCCATCCTATAACATATGTGCGTTACACATCCGACAAAGTACGTGTATTCCAACACTCTCGCACTCCCAACACATTCACACACATCCTTTGCAACTGTCAACCCCAAGGAGGCGACCCCGTTTCATACCTCTGATATCCCTTCTCACAATAGTATATACTATCCCTATCCTACCCTCCCTCCTGATTTACAATTCTAATAAAACCCCTAACGTAAGTTCTCTGTATCCCACTGGAAAATCCCGCTCCCACCTCCGCCCATAAATATCCCTGTTTCGACACAACGTTTTATGAAACGTAACCGCTAATACCTGCCGCTTCACCTCGCCAACCCCTTTCCCCCGCATTCCCCACGATATGTATATATAATCTACCATAATGTACCCCACAGCCCTAATGATACTCTCATCCATACCCCCCACATCAAGACTTAACGCCCGCAGAACAGAAATGCCTCTACCCACTATCCTATGCAACACCCTGCTCAACCAACTCCTGACGCTCCCCATTCCCTCACAAAAATACACTACGTGGAAAGCCGAATCCTCCCCTCCACATATTCCACAGACCCCCCTCAACCACCCGTCTATCCCGTAGAACCACACCTGACGGTAAAACTCCATGCAAAAAACGATACATGACTTCACGCCCACGGGATTGCAACCTCAACCTACTGAACCTACCCCATATACTTCCCCAATCATACATGGGGAAAATTCCCTCCACCGGTGCCAGTACCCTCCCCACTAACATCCTACACAGCCTACCTATTTTTACCTTCCCCAGATCCTGAGCCAACACCAGAGTCCTCAAAACAGTTTCACACTCACGCAACTCTACCCCATTATACATATGTTTCAACCTACCGTGTATCTTGACCAAACCCTTCCCCCCCACCCACACCTTCCCTCATCACCTCCCTCCTAATGAAGATACATTTGACCCTCCGCTTTAAATCCATTAAACCCAACATTCCCTGACACACAGGTAACATTACCACTTCCCTTTTAAGCCAATCACAGCCCGAACCCCACAAGAATTTAAAAACCCTCCTAAGTATGTTCGCAATTGCCGTCCCAGTTAAAGGGAACATGGCTGCCACGTGCCATACCTTACTATACAATAAGACGTTAATAACAATGGCACGCTGCACAAGGGTCAAATGATAAAGCTGCAATGCTCCCAAGCGACCCAGAATCCTGTCTACCAACCTAACCGAGTTTTCCAGATCGTCTGCATAGATAAGACCACAAATTTTTAAAAAATTCACCCGCCTCCTCACGACTGCACTACCCCACTAAACCCTCCCTGTCCAAGTTCCTAACTCCATGACCATGGACTTTTCTGAATTCACTCTCATACCAGTTGCACCCGCGAACCTGTGTACAACCCCATCTAAGGCGTACAGTGACATCCCCTCCCTAACCAGAACAGTAGTATCATCTACATACCCTATCAGGACTGGCCAATCCCTCCCAACTCCACTCCCTTCTCCCCCACTAATGCACATTTGCTGCTCCACCATTCTATAAAAGGGGTCTTGTATGCATGAGAACAATAGCTGTGACATAGGACACCCCTGTCGAAGTCCCCTACCCATTACAATCCTCGCCTCCCAGTCTTCCATTAATCTGTACCCTCGCCATTGCTCCACGATACAACGCATCTACCCATCCCACTATTTCTTCCCCAAAACCCTGTTCCCCAAGGATAGCTCTCAATGCTTCTCGCTCCACTCTGTCATATGCCCCTTGCCAGTCTAGTGCCACCAAACCCCCTCCCCTCTTTTTCTTCCACGAAATCCCGTAGTAACGCATGCCCCTCCACCATAGACCTCCCTGGCAACCCAAACTGAGATTTTGGTACGACCCACCCTACTACGCACTAAAACCTATCTATCCCAAAATCTTAGCGAACAACTTGTAGTCCGCGCATAACAACGATATTATTTTCCGGTAGTCCCTAAGTGTACGCTGCCCCTTACCCTTCATTGCTTGCTTTTCTCCCAACTCTCCCCTCTCCTTCATTAAATTCAATAACCGAACCAAAAAAAAAACCCTCATTAGCTCCCAATGCTGTTGATAGAACTCTGCCGGTAGTCCATCGATTCCCGGCGCTTTGCCCTTGCCCTTTCGCATTCAACTTAAAGCTCTCCATATTTTCCCCTCAGTTATTTCCCCACCCAGTGCTTCCCTATCACTGTTTTCCAACCGACATATCACACTCCCACACACCTGTTCTAAATCCCCAGCTCCTACCCCTTCCCTTTGCCAATACTGCTCATACCACTTATCCGCAAATGCCCCCATCCCATCTGTAGCTTGTATAACCTGACCCACCCTATACCCACCCACCGACTCATGAACCTCCAACCACGGAATAGCCGTTGCCTGCTGTCTTTGCTTTTGCCTATGCAATACACACGACGATGGCCTATCGCCCCATAACACCTCTTCCACCCCCACCATTACCCTCACTGCTTGGAACCTCTCGTCCTGTATTTCGCGCAGCCTCCCCTTAATTGCCATAATGTCGTCCATAGGATAAGTACTCGCCACTGCCCCCCCTTACATAACACCCCCTTAACCTGTCCTCCAAATGGTTAACAAGCCCATATTTTAAAGAATGATTCATTTACCCTCTTGCACATAATAATGCCGAATCCATTCCTTAGCCACGCCATCCCACCACGTCACCACATCCTCCACCCAGTTTACCTCCTCACTTAACCCCTCCCACAGTGTTGTAAAACCTTCCAACCCCTCCTCATCTCCTAATATACTCGTATTTAACTTCCAGTATCCCCTAGAGATACCAGCTAGTGACTCCCACTCCACCTTTGCCACTACCGCCCGATGATCTGAAAAAGCTACTTCTATTGTATGGACAAACTTAGACAAGACCCCATGAGATATATACAACCTATCTAACCTAGCCGCATAACCCCTCCTTACGAAAGTATGCACTACCTCCCATGCCCCCCCAGGTACCACATCTCTCAACTGAACATCCACCAAGAGATTCCGTAAGACTGCCGACACGTGCCCTGCCCCTTTTGGTTCCACATCAGCCCTCCCAATAACACAATTCCAGTCCCCACCAACAATGGCCACTGCAGGTAAACCACGTAAAGAGAAAACTAGATCACATACAAAATCCTGTTTTACTTTCACATCGTTTTCTGCTGGCGTATACACACTTACAAAGGTTACCCTCTGCCCCATCCACAACCCATCCACATGCAACACCCTCCCCCCTCCCCCCTCGCTTCGTATCAACACAAACAGGCTCGCCTCCTTTATCAATAAACCCACACCACCTTTCAGACATGCAGATGGCAGAGTCATTACCTTAAACCCTGCCACCTCCAGCACTCTCCCCTCCCTGAAATTATGTTCCTGTAGAAACACTACATCCACTCTATTTTTACACAGAAGCATACGAAAACATTCCCTCTTCACACTATTACACAGTCCATTCACATTCACAGTCATACACCTAAGGCCTTCTTATAATTTCCACCCTTTCCTCCTCTCCTCCTTCCCAGGGCCTCCTGCCCCAGGGCCAACACATGATTCCACACCATCAACCCCGCCCCCTTCTTTCGATGCCTCTTATCCTGGCTACCTCGACAATACTCTTCCTTCCTCCCAGACCTCTGCACCGGCATCGTCTGAGTCTGCCGCCGCCGCTCTCTTCCTCGTGATGCCCTCCACTGCCATGTTGTCTTCCGAGGAGTCCTCACGATGGACCTCAACCTCCACCATGCTCCGTTCCACGGAACACGGCGACATCTCACGCTTACTGCTTGGCCATCATCCCTGCTATGGTTTTTACTGACACATTCCTCCACAGGCAATGCCGTGCCTCTTACCAGCTCGGGAACATCATCCTCAGCAGGCGGCGTCAATGTCCTCAACACTTCCTCAAAATTTTCCTCGAGCGCCTTTACCTCCTCCTGCACTTGCACTTCTGCACTCTTCACCTGCCTAGTAACAGTTCCTGTTATGTCACAGCTTGCCTCACACACACCAGTCTCCTCTATGGGATTCTCCCCCACTTCACTCCACAAGCGCCCAAGCCCTTGCTTTCGTGTGGGGCTCTCAACAACAGCTTCCACACTGGTAACTGGTGCTTCACCAGTCTATGCAGGTGCCCTCCTCAGCTTCACACACGCTGCCACCATATGGTCATACGCTTACATAACCTGCATGTACGTCTCTGTCCGGCGTACGATACCATAACCTGCGTCCTGAAGTCCTCCAACACGACGTAAGATGGTATGGGATGTCTTAGAGTCATCTTCAGGGAAAAGGTTCCCTCCAGACGGCCCATGTAAGCACCAGCCTCCCACTTGCCCTGTTGTGCCAGATGTACAGTTCCATATGCCTCGAAAACACTCCTGATGTCAGCCTCGTCTTCCTCAAGTGGGACATTACGAATCTTAACCTACATAAAGTGGCGAGATACGTCGATTAAACGCACCTTGACAGCTGGAGTGGCGTCAAGACTCACGTCTTGGAATCTCCTCACCAAAGACTCGTACACGGACGTGGAATTCAGTTTGATGAAGATTCTGTATGCCCCATTCAGGGCTACACCATACACCTCATCCTGTATGCCATACGTCTCCCTAATGATGGTCGGGAGTAACACCTGCGCAGACATGGGTGAAATCGCCCCAGGAAGCAGCTCAGTACGGATGGTATTTACACGACGCCTCACACTCAGCGCCATGTTGGTACAATGTTGCTCGCCTGAAAACAGCAGAGGGGTGCAGAGCACAACCGCACTCTATCGCAGTCAGGCAGCGAATGATAAAGTAGAAGTAGTGTAGCAGTAGTAGTAGTAACAGTAATAGTAGAAGTAGTAGTAGTAGTAATATCAAAAAAATTCCGGGGAGCTCTAAACCTGTGCAGGTCAAGAAGCTTGTGGAGGAATGTGTGATAATGAGATTTGACCCTATTAGAGGGACACCTCTAGTTCCTTGGATCAGGAGTGCTTCAGCAACATCGAGGTACCTACCCACAGAATATTTTTTTAAATGAATTATTGTTCATGTTAGAGGTACTAGGAAGGTGAACATCAGTACTTGTTCTTCAGACATATTGTTCACCTATTACCCAGAATATAAACACTGAGAGGTGTATATCTCTAAACATGATAAATTACGATTTTTCTGACTATTTCCTGTATAACACAAAAAAATAAAATATTTTGACTAAAAATACATTTTAGAGTCAGAATACCAAATTTCTTATATTTTATTGCACACTTCATATGACTTTTAAAAGTACGTGAAATATTAAACAATTAAGAAGAATGGCGAGTATACTTTAGTCTCTGTTTTAGGGATTAAAATATTCTTATCCTGGGATGCCAAGGTTACATGTTGCTTAGTGTGGCATGCAAAGAGTACGTAACCTTTATTCGGCGCATGTACACACCCTCATTGAAAGGCTAACTCCCCCAACCAGCGAACCAGTACTAAGGATCCGATGATGGGACTCCGTCGTTCGATCAGTATCCAGGTTCAAGCCAATGAGAAGATGGTTTTGGCAATCGCAGAGGTGTTGTGGGTACCACCCGCCTGTCTGCCCTTGTCATTCCTACTCTAGAGCTGGTTGAAGCACGGTCTGCTCTCTAGTGGCTTCTATTCTGCCTTGCTTACCGTAGAGTGCGCTAATACCTATTGTTGTACATAGTGTATATAGTGAACATACTTCTGTTCTTACTTGGTGAAGGGTAATATAAGTCAAAAGTTTTTCTGCTGTGTTTATTTTGCTCCCTTTACACCCAGGATAACAGGCCTTTTGATTCCTGGGTTGAAATACTTAGTCTCCCTGGTAACCTACTTATTTTTTGTGGCCACCTCGGTGGCCTAGTATCATTGTGGCCGCTTCCTTAGCCTTGCATCGCTGTGGCCACCGTGGCCTTGCATCGCTGTGGCCACCGTGGCCTTGTATCACTGTGGCCACCTCTGTGACCGTGTATCGCTGCGGCAACGTCCGTGGCCTTGTATTACTGTGGCCACCTCCAGGACCTTGTATAATTGTGGGCACCTCCGTGACTTTGTATAACTGTGGCCACCTCAATGGCCTTGTATTACTGTGGCCACCTCCATGGCCTTGCATCACTGTGGCCACCTCCATGGTCTTGTATAACTGTATCCACCTCCGTGGCATTGTATTAGTGGCCACATCCGTGGCCTTGTATCACTGGCCACCGTGGCCTTGTATCACTGTGGCCACCTCCGTGGCCTTGTATCGCTGCGGCAACATCCGCGGCCTTGTATCAATGTGGCCACCTCCGTCGCCTTGTATAACTGTGGCCACCTCCATGGCCTAGTATTACTGTGACCACCTCCATGGCCTTGCATCACTGTAGCCACTTCCATGTTCTTGTATACCTGTGGCCACCTCCATGGCCTTGCATCACTGCGGCCACTTTCATGGTCTTGTATAACTGTGGCCACCTCCATGGCCTTGCATCACTGTAGCCACTTCCATGGTCTTGTATAACTGTGGCCACCTCCATGGCCTTGTATTACTGTGGCCACCTCCATGGCCTTGCATCACTGTGGCCACTTCCATGGTCTTGTATAACTGTGGCCACCTCCATGGCCTTACATCACTGTGGCCACTTCCATGGTCTTGTATAACTGTGGCCACTTCCATGGCCTTGCATCACTGTAGCCACTTCCATGGCCTTGTATTACTGTGGCCACCTCCAAGGCCTTGATATCAAACTGTGGCTACCTCTGTGGCCTTGTATCATCATTGTAGCTATCTCCGGGTCCTTCCATCACTATGACTACTTCTGTGGCCTTGTATCACTGTGGCTACCTCCGTGGCCTTGTATCACTGTGGCTACCTCCGTGGCCTTGTATCACTGTGGCTACCTCCGTGGCCTTGTATCACTGTGGCTACCTCCGTGGCCTTGTATCACTGTGGCTACTTCCGTGGCCTTGTATCACTGTGGCTACCTCCGTGGCCTTGTATCACTGTGGCTACCTCCGTGGCCTTGTATCACTGTGGCTACCTCCGGGGCATTCTATCACTGTGGCTACCTCCGTGGCCTTGTATCACTGTGGCTACCTCCGGGGCATTCTCTCACTGTGGCTACCTCCGTGGCATTCTCTCACTGTGGCTACCTCCGTGGCCTTGTATCACTGTGGCTACCTCCGTGGCCTTGTATCGCTGTGGCTACCTTCGGGGCATTCTATCACTGTGGCTACCTCCGTGGCCTTGTATCGCTGTGGCTACCTTCGGGGCATTCTATCACTGTGGCTACGCCCGTGGCCTTGTATCACTGTGGCTACCTCCGTGGCATTCTCTCACTGTGGCTACCTCCGTGGCCTTGTATCATCGTGCCCACCTCCGTGGCCTTGTATCACTGTGGCTACCTCCGTGGCCTTGCATCATCGTGGCCAGCTCCGTGGCCTTGTATCATCGTGGCCACCTCCGTGGCCTTGTATCACTGTGGCTACCTCCGTGGCCTTGTATCACTGTGGCTACCTCCTTGGCCTTGTATCACAGTGGCTACCTCCGGGGCATTCTGTCACTGTGGCTACCTCCATGGCCTTGTGTCACTGTGGCTACCTCCGTGGCCTTGTGTCACTGTGGCTACCTCCGTGGCCTTGCATCACTGTGGCTACCTCCGTGGCCTTGTATCACTGTGGCTACCTCCGTGACCTTGTATCACTGTGGCCACCTCCGTGGCCTTGTATCGCTGTGGTTCCCTCCGTGGCCTTGTGTGGAAAATATTGTATATTTTCCAAAATATAGTGTATTTTTGCATGTAATTTAATGAAATACATTGTTTTTGGTTAAAATTAATTTGTGAATGAAAAAGGGACCAGCAAACATGTAGTGTCGACTTGGGGAGGGACGAGACGATAGTGAAATCGGGAGGAATTATTTCGTAGCTCTGGAGGTTAAATATGGTTTAAGTCTCTCAAATAGGAGCAAGAATAATCATAATTACAGTCCTGTAGAATGTGAGAGACAAACGACTTGGTAGGGCTTAGAAGTTAGATGTTAAAAGGGATAAAGAACCATCAATACCCACAGTTAAGTACTGCATTATATGTTGAAATTCTGGCCAGTAGTTTCCTCATATCTAGGCAGGGGGTTGTGGGTGACCTAGCTGCACCAAGTAATCTCCAGACAAATTTGATAAGTGTTGGTAACATAAATTTTCTCATATAATGTATAAATATGCCCTTGTATTTCTTATTAATGTCAATTTAACATACAGTCCACATAATTTATGTAAATATTATTACCAGAATTACTGGTTGTATTTATTAAATTTGAAGTTAATATAGGTCCAGAGTAACTTGTGGGGAGTATGAGGTTAGTGGGTATCGAAGGGAGACATTCTCTTGGCGACCTAGGGTGTCTCAAAATTCCTACATTGTTATAAATTACTGGTATGTATCTATTGAGGTTCATACAGTTAATTAATATTCCAGTCTTGTATCATTGTGGTCACATCCGTGGCCTTGTATCATTGTAATCACCTCCGTGGCCTTGTATCGTTGTGGTCACAGCCGTGGCCTTGTATCATTGTAATCACCTCCGTGGCCTTGTATCATTGTGGTCACATCCGTGGCCTTGTATCATTGTGGTCACATCCGTGGCCTTGTATCATTGTGGTCACATCCATGGCCTTGTATCATTGTGGTCGCATCCGTGGCCTTGTATCATGTGGCCACTTCTATGGCCTTGGATTGACTGTGGTTTGTGGCTTGATAGTGTTGATGTATAAGGCAAACTCTTAGTTGATGTGTTAACCCTCTTGTCCTCACAGCTGTCACTGTTGACCGATGCTGCTTCGTTGACGGTGAGATTTAATACAGCTGGTGGTGGTGTTTTATTAGTCAAGAAACAACTCAAGTGTTCTCTTACTCGGCAGATGGTGACCACCAGCTGTCTTACACCAGCTACGTTGTCGCACCATTTAAAACACTGATGTTAATGACCTAAGATATGATGTTAATATATGTTTCGTCTACAAAATCTATATTTATATACTACACAACACTGTAGTTCAACTTACATGACATCGTTGAAATTATAAAGTACTGGTAACATTATTTTAACAGTTGTGTGAGAACAGTCTACATACCTCGAGACGTGTATTTCTCTCATTGTTTATATGCTGAGAGTTTACCTTAATCTCCATTTTAGGAATTAAAATACTCTTGTGTAGTGATGAAAAGGTTTTCTTGGGCTATTAACCTTCCGGTCTATTAAAGTCTTCTGGGCAGCTAACATCATTATCAGCACAACTGTAACTGGTCATCATCATATTAGGGCGGGGCAGATGGCAGACCAGAGGCCTAGCTTCTCCCTGCGAGCCCAGTGAGGGCGGGGACTGTGGCTAGGTCGGGGGACACTTGGTCCCAAAGATGAGGGGGTACTTGTACCTCCTCCCATGGGAGACTTAGGTCTCGAGACACTCCCCAGATAGGGAGCCAAGGTCGGGTCACCACTCTTGGAAAAGACCCGGGCCGGGAGAGTACCGGCGAATAAAAAAAAAAAGTTCCACAATAAATCAGATACAGAATGACATTAAGATACAGCCGAACACAGAAAACAGTGAAAGATAGGTACTTAATTTCTTTGATAAGTTGCTGGGTTAGGTAAATCAATTTATTTTATTTAACATATTTTTCTACAGAATAAAGTTATTAAATTAGCTGTAATGAAAAAATAATAAAAATCGTATCAAACATTTGCATAATTATTTTTCATTTTTGTTTCCACTATGAAGTGAGTGAGACAGTCATGGGCTCAAGTTTATTTGTCATCAAATCGACACCATGCCCAGCTCTTCTAGGGCAGGGTAGGTGCCTGAGCCAGAGCTTGCAGCTCACAAGACTGCCATTCCCAGTAGCCCCCCTTGGGGTGGGGATGGCAGACCAGAGAGGCCTATCTTCTCCCTACGAGCCCCGTGAGGGCGGGGAATGTCGCTAGGCCTGGGGACAGTTGGTCCCAACGATGAGGGGGTACCTGTACCTCCTCCCATGGTAGACATTAGTCTGAGATACTCCCGAGACAGGGAGTCAAGGCCGGACCACCACTTGGAAAAGGCCCAGGCCGGGAGAGCACCAGCGAATCAAAAAGTAGTTTATTTGAGGGATCAGATCGTTAACCATTGGAGGAGACATTCTACATATGTAAGAGATCATCGGGAAGAGGAAGAATACAGCATTTTTCGAGTAATATACATCTGTGTTAGTTTACGCACAGATTTACGCCGTTGTTGTTCTTAGTGGGCTATGCGTTCATGTACGTTAGGGCGAGTATAAGTGTAGCATCAATTCTAGTGATCGTTGGATTGTGTTTAGTGCATCCGCTGTGAGCCACGTGAGGGTGGCTGAGGGCTCCGACAGCTATGAGCCCTGTGTGGGTGGCTGTGAGGTCACAGTCAGCAGCACAGCTGTTGGTTCTATCCCCACGACCACAGTCACCATGTCAGGCCCAGGAGATCGGCCTAAACGTTTATTGGAATGTCAGGAAGAGTTGGAGGACGACATGGGGCAGATGAAAGCCCCCACCAAGAAGGCCAAGGACACTCGAGAGACTGCTGTATCTGCTGCCCCACCGCTAGTTCAGGCGGCAACTGCTACCCAAGGGGACCTGGTAATGGCGGGACCCTCAGGGCACTGCCCCATCAGTGCACGCATGCAGCCCCCCAGATGGACATAGGGGTCACAGGAGGAAACCAGGAGACTGTGGCTACTCCTCACTTGGCGGGGATGGGGCCACATCAGGTACCCACCCCAGTAGCATCGGCCACCACAGAGGATGGGGAATGGCTGACTCCACGTGGACCAAAGAATTCCCGCTCTGCTCGGGCACAAGCAACCATGGCGTTCAACAAATTCAAGGTTCCCGATTATGGGTTTGTGAGGTATCTGGAGAGCATACCCCACCTCAAGTTTCACTGTGAGTTCACTCTCAGTAATGAGATTCTGGTCATTCCTTGGGACGAAGATTCATATCAGGAGTTAAAGGTTGTGATGCACTCCAGCATGGTGAAACTGGTTGCTTGGGAGAAGGTATACACGTCCCTGTGCCTCTCCCATTGGACCCCATTTTGGAAGTGCCCAATATTGTCAAGGCAGAGCGACTCACTGCCCAGGTGAACAAGGTGCCCTCCTGACAGGTGCTGATACACCACAAAGGACCACTCTCCATGCACCTGGACTTTGGGGTCTGGGGAAGGTTCAAGACCCGGCTGTACCTGTCGGGCCCACTGCAATGCTTCAACTGTTGGGTTCAGTCATATTGCAGCCACCTGCCAGCGAGGAAAGAAGTGTGGTGTGTGCAGCAAGGACATGACTTGAAGGACTGCATTGCAATCCTCAAGCAACCGACCAGCGAGGCCCTTCGGCTGGAGCCCAAGTGTGCCGACTGCTCAGAGGCACCATGCCTGGAACCAGAACTCTCCTGTGATGGTGCAGCACTGGCAGCGGGTACATCACTGGAATGGCCTGTCACCCCGGCAACGCCCAACATTGGAACCACCCAGCAACAGTCAGTATGAACTCCGACCGCAGCACCCCGAATGCGGCAAGTGGGCAATATCAGTGAGTTCCCGGCACTGGGCTCCCAGCAGTGGTGTCAGGGGGCAGTCACTGGCTTGCGGCAGCATGGCCAACAGCAGGGTGGCTGAGAAGACAGAATCACTGGGAAAAGTGGCCACAGGCCAGGAACACTGCCCAGCAGGCCCCTGCTAGGCACCATCAATCCATGCCATCCCTCCAGCAGGTCTCTTCCCAAGGGCAGGCCCCAACTGCGAGCGGCCAGAGTCAAGCAGCGGCTCCCCGCCAGGAGACCCAGAAGCCCATGGCCACTCAGGCAGGCTCAGGGTACACCCAGCTTATGCGGCTGCAGTGTCGACAGCCACCCAAACATACCCAGTTACCCAGCCCCGACTCGAAGAGTCGTCTGACCCAATGCCTACAGAGGTAATTGTAGACTCATTTCCCCCTTGACTGAAGAAAACCATCTGGGTCATCTCAGCGCTCCTCTCTCACCTGCTGCTATCAGCAATGGAACTTCAAGCCATCATCCAGGAGTCCTTCCAGTCCATGATGGCAGAGGCCCAGGAGTCACCAACAACGGACGACAATGAGTCCCAGGCAGAGATGGAATCAGAGGGCCACCTCTACAGCCCTTGAAGATCCTCCAGCAGAACATTTGTGGGCTGCAGCGGAAAATTCACTAGTGATTGAAGCTGCAGTACAAGATGAGGTTGATGTCTTCCTGCTCCAGGAGACACTTACCAATTCATCACATCAAATGCAGCCATGTATCCTGGGCTTCTTGGCTTACCTTCAGCGCCTAGTAGGCACTGGCAGGGGCACAGCAATCTACATCAGGAACACTATCCCTCATTCAATCTCTGCTGACCCCATTGACTGTGGAGAGGGAATGGAGGTTCAGGCTGTCACCTTACACCTGCCAGATGGATCTCTCGTGGTTTACAACATATACAGAAGCTCTCGGTACACCCTTGACATTTCAGAGGTGGCAGCAGTCTCCCCCCTGGAGAGTCTTGTTGTGGCTGGGGATGTCAATGCCCACCACCCAATACTTATTTCTGTCTCCCCTTCCAATGCAACTGGGAGGCACCTTGCAGCTGTGCTGGAGGAGGTCCCTGAGATCGCCCTCCTCAACAACAGTGAGCCAACCCATCACTATGGTGGCTGCCTGGACATCACACTCATCTCCAGATGGCTGCTCTTGAGTGCGAGATGGGAGGTCCACCCTTCTCTCACCAGTGATCACTTTGCAATAGTCACCACACTGATAGTCCAGTGGTGCCCGCCTCCCACACCTACCCCTAGATGGAATCTCAAGAAGGCCGACTGGAAGTGCTTCCAGGTCATCGAGCACTGGTGGGCGGAGTCTACTCTACCGGAAGATCCAGATGAGGCGGCTCAGAACCTGTAGGCGGCCTTCACATGGGCAGCTGAGGCAGCCATATCTAGGATTACAGGCGGAGGGTCATACAAGCATGACTGGTGGTTCTACAACGAGGACATCAGGGAGCAGAACCGCCGGATGAACGTCGTATGCAAAATGCACAGGCGTAATCCCATGGCTGAGTCCATGTGTCTGCTCAGGGAAGTGGTGTGGCATGTGCACCACGTCTCACACAGGGTCCGGTAAGCTGAGTGGTTGGAGTGGTGTGCCTCCCTCAGCTACACCATCTTATCTGAGATTTGGACCAAGTTAAGAATGGCCACTGGGCTGTGTCGCAGTGTGACACATGCACACCCAGACCCCGCAATGGAGGTAGAGCATCTGGTAGACCTTTTCACATCCAGAGCGACCATGGCTTAACTGCCTCAGGATCTCTAGGACCTACAGGCCACCCTCCTTCCTTAAAGGATGGTGGTGATCCAAGCTGCATGCCAAGCAAAGGATGACACAGACAAAGACTTCACCGACCGGGAGCTCCAGGCAGCCTTCACATCTAATAGGGACACTGTCAGGGCATGATGATGTCACCTGTGACATGATCACTCGGTCTGGCCATTCTGGTCACGCAGCTGTCCTGGGGTCATCAACCGGACTTGGAGAACCAGCAGACTCCCTGCAGTATGGAAGGAGGCCGACATCATACCGATTCCTAAGCCCAGGGATCCTGGCAGTGTGAAACCCATCTCTCTCACCAATTGCATATCAAAGGTGTCTGAGAGGATGGTGTTGGATCGACTGAGGTGGAAGCTTGACCCTCCTCATAAACACCTCTGTGGATTCACCAGAGGAGTGGGCACTTTTGAAAGCCTTACTACCCTACTGGCCAGCATTGGGTCGGATGCCCAAGCCCACATTGTTGTCTTCCTTGACTTCAAGAAAGCTTTTGAGCTAGCCACTGTACCTGCCATCCTGGCACTCTTGGCCCACAGGGGGTTAACGTTAAGGACAGGCTGCTTGACATGCCTCTTCTCTTAACACCCTAGAAAACAGCACTCCGCATGGTGGGGTGCTTAGTTCCACCCTGTTCAATGTACTGATGCACCAGCTCCACAGGCACCTTCCTGCTACGCCGATGACCTGGCACTTGTCGTATCCAGGAAGCATCGGCTGTTGCAGCATGCCCAGGAGGACCTTGATCCGCTGGCTTCCACTTGCCGTCACCTGAAGCTCAAGATATCTGCAGCGAAATCCAAAGCCATGATCCTTCACACCAGGGAACCCAGTTAGAGGCTGCGGATCCTGGGCATCGACCTGGACTGGGCTCACAGCTATAGGTACCTTGGCATCTACATCGACAGGTGCCTCACCTTCCAGAAACATGTATGCCACATCAAAGAGAGGGCTCTGCAGAGGGTCAGGGCAATGAGTGCCATGGCCAAGCTTAGGGTAGGGGCTAGCCTCGAGGTCATGAGGTTGTTCTACATACAGGCAGTATGCTCACTCATCGACTGCAGAGCACTTGCTCTGATTCACGCCAGGCCCACGAACATCGTCTCTTTGTGTGGTTCAGAACATAGCTGTACGGGCCTACAGGCCATGCTGGGGGCGCCTAGGTGGGCCAATGTGGTGGCTCTGAACTTCGAGGCGCAGCTGCAGCCCCTTGAGGACAGGATCCAACTTGTAGCTGCCAGGGGCTGATAAACCGATGAGGGATATAAGGGTCTGCCAGGGACATGTCATACCAATGCACCCTGGATGCCGATGGATGTGGTCAGTTGCAGATGCCACAAGGAAGCTCCTGCCCATGACATTGCTTCAGGCTGCGACAGACCGGCAGCAAAGTACAGGGTGCCACCCCCTTGGATGCCAGAGTTGTTGGCAGTGCACTGGACAACCCTACCAGGCAGCAAGAGGCATTTCCCCCAGCACATTCTGCAGTGACTTGCTTCAGCTAGCATTGTGAGTGCAGAAAACCCTGGATGTGTGCCGTATTACACCAATGGCTCCAGAGACCCAGAGGCAGGCCGCACAGCTGCTGGGATGTTCCACAGCAATCTGACAGCAGGTTGGTGCCTCCCGGACCATTGCACCATACTCCAGGCTGAACTCTGTGCCATCCAACAAACTCTGCAGCATGCAATTGCAGACCATCAGCATCCCCCATCATCCATGTTGATTCCAAGTCAGTGATCCAGGTAATTATGCACAGAGCGCCAAAGGACAACATACACTTAATCACATCCATTTGGGGCGACCTGCAGATGCTCATGGCCCAGGGTCGCAGGGCCACCATCAACTGAATCCCGAGCCATGTGGGTATCCCCGGCAGTGATGCAGCAGATGAGGTTGCCAAGACCACAGTGCTCAAGGCACAGCCACGTGCTGCAATCTCCATCAGCCACAGCCATATTATGCTATGGGCTGCCAGTGCAGCCAAGTTTCCACTCCCTGACCCTGGGGATTCACGGAGCCGCGCTGGTATGACAGGGCAACTCACAGGGCATCCCCTCCAAGTACTCAAACGCAGACCAGGGAACTGTGGGTGAATATCCACTGCCTATGCTTAGGGTATCCCACCACTACATGGATCGTTGAACAGGCACGAGAGGTGCTCTGTACCCACTGTGACCGGATGGTTCCGAAACCCCTGATGCACTACCTGTTAGACTGCCCAGCTACGATGCTCCTTCACCACAAACACTTCCCAGTGTGGCAGGCCCGGGAGGATGAGGGGGCACATCTAGTGTACTTAGCCATGAGAGACTTGGAGACCTTACTCCTAGTCATTGCACGTCACCCCCCCGCATCCCCTCCTGACGTTGTTGTGAAGGCCTGCTGAGGGCCTCCGTTGCACCCCACACCAACCACCATTAGAGCAAACTAACTTCTGGGACATCATTTGTCCATAGAACTGGAGAGGAACCCCTCTTCTCACCGAAGGACTGTCATACATGTACGAGAAAGCAAGATAAACGACACTTCCTTACCGGGGGAGCTGATCAACCAGGCTATTATTGCTGGCCGCACGCAAACTGACGTATGAACTACAGCCCGGCTGGTCAGGTACTGACTTTAGGTGCCTGTCCAGCTCCCTCTTGAAGACAGCCAGGGGTATACTGGTAATCCATCTTACATGTGCTGGGAGGCACTTGAACAGTCTTGGGTCCCTGACACTTATGTTGCCTCTTAGTGTATTCATGGCGCCCCTGCTTTTCATTGGGGGGATGTTGCTGCCTGCAGAGTCTTTTGCTTTCATAGGGAGTGATTTCCGTGTGCAGATTTAGAGCAAGTCCCTCTAAGATTTTCCAAGTGTACATCATCACGTATCTTTTTTGCTTGCATTCCAAGGAGTACAGGTCAAGGGACTTTAACCGTTCCCTTGTTGTATTTATTCGTGCAGTGAAAGTTTTCTGTATTTTCTCCAGGTCTGCAATTTCATCTCCCTTGAAAAGGGCCTAGAGAGGAACAAGCGATTTGAAAAGAATTATCATTCGCTTGGCGTCCCTAGTTTTGAAGGTTCTCATTATCCATCCTATCAATTTTTTAGCAGGTGTGATAGAAACATTGTTGTGGTATTTGAAAGTGAGATTCTCAGACATTATCACTCCCAGGTCCTTCACATTTTTTGCTCTATTGCGTGGTTGAAATTTGTTTTATACTCTGATCCAGTTTTTAGTTCCTCGAGTTTTCCATATCGGAATAATTGAAATTTGTCTTCATTGAACTTCATATATATTTTATGAAGACCATTTAAAGACTTGGTTAATGTCCACTTGGAGATTTGCAGTGTCCTCAGTAGATGACACTCATGCAGATTTTGGTATATCAGCAGAGGAGGACTCATATCTCTGTCTATATCAGATATGAGGATGAGGAAAAGGATGGGATTGAGTACTATACCTTATGGAACAAAGCTTTTCACTGTAGCTGCCTCTGACTTTACTCTGGTTACTATTACTCTTTGTGTTCTATTTGTTAGGAAGGTATAGATCCATCTACCCACTTTTCCTGTTATTCCTTTATCACGCAATTTTGTGCTATTATGCCCTTCCCGAAGGCTTTCACAAAGTGTGTGTATACTACATCTGCATTTTATCCTTCAATGCATCCATGACCATGCCATAGTGGTCCAGTAGTTGTGAGAGGTAGGAGGGACCTGCTCTAAACCCATGTTGTCCTGGGTTGTGCGGTTGTTGGGTATCCACGCGGTTGGCGATCTTGCTCTTTAGAACACTTTCAAAAAATTTATTATGTTAGACGTTAGTGCTATCAGTCTGTAATTCTTTGCAACTGCTTTACTGCCACCTTTGTGGAGTGGGGCTATATATATAGCTGTTGTTTTTAGTGACTGTGGGATGACCCCTGTGTCTCTGTTCCCTCTCCATAGAATATTTAAGGCACATATGTGAAAGGGGTTTCTTGCAGTTCTTGATGAACACGGAGTTTTGCGAGTCTGGACCTAAGGCAGAGTGCTTGGACATGTCATTTATTGCTTCTTCTAAGTCCTGTGGTGTTAGAGTTATATCCAAAATTCTTGAATTAACCATATTTTGAGTTTCATTCATAAAAAAATCATGTACGTTGAATCAACCTCTATGGTCCATATACCTCTATGGTCCAGCTATTTCCATGGTCCGTCTACAAAGTATCTACCTTCATGGCCCTTCTACCTCCATTGTCTCTTTATCTCCAAGGTCAATATTTATTTGCGAATTATCTCTACCTCGAATCATCATAAGAATGTGACTGTTAGCCAGTCATTGCAAGGCCACGACACTGACCTATATGAGAGCAAACCAGTGCTCCACCTGCGGTCATAGCCCGTCATGATGTAGACGTCATACTCAGAAATGTTCAAGATATGTCAAAGCATTTTATCCACAGTGGTATATTACAAACCATTCTGGAAAAATGCCCTGACTTTGCTCACTGTAAATAAAGCTAATATTTGCACTAATAACTCATTACAATCCCTGGACCCATTATGTACCTTTTTAATCTTTTTGACTACCGCCCACAGGATGGGTGTGGGGTGCATGATAAAAAGATATGATACGCTGGCTGACGTCTCGACTCTCTGCCTGATAAACCACCGGTTGAAATGTTGTGTATTCTAGCAGTGCTACCATAACGCTCCACGAACCCACCATTCAAAATATAAACCATCAACCTCCATGGTCCATCTACCTCTTAACAATCATTTACTAATTAACTATTAACCTCCATGAACCATCAATCTTCATATACCATCAACCTCCATGAACCATCAACCTTCATATACCATCACCCTTCATGAACCATCAACCTTCATTTACCATCAACCTCCATGAACCATCAACGTCCATGAACCATCAACCTCCATGAACCATCAACATTCATATACCATCAACCTTCATATACCATCAACCTCCATGAACCATCAACCTTCATATACCATCAACCTTCATATACCATCAACCTCCATGAACCATCAACCTTCATATACCATCAACCTTCATATACCATCAACCTCCATGAACCATCAACCTTCATATACCATCAACCTCCATGAACCATCAACCTTCATACACCATCAACCTCCATGAACCATCAACCTCCATGAACCATCAACCTTCATATTCCATCAACCTCCATGAACCATCAACCTCCATGAGTCATCAACCTTCATATACCATCAAGCTCCATGAACCATCAATCTCCATGAACCATCAACCTTCATATTCCATCAACCTCTATGAACCATCAACCTCCATGAACCATCAACCTCCATGAACCATTAACTTCCATGAACCATCAATCTCCATGAACCATCAACCTCTATGAACCATCAACCTCCCTGAACCATCGTCCTCCATGAACCATCGTCCTCCATGAACCATCAACCTCCATGAACCATCAACCTTCATATACCATCAATCTTCATGAACCATCAACCTCAATGAACCATCAATCTTCATATACCATCAGCCTCCATGAACCATCTACCTTCATATACCGTCAGCCTCCATGAACCATCAACCTTCATATACCGTCAGCCTCCATGAACCATCCACCTTCATATACCATCAACTTCTATGAACCATCAACCTTCATATACCATCAACCTCCATGAACCATCAACCTCCATGAACCATCAACCTCCATGAACCATCAACCTTCATATTCCATCAACCTCCATGAACCATCAACTTCCATGAACCATCCACCTTCATATACCATCAACCTCCATGAACCATCAACCTTCATATACCATCAACCTCCATGAACCATCAACCTTCATATACCATCAACCTTCATATACCATCAACCTCCATGAACCATCAACTTTCATGAACCATCAACCTTCATATACCATCAACCTCCATGAACCATCAACCTTCATACACCATCAACCTCCATGAACCATCAACCTCCATGAACCATCAACCTTCATATTCCATCAACCTCCATGAACCATCAACCTTCATACACCATCAACCTCCATGAACCATCAACCTCCTGAGTCATCAACCTTCATATACCATCAAGCTCCATGAACCATCAACCTCCATGAACCATCAACCTTCATATTCCATCAACCTCCATGAACCATCAACCTCCATGAACCATCAACCTTCATATACCGTCAGCCTCCATGAACCATCAACCTCCATGAACCATTAACTTCCATGAACCATCAATCTCCATGAACCATCAACCTCTATGAACCATCAACCTCCCTGAACCATCGTCCTCCATGAACCATCGTCCTCCATGAACCATCAACCTCCATGAACCATCAACCTTCATATACAATCAATCTTCATGAACCATCAACCTCAATGAACCATCAATCTTCATATACCATCAGCCTCCATGAACCATCTACCTTCATATACCATCAACCTCCATGAACCATCAACCTTCATATACCATCAACCTCCATGAACCATCAACCTCCATGAACCATCAACCTCCATGAACCATCAACCTTCATATTCCATCAACCTCCATGAACCATCAACTTCCATGAACCATCCACCTTCATATACCATCAACCTCCATGAACCATCAACCTTCATATACCATCAGCCTCCATGAACCATCCACCAGCTCTGTTCCACAAGGCACAGTACTCGCCCCCATCTTATTCCTTATCCTCATATCAGACATAAACAGAGATATACACCACAGCACCGTATCATCCTTTGCGGATGATACTAGGATCTGCATGAGGCTGTCATCTGCTGAGGACGCGGTTAACCTCCAAGAAGATATAAACAAAGTTTTCCAGTGGGCAACGGTAAACAATATGATGTTCAATAAGGACAAATTCCAACTACTCCGTTATGGAAAACTGGAGGAGATAATAACTAGAACAGAGTATACTACTGGCTCCGGCCATACAATAGAGCGGAAAAATAATGTAAGGGACCTGGGAGTAGTAATGTCTGAGGATCTCACTTTCAAGGATCACAACAGTGCCACGATCGCACGTGCAAAGAAAATGGTAGGATGGATAATGAGAACTTTCAAAACGAGAGATGCCAAGCCCATGATGATCCTTTTCAAATCACTTGTTCTCTCTAGGCTGGAATACTGCTGTACATTAACATCTCCATTCAAAGCAGGTGAAATCGCAGATCTAGAGAGTGTACAGAGATCCTTTACTGCACGTATAAGTTCTGTCAAGCACCTTAACTACTGGGAACGCTTGGAAGCACTTGACTTGTACTCGTTGGAACGCAGGAGGGAGAGATATATCATAATCTACACTTGGAAAATCTTGGAAGGAATGGTCCCAAATCTGCACACAGAAATCACTCCCTACGAAAGTAAAAGACTGGGCAGGCGATGCAAAATGCCCCCAATAAAAAGTAGGGGCGCCATTGGTACACTAAGAGAAAACACCATAAGTGTCCGGGGCCCAAAACTGTTCAACAGCCTCCCATCAAGCATTAGGGGAATTGCCAATAAACCCCTGGCTGCCTTCAAGAGAGAGCTGGACAGATACCTAAAGTCAGTGCCGGATCAGCCGGGCTGTGGCTCGTACGTTGGACTGCGTGCGGCCAGCAGTAACAGCTTAGTTGATCAGGCCCTGATCCATCGGGAGGCCTGGTCATGGACCGGGCCGCGGTTGCGTTGATCCCCGGAATAACCTCCAGGTAACCAGGTAACCATCATATACCATCAACCTCCATGAACCATCAACCTCCTTGAACCATCAGCCTCCATGAACCATCAACCTTTATATACCATCAACCTCCATGAACCATCAACCTTCATATACCATCAGCCTCCATGAACAATCAACCTTTATATACCATCAACCTCCATGAACCATCAACTTCCATGAACCATCAACCTTCATATACCATCAGCCTCCATGAACCATCAACTTCCATGAACCATCAACCTTCACATAACATCAACCTCCATGAACCATCAACCTTCATATACCATCACCCTCCATGAACCATCAACCTCCATGAACCATCAACCTTCATATTCCTTCAGCCTCCATGAACCATCAACCTTCATATAACGTCAGCCTCCATGAACCATCAACCTCCATGAACCATCAACCTTCATATACCATCAGCCTCCATGAACCATCACCCTCCATGAACCATCAGCCTTCATATACCATCAACCTCTATGAACCATCACCCTCCATGAACCATCAGCCTTCATATACCATCAACCTCCATGAACCATCACCCTCCATGAACCATCAGCCTTCATATACCATCAGCCTCCATGAACCATCAACCTCCATGAACCATCAGCCTTCATATACCATCAACCTCCATGAACCATCAACCTCCATGAACCATCAACCTTCATATAACATCAAACTCCATGAACCATCAACCTCCATGAACCATCCACCTTCATATACCATCAACCTCCATGAACCATCCACCTTCATATACCATCCACCTTCATATACCATCAACCTCTATGAACCGTCAACCTTCATATACCACCAGCCTCCATGAACCATCAACCTTCATAAGCCATCCACTTCCATTAACCATCAACCTCCATTAACCATCAACCTCCATTAACCATCAACTTCCATTAACCATCAACCTCCATATACTGTTAACCTCCATGAGCCATAAACTATCAGCCTCCGTGAACCGTCAACCTCCATGGTCTATTTACCTCCAAGGACTGCCACAAAAAACTTTTTCCTTGCTGAAATAAATGTCATGAGAAACAAATTTATCAGGGATGACGTTCAGGTGGGTAATAACTGGTTGATATTTAACTACGCATCAGATATAGATAAACTTACTTGTAGTTATCATGATGTCGTGATGACAAGGTTTTTATCGCTGCCACCAGATATATCACAGTAAAAATCTGGCGGGGTGATAATAATTCTTGGGAGGAGAGCTCTAGGTTTGAACTTGGCCCACCAGATGGCAACACGAGGCCTAGGTGGCATGGTGCAAAATACAAGCCCGACGGATTGCATCACTCGGGCATGCTGTCTTTGGTCGCCCCAACCATACCTGGAGGTTACCTGGAGGTTATTCCGGGGATCAACGCCCCCGCGGCCCGGTCCACGACCAGGCCTCCCGATGGATCAGGGCCTGATCAACTAGGCTGTTACTGCTGGCCGCACGCAGTCCGACGTACGAGCCACAGCCCGGCTGATCCGGCACCGACTTTAGGTATCTGTCCAGCTCTCTCTTGAAGGCAGCCAGGGGTTTATTGGCAATTCCCCTAATGCTTGATGGGAGGCTGTTGAACAGTTTTGGGCCCCGGACACTTATGGTGTTTTCTCTTAGTGTACCAATGGCGCCCCTACTTTTTATTGGCGGCATTTTGCATCGCCTGCCCAGTCTTTTACTTTCGTAGGGAGTGATTTCTGTGTGCAGATTTGGGACCATTCCTTCCAAGATTTTCCAAGTGTAGATTATGATATATCTCTCCCTCCTGCGTTCCAACGAGTACAAGTCAAGTGCTTCCAAGCGTTCCCAGTAGTTAAGGTGCTTGACAGAACTTATACGTGCAGTAAAGGATCTCTGTACATTCTCTAGATCTGCGATTTCACCTGCTTTGTATGGAGATGTTAATGTACAGCAGTATTCCAGCCTAGAGAGAACAAGTGATTTGAAAAGGATCATCATGGGCTTGGCATCTCTCGTTTTGAAAGTTCTCATTATCCATCCTATCATTTTCTTTGCACGTGCGATCGTGGCACTGTTGTGATCCTTGAAAGTGAGATCCTCAGACATTACTACTCCCAGGTCCCTTACATTATTTTTCCCTTACATTATTTTGGCCGGAGTCAGTAGTATACTCTGTTCTAGTTATTATCTCCTCCAGTTTTCCATAACGGAGTAGTTGGAATTTGTCCTCATTGAACATCATATTGTTTACCGTTGCCCACTGGAAAACTTTGTTTATATCTTCTTGGAGGTTAACCGCGTCCTCAGCAGATGACAGCCTCATGCAGATCCTAGTATCATCCGCAAAGGATGATACGGTGCTGTGGTGTATATCTCTGTTTATGTCTGATATGAGGATAAGGAATAAGATGGGGGCGAGTACTGTGCCTTGTGGAACAGAGCTCTTCACTATGGCAGCCTCCGATTTAACTCTGTTGACCACTACTCTTTGTGTTCGATTTGTTAGGAAGTTGAGGATCCATCTCCCCACTTTCCCAGTTATTCCTTTAGCACGTATTTTATGGGCTATTACGCCATGATCGCATTTGTCAAATGACAAATGATGGAATAAATCTCCTATAAGGAACAGTACACTGACGTAGATGCTTTACATTGGAGCTCGTCTGGTGCTTGCTTGGTCAACCAGGCTGTTGCTGCTGCTGGTCTGCTGACTCACAGCAGCAACAGCCTGGTTGATCTGACACCTGGGAAAGATACTTGTCCAAATTCCTCTTGAACACTTCTACACTTGTCCCAAACCAAACCAAAACCTGGTCATTGTGGTTGTATGGAAGCCTCCGGATGCAACTTCACAACAATTCCAGGAACAGTTTTGAAAATAGACCACTGTCTGGAAAAATTTTCCAGCTCCTGCCAGAAACATCTTGTTCCTGCGGGATTTCAGCCTAAGGCACCTAAAATGGAGGAATGTAGCAAATAATGCTTTAGCAGAGATAACCCCAGGAGCAGCTCAGATAAAAACCCGCACACACACACGAGCTTTTAAATCCCTGCACCAAATTCACCTTAAACCAGCAAATAATAGAGCCAACAAGATTGGAGAATACACTGGACCTCATCTTCACTAACAATGATGTTCTGATACGAAATATTATCATATCAAAAACAATTACTCAGATCACAACATAGATTTTCAGACAGGTATGCGCGGGGCCCCAGACCAACAAAATGTGATCAGTCACGAAGGAACCTTCACCAAATTCAACTTCAATAAAAAAGACATAAGGTGGGACCAAGTCAACCAGGTCCTAAATGATATAAAATGTGAAGATATCCTAAGCAACACGGATCCAGAGACCTGTGTCTAGAAAAAATAACTCTGTGGCCCGGTGGCCTGGTGGCTAAAGCTCCCGCTTCACACACGGAGGGCCCGGGTTCGATTCCCGGCGGGTGGAAACATTTCGACACGTTTCCTTACACCTGTTGTCCTGTTCACCTAGCAGCAAATAGGTACCTGGGTGTTAGTCGACTGGTGTGGGTCGCATCCTGGGGGACAAGATTAAGGACCCCAATGGAAATAAGTTAGACAGTCTTCGATGACGCACTGACTTTCTTGGGTTATCCTGGGTGGCTAACCCTCCGGGGTTAAAAATCCGAACGAAATCTTATCTTATCTTATCTTAGGTATGCTCAAGCTCTGTTCCACAAGGCACAGTACTCGCTCCCATCCCATTCCTTATCCTCATATCTGACATAGACAGGGATGTAAGCCACAGCACCGTGTCTTCCTTTGCAGATGACACCCGAATCTGCATGACAGTGTCCTCGATTAAAGACACTGCAAGACTCCAGGCAGACATCAATCAAATCTTTAAATGGGCCGCAGAAAACAATATGAAGTTCAATGATGAGAAATTTCAATTACTCCCATAAGGAAAACGTGTGGAAATTAAAACTATATCGGAGTATAAAACAAATTCCAACCACACATTAGAACGAGAAACTAATGTAAAAGACCTGGAAGTGATAATGTCAGAGGATCTCACTTTCAATGACCACAACATTTTATCAATCGCATCTGCTAGACAAATGACAGGATGCATAATGAGAACCTACAAAACTAGGGGTGCCAAGTCCATGACGACACTTTTCAGCTCGCTTGTTCTATCTAGGCTGGAATATTGCTGCACACTAACGGCAGGTGAAATTGCTGACCTAGAAAATGTACAGAGAACTTTCATGGCACACATAACTGCGAGGAAACACCTCAAGTACTGGGAACGCTTGAAATTCCTAAACCTGTACTCCCTAGAACGCAGGTGGGAGAGATACATGATTATATACACTTGGAAAATCCTAGAGGGATTAGTACCAAATTTGCACACGAAAATCACTCCCTGTACAAGCAAAAGACTCTGCAACATCCCCTGATGTAAAGCAGGGGCTTCACTAGCACGGTAAGAGACAGCAAAATAAGTGTCAAGGGCCCAAGATTGTTCAACTGCCTCCCAGCATACATAAGAGGGATTGCCAATAGACCCCTGGCTGTCTTCACGAAGGCTGTGGACAGGCACCTAAAGCCAATAACTGACCAACCGGGCTGTGGTTCGTACGTCGGTTTACGTGCGGCCAGTAGTAACACCCTGGTTAATCAGGCCCCTGATCCACCATGAGGCCTGGTTACAGACCGGGCCACGTGGGCATTGACCCCCGAAACCTTCTCCAGGTACACAGTGTTTCTGATATTTTCTGGTAAGATATTGAATAATCTGGAGTCACGGACATTGATACCCTGTTTCCTTATTATGCCCATGGTACCCCTGCTTTTCATTAGATTTATAGGAATGAATGGCACAGCATTACATACAACAAAAAAACTATCTAAAAGAGGGAAGAAAATAAAAGGGAGGGGGGTGCTTAAAAATGATGTGGAGGAACTCTAGCAGGAGGAAATATGCCATTCTGGGACTGGACCCGCAGATGGTGCAAGATGTCAGGAGACATCACTAAGGCTGAGCTGCGTAGCCAGACAGGGTTCTCGACTGGGAACTGTGTTGAAAGGCAGTAACGTCATGGTAGTCACTACAAGGTTCATGCAACTGGTGGCACGACCTGGTGGTGCCAGTGAACGAGACGTTGTGGGAGCTTGGCATACTGGAACAGGGCCTACACACTGTAACAGTCCAGGAGAGCTCTCAACTGGGACTAAGTGGCAGGCAGTCCTCAGCAGGGGTGATTCAGCATGCCGTGGCAGGACGACCTGGTGGTGCCAGAGAATGACTACGTGTGGGAGTTGTAGGCGAGACGATTCAGGTGGTGTAATGTTAATGAGAGTTGGCAGGCATAGTTCTCTGTACAGGGTGCTCGGTCACCTTGCACATCTGATGCCAGGACTGCCTGTAGAGTCAGTGTGTAGGTGGTTAAATTGGAGTGTTACCAGTAACACTGAGGGATGTGTTAAGTTGTCTAGGCACAGCCCACACTGCGGATCACATACAAAATCTAGCTCATCCGCAATTAAATGTGTAGTATCATGGTTACAACATTGGTTTGCACTAACAAAATTATGCTTTTCTATGCAAAAAGTGTGTGTGTGTGTGTGTGTGTGTGTGTGTGTGTGTGTGTGTGTGTGTGTGTGTGTGTGTGTGTGTGTGTGTGTGTGTGTGTGTGTGTATGGCTATGGACGAGCACAGGGAGGGGGTAGGCCGCTCAGGCAGGCTGCACTGAGGCACGTGTCTGGAGGCTGTCTGCACTGCTAATATAACACGTGGAGACAGTAACACAGGAAAACACACTAAAACTCACCTCAGTCTACAGTAGCTTGAGAATAGCAGTAAGAAGCTGAAGGAGGCTTCAGGTAGTTCACAGCCATGGTTAGAGTGAGGAAACTGCGTGGCAAGAACACTGATCATCCATGACTGATTATCCATGTGGCTTTGAGTGGTTTGCTCCATTCAAATACACAACTTTGACCGGATATTCATGAGGAATTCACGGAGACAGCAGAGAGAGTGGTGAAGAGCTGGGCCACAGGTGTGGCTCGAGGCGAGAATGTGACGCCTTTGTACCCACCCACATGGAACCCAGGATGAAACCTGACCACCATGGACACTCCTGGAAAAAACCTCACTAAACTTACCTCTGTTGTGCTGTAAAGGGCCATGATGAGTTGAAACAGCAGGTTGTAAAGTACAGGTGACAGCATCGGGGTGCTAAGAAGAACCCAGTTAATTTTGAGATTTCCCCAGGAAATTGAGTGTGTTTGGGCATAAATGCTGAGTGTATCTGTGTCTCAGTGATGTGGGTAGGAGACACAGTAGGAGACACAGTAGGAGACACAGGATAACTTGTTGGTAGACGGATGCTGCTTGTATGAGCAGATGAAGTAGGCAGTGACTTCTTCAGTGTTCTTTCCTATACCTATTTGGGCCATACAAAGGTGCTGTTCAGAGGAGCTGTGAAAACCCGTCATTCTTCAGTGTGCTGGCAGGAGTGTAAACATTGATAACACTACATAAGATAAGATAAGATTTCGTTCGGATTTTTAACCCCGGAGGGTTCCCACCCAGGATAACCCAAGAAAGTCAGTGCGCCATCGAGGACTGTCTAACTTATTTCCATTGGGGTCCTCAATCTTGTCCCCCAGGATGCGTCCCACACCAGTCGACTAACACCCAGGTACCTATTTGCTGCTAGGTGAACAGGACAACAGGTGTAAGGAAACGTGTCGAAATGTTTCCACCCGTCGGGAATCGAACCCGGGCCCTCCGTGTGTGAAGCGGGAGCTTTAGCCACCAGGCCACCGGGCCACCCGCATAATGTTAACATTGATAACATTCACTAAATAAAGTGTCAAGTGTAGCCATAAAGTTGATATTCTAAAATCTGCTGCCAAATGATCATATAATGTAAGTTTTTTCCTGTTATTAGCACTATATGTACAGTATTAGTCATATATCCTGTATCTTAGAGCATACGCCGCGTGCGTTAGTGGTTCCTGCAACGCCATTACGTCTGCGTCATTTTTCAACACAAAGGAATATCAGCCTGATGAAGATTCTGATTTCATTCTGACTAATTCCACGGGAGTTCTCTGAGGGCGCTGATGTTCATGATCTGTATTGTAAAATTGTATGGAGATACCGACAAGATGTGGAAAAAGACACGTAAAGTTCAGGACATTTATTAAAGGAAACGTTTCGCCATGAGTGGGTTTTTCACATTAGTACAGAAGCTACAAGTGGCGAAACGTTTCCTCTAATAAATGTCCTTAACTGTACATAAGTGTCTTTTTCCACATGATCTGTATTTCCAAAGTTCTTATATACGTCAGTATGCAGTTTCACGTCTTCAGTAGAGAGATGGAGGCAAATTTCCATTTTATTGATGAGTTCGTCTACTTAATCCTGCTTTAATATGTAATATACCTAGAGTTCGAAAGGTTAAGATCCTCTTGTGAAAATGTTTGGTCACTCTGCTGAAGTATTTCTTTTCCTTGATGACTCTATGAATTAGTCCATTTTTTAGTTTTTGTTGCGGTTATCAGCAATCCTATCTGTTGAAGGATAAAAAATGGTTATAATTGACCATAATTTGTAAAGGGGTGGACCGGTAAGCCAGCAGAAGGCCTCGGTCAGGTGACCAAAAGCTCCAAAGGCTGGTCATCATCTGACTAAGACCCGCGTCAGGAACCACTTGTCCTGTTTCCTGACGAACCTAACCTAACCTAACCTAATCCTGCTATCCTAGTTGCTGCTTTTGTAAGTATCTACTTTTGTACATCTGGTCTGTTGCTCCACTTGATTTCGCAACAGATCTTTTGTCATCCTTTCTCCAGTTGCTCTTACAGTTACTTATTTACTGGTTTACTTGCCCGTGTAAGAATAAGATACTGTTGCCGATATTAGTAATTCTATTTGTGAGTGATATGAAACTTGTTCTAGAACTGCTTGATCAAGTGGTAGTGAACTTCAAGGAGACGATGTTAACTACATTGGCAAGACAAAATTATGCTAAAAAAAGAATATGAAAAAATGGAAATAGATAAGTACTGTTACAATGAAAGATAAAAAAATGTGTACTAGGCTAGTTAAAAATTCAGTGCACTATGGAAACGGAACCCCGTGAATGGTAACACCGAGTTCAAGACAGTGATGAAAAATGTCAGAACTCCAGCTGGAGAGATGTGGAACAGTTTTGTGGCAAGCATACACAGAGAAGCATGTCCACAAAATGAAAGGAAATCATAAGCCACCGGAAAGATCATACAAGCAACACATCCGGACTCCAAGGGAAAGCAAATTTAAAGAAAGGATAGGCCCGTGAATCATCCTGGGCTGATGTAGTAGATGACATTTAGGAGACGCACAAACAACTACATAAAGAGAGGAAAAGATAAAACAGTTGATCCACCAGTTAAGGAGGTGGAAATATAGAGTACAATTAAAACGCCTTATTTATCTGGGTAAATCTTTGAAGAATGGAAGATGGCCACTGACAACGCCATCTCTATCTCGCCTCATGCTTACGTAAATTGTCACCGACAGAATAGTGTTGTGTTGAAGTCATTATCGTAAACGCTAGATGACATATTATACTGCGTTAAAGGATTCATGAAAAGTTAAAGCAGTGTATATTGCAACAAAACCTTTCTTAAAACTAGTAATGTAATCAACCGTCATGTGGAAAATTGCATTTATCTTAATGTATCATTATGTACATAACAGTAAATGAACAAAGGTAATTATTATTTATCAGTTAGACAAGTAGGAATTTGGGACACCTAGGTCGCAAAAAATGTCCCCCTTCGATACCTACCACTGTCATATCCACAAGTTGCTCTGGACCTATTAATTACAAATGAAATATACATCACCAGGAATGCTGGTAAATATATAAATTTGTGGACTGTATATTAAAATTAATAAATGATATATATATATATATATATATATATATATATATATATATATATATATATATATATATATATATATATATATATATATATATACACATATATATATATATATATATATATATATATATATATATATATATATATATATATATATATATATATATACACACACATTTATATAACAGAAGGAGAATATATCTTAATCATAACACTCACAAATTTGACTGGAGATTAATGTGTCATGTACAGGACCCCCCCCTTTTTCCTACATTTATGAAAAATTTACTGGCCAGAATTTAAACATAAATTAGACAGCTTATCTGAGGTTCCTGGAGTTGTCCTGTCCTGTCGCCTGATACTCAAATTATGCAGGAATGCACATCCAACAATTTAGGCTCCTATTTGAGAGATGTCAGCCCAAATTTAACCTCTAGAGTGCGAAAAATTCTTCCCATTACTAATGTCTGTTACTCAATTCAAAAACAAAAATGGCGACTGTCCTTCTTCGCAGGCGTAGCTTCAGGCTTCCCATTTTTTATAACACTTTTTATTAAATACAGTATGGCCATCTATTTACATATAACTACTGTATTTCTGGAAAATATATACAGTATTTTCCACACTGCAGCCGGGCGGAGTTCGTTGCTAAACGACTCAAATTACTCCTTCCTTTAGGAGACGATTCCAGCCGGTTCTGGCTTGAGTGGCTGTTCTCCTAGTAGTTCTTACTACGATTTCATCTTCCGGCATCACTTGGTCTGCGTTATCTTCCATATCACTCATGTCACTTTCCCTCAGATTTTCATTTACGTTTGTTTGAACACCAGTGCACTAAACTTTCCTGGCCATGACACAACACTTTGACATTCCTGACAACACCTTGTGCATCTGGGTACAATGTCGATACTTTGCCCAGAGGCCACAATGTTCGATGTTGTTCAGTGTCAATTAACACAATGTCACCTGGTTGAATGGTCTGTCGATTTACTGCCTCTGTCGCACCATAAAAGTGTTCATGTAGTGTAAGAAGATATTCCTTACGCCACACATTAGACCAATGATCAATTACTTTATTTAACATTTTAAATTTATTACACGACACTGCCGCATCATTGTAATCTTCATCACTTTCTTCTGGATTATCTCTATAGACAGGGGCAGCTTCCAATTTCCTTCCACATATTAGGTGAGAAGGTGTTAATACATCTGCATCAGGTGTATCACTCATGTACGAGAGAGGCCTATTATTTAAACGATTCTTCGCCTCCACTAACACTGCACGGAATTCTTCCAAATTAATTTTCTTCCGGTGTAGTACTTTACGGAGACACCGCTTCACTGTGCCTATAAGTCTTTCGTACAGGCCCCCCTGCCAAGGGGCTCTAGGAGTAATAAATTTTCAGGTACACCCTCGCTGGGCTAACAGAGATTGAACATCTTTACTATTATTTAATTCTATCAAATGTTGAGCACCTGCTACAAAATTTGTGGCATTATCCGAAATCATCAATCTCGGACAGGATCTCCTAGCTGCAAATTTTCCAAACAGCTGTATAAACTGTTCTGCAGACAAGTCCTGTGCCACTTCTAAATGAACTGCCCTAGTAGCAGTACAGGTGAACAAACAAACATACACTTTCAGTGGAACACCATCTGAAGTACCTATTAAAATTATTGGACCACTATAGTCTACACCTGTTACATCAAATGGTTTCACTAATTGTACACACTCCTTTGACAATGGTGGAGAACCTGGGTATATATAGCATCTGGCATCTGCACGGTGACATATTACACAAGATTTAATCACCCTTTTTACACTTTGCCGTCCTTGTGGAATCCAGAAAGTTTCCCTAATACAATTTAAGGTATCTTGTACCCCACCATGCATTGCATTTTTATGGGCATTTAGCACAATTAAATTTGTTAGATGATGAGTTTTGGGCAGTAAGACAGGGTGTTTAGCATAATCGCCCAATTCAGCATTTTGTAACCTACCTCTGCACCTAATTACATTGTTCTCTAAATACAGCCCCAATTTCTCTATTATGAAACCTTTCACAATTTTTCTTTCCATCATCACTTTAATCTCATTTCCATAGATTTCCTCCTGTACCCTCTTTATCCAATATTCAAGAGGATGTGAAAACTTATATGAAATATTCATCTTGTTTAGAAATTTAAACACCAACTTAGTTACATTGATTAGTTTGGGTAAAGAAGAATACCTATTTATATCAGTGGCTAAGGAAGGACAAACTATTGGAGTGGTGGTCACAGTAATTTCAACAGGAGCAATATATGCCTTTTGTACAGGCCAGTTAGCTTTATTTACCAACCAACTCGGTCCTTTAAACCATGATACAGCATTTACAAATTTAGCATAAGGTAAACCTCGAGACAAGAAATCAGCTGGATTCTCCTCACCTGGTATATGATTAAATGTTAACATGTGCTGACCCAAACTATTATACTTCTCTTGCATCTGATTAATTTCATCAACTCTGTTTTGTACGTACACAATTTTACTGTTTCCATTATGAATCCATTGTAAGGATACCTCATTATCAGACCAAATTACAGTGTCGCTAATGTTTATCTCCTGCAACTTATTTCTTATATAATTAGCTATTTGACACCTACATAAATGGCTGTTAATTCCAACTGAGGTAAGGTACGTGATTTAATTGGAGACACTTTAGCCTTAGACATAACAAGAGAAATAACACTATTACATTGAAGATAAGCAACTGCTCCATATGCCAATTTTGAAGCATCACAAAAAATGTGGAGTACATTTTTCCCATTTGGATTGGCCACCTGGCGTGGGAACTCCAACATTGGATTTTTTTCATAATCACAAATTAATTCATCCCACCTGTTAATGAATTCCTCAGGTAGAATTTCATCCCAAGCACACTTAAGTTTCCATGCTTCCTGTATTAATAATTTCCCTCTTATAGTAAGGGGTGACACTAAACCTAGTGGATCAAAACATTTGGAAACTTCAGCAAGCAAAACTCTCTTAGTTAATTTATTGGGCATACTGTAATTATTAGGTTTTAACATTAACAAATCTCTCTCAGTATCCCAAGTTATTCCCAATACATTATTACATTTTGGGACTTCATCTCCACGGTAATCTTTACTTATTTTGTCCTTTAATTTGGACGAATTGCTATTCCATTCCCTCAGAGGCATATTTGCACTTTGCATTATTTTATTAGCCTCTCCGTAAGTCATTAACAGTTCCTCTTCAGTTCACGTCACACCCAGGAAATTGTCCACATAAAATTGTTTGCTCATTACTTTACTCAATGGACTTTTCATACGTTTAAGGTGTGCATTTATCGTCGCTTGAAGTAGGAACGGACTGGATGTAGCACCAAATAATACGCTCCTAAAGCGAAAGGTTTTCAGAGGGCTAAGTAGGTCAATAGGATTCTCAGGCCATAAGAAGCGGGTACAATCCCGGTCAGCCTCTTGTAAACCCACTCTTAGGAAAGCTTTACTTATGCCAGCCGTAAAGGCATAATGCTTCACTCTGAAATTTAGTAAGATATCTCCTAATTTTTCCGTCAACGATGGACCTGTCATCAAAGTCATTTAAACTAGGTTCATTTTTGTTACTCCTGGCACTACAATTAAACACAATTCTCAGAGGAGTAGTCTTAGAATCGTTCTTCACTCCGTGATGTGGCAAATAATGACCATAAATTTTGGCTTGCTCAGGAGGTACCTCTTCTATAAATTTATTAATTAATTGGTCAGCAATTATATCATTATAGGCAGTTAACAATTCTGGTGTCTTACTCAGTTCGCAGAGCTGAGCCTTTAACTGTCCATATGCCATTCTGTAATTAGTGGGCAATTCTGGATGGTTCAGTCTCCACGGAAGTCATACCCAGTTTTGTCCAGATTCAAATTTTACATCTCTCAGGTATTGTTCTTGAGTAAAAGAATCGTCTGGACTTTCATTTACATTTATTCCAATGCTGTCTAATTCCCACAATTTATGCACTGGCTCAACACCATCCTCTATGGAAGTATTATACTGGGGTACGATTTCATGAGTAAGACACAGTTATGGTATTTGTAGTTTCCTCCAGTCATGAATTATTATTACGAGGAATCCTACCATACATTACATGGCCTCCTGCACTCTTCGAAAGGGTGACACCACATTTCTTTACCATACCCTTTACAAAGGAGGCATAATAGTCACTACCTATCAAAATATTTATTGGGCCTACAGAATCATCACTTACACCAGAAGGTGCTAAATTTACATTATGTGAAAGTCTTTCTGTAGCTTTACTAAGCCCTACTGTAGATATTTTCTCTGAAAGTCTATCTACAATTACTGCATTAACACGTTTTTTCTCATTGCCCAACCTGACAGTTACATAAACAGTGTCATACAATTGAGCCCTTTTATCCGAGAGAAAACCAGATAACTTTAAAGTTGTGGGATCTCCCATCTGTACTTTCATACCATCAAGACATTTACGTTTTATAAAAGTACGCTGGGATCCCTGGTCCAATAATGCATTTACATTTTTTGATTTATGCCTTTTATCATCAATTTTTACCTGTAACACAGTTAAGGCTACTTCAGCAAAACCATCATTATTAACATTAGCAGCAATTTTTACATTAGCTACTGTTGTGTCAGGATTGTCAACATTATCATTATTATCAACATTGTCATATAAACCCTTACACATGACTATATGGTGTCTTCCTTTGTGACATTGATAACAGAAGTTTAATTTGGCATAACAATCCTTTACAATGTGATTACCTAGACATCTGATACATCTGTCAAGTTCTTCCAATCTTTCAACTTTATCATTCCATGAATTGTATGCATTAGAAAAATGAGTACCCTTGCAGAAAAGACAATCTCTCTTTTTTCTGACTGGTTTCTTATTAACTGGGCTACTCTTAGGAGGGTACTTATTCTTCTTACCTTGTGGAGAATCATTATTTCTGATTCTTGCTACTTGATAAGCACCTATGCAACTATTTTTAGGAAATGAAATTTGATTATTACCATTGGGATAATTTTTCCCTTTGTGAAACTTGACAGATACCTCAGAGTTATTATGTGTTGCATCTTTAAAATGAGTTAGTTGGCTTGTCTGCAACTACACAATTAATTCTTGTAGACCTAGTCTTATTCCCTCCAGACCAAAATAACCCTTGTGATATTTGTTCGAGAAACATTCAAGTGTTTTACAGTTTAATTTATTCTGTACCATGGCACTCAATAACCAGTCTGAATCCTTCAGATTATATTTATTACTTAAAGTTTTGAGAGTGCTTTTCAGTTTAACTCTAAACTGTTGTAAACCTTTGTAAGTGTGATCTGGGGATTTTAAATTAACAATGATATTTACTAGATCCAACCTTCTTTGTTCTATATTACCATAAGTGACCTTCAACAAGTCAACTGCTTCCTTGCAAGAGTCATCTACATTGGGAAAGGCTTGTATGAGTATGTGAGCATCTCCTCTTACCTGTCCTTTGAGGTAAAATAATTTAGTTACACAGGCTAGGTCACTTCAATCGTGCACAGCTGTTTTAAAAATTGACCAATATTCCTCCCAATTTTCACCAAGATTAAATACAGGTAAACTTAATTCTGGGAGTTTTGGCAAAGACATATTATTTGTTGGAGCAGACTGATTAACTGCCTGGTTTACACATTTTAATTTATTCAAGGCCTGACTTTTACAAGAAAGAATCTTTTCCTCTAATTCATAATACTGATTAATCATGAAATCTACTTCAGTCTCATCTACAAAGTTTACTAACAAATCTCCTTCATATTTGTTGTAATATAATTTGTATGAATCATATCTATTACCTAAAGCATCTAGGTAGCCTAGGGAGGTGCAACATCAGGTTATGTCTTCACACGGTGTCAAGGTAGCCTAGGGAGGTGCAACATCAGGTCATGTCTTCACACGGTGTCAAGGTAGCCTAGGGAGGTGCAACATCAGGTCATGTCTTCACACGGTGTCAAGGTAGCCTAGGGAGGTGCAACATCAGGTCATGTCTTCACACGGTGTCAAGGTAGCCTAGGGAGGTGCAACATCAGGTTATGTCTTCACACGGTGTCAAGGTAGCCTAGGGAGGTGCAACATCAGGTTATGTCTTCACACGGTGTCAAGGTAGCCTAGGGAGGTGCAACATCAGGTTATGTCTTCACACGGTGTCAAGGTAGCCTAGGGAGGTGCAACATCAGGTTATGTCTTCACACGGTGTCAAGGTAGCCTAGGGAGGTGCAACATCAGGTTATGTCTTCACACGGTGTCAAGGTAGCCTAGGGAGGTGCAACATCAGGTTATGTCTTCACACGGTGTCAAGGTAGCCTAGGGAGGTACAGCATCAGGTTATGTCTTCACACGGTGGCAAGGTAGCCTAGGGAGGTACAGCATCAGGTTATGTCTTCACACGGTGTCAAGGTAGCCTAGGGAGGTGCAACATCAGGTTATGTCTTCACACGGTGTCAAGGTAGCCTAGGGAGGTACAGCATCAGGTTATGTCTTCACACGGTGTCAAGGTAGCCTAGGGAGGTACAGCATCAGGTTATGTCTTCACACGGTGTCAAGGTAGCCTAGAGAGGTACAGCATCAGGTTATGTCTTCACACGGTGTCAAGGTAGCCTAGGGAGGTGCAACATCAGGTTATGTCTTCACACAGTGTCAAGGTAGCCTAGGGAGGTGCAACATCAGGTTATGTCTTCACACGGTGTCAAGGTAGCCTAGGGAGGTGCAACATCAGGTTATGTCTTCACACGGTGTCAAGGTAGCCTAGGGAGGTGCAACATCAGGTTATGTCTTCACACGGTGTCAAGGTAGCCTAGGGAGGTGCAACATCAGGTTATGTCTTCACACGGTGTCAAGGTAGCCTAGGGAGGTGCAACTTCAGGTTATGTCTTCACACGGTGTCAAGGTAGCCTAGGGAGGTGCAACATCAGGTTATGTCTTCACACGGTGTCAAGGTAGCCTAGGGAGGTGCAACATCAGGTTATGTCTTCACACGGTGTCAAGGTAGCCTAGGGAGGTGCAACATCAGGTTATGTCTTCACACGGTGTCAGGGTAGCCTAGGGAGGTGCAACATCAGGTTATGTCTTCACACGGTGTCAAGGTAGCCTAGGGAGGTACAGCATCAGGTTATGTCTTCACACGGTGTCAAGGTAGCCTAGGGAGGTGCAACTTCAGGTTATGTCTTCACACGGTGTCAAGGTAGCCTAGGGAGGTGCAACATCAGGTTATGTCTTCACACGGTGTCAAGGTAGCCTAGGGAGGTACAGCATCAGGTTATGTCTTCACACGGTGTCAAGGTAGCCTAGGGAGGTGCAACTTCAGGTTATGTCTTCACACGGTGTCAAGGTAGCCTAGGGAGGTGCAACATCAGGTTATGTCTTCACACGGTGTCAAGGTAGCCTAGGGAGGTGCAACATCAGGTCATGTCTTCACACGGTGTCAAGGTAGCCTAGGGAGGTGCAACATCTTGTGCAACAAAACTCAAGAAACTCGAGCAAGTTCCTTTTATCTTCACTCCAGTTTTATTAAAGCTTTATATGAGCTTCCCTTCAACTACCAAAATCTGTACTTGAAGTGAATTCGCATCGATGATAATCATAATAATAATAATAATAATAATAATAATAATAATAATAATAATAATAATAAAAATTTGTAATAAGGCGTTTGAAACTGCACTTAGTAAAGAGGAAAAATACAACTACTAAACATGTAAATTATTATGAACTAAACAATGAACTTCATCTTATTAAGAATGCCACAAACATGAGCACTCTTTGTTAGTAATGTCACAAAACAGCAAAAATGACTAAACTTAATATGAGTCATATTCCGTAGAAAAATCACACACCCTTCTGACACTGTATATAAATAATTTGGAACGTAGCAAAGTATACACTTATGCAGATTAATATCATTAATATTTATTAACACTATACACATTTTTAAAATAAGGTTTATAGTGGGTGCCTGGTGGATAAAGCTTTCGCTTCACACAGCGAGGGTCTGGGTTCGATTCCCAGCGAGGGTTGAAACATTGGGCGTGTTTCTTTACACCGGTTGCCTATGTTCCCCATCAGTAAAAAGTGAACCTAGGTGTTAGTCGACTGGTGTGGGTCGCATCCTGGGACAAAACTGACCTAATTTGCCCGAAATGCTATGCATAACAAGCGGCTTTCTATATAATATTATGTCATTTTTGTCAGCTAGGACTGTATACCTTGTACATGTACTTGTAGTAAATAAAGATATGAATACATCGGCCGATTCCCACCAAGGCAGGGTGGCCCGAAAAAGAAAAATTTTCATCATCATTCACTCCATCACTGTCTTGCCAGAAGGTGCTTTACACTACAGTTATAAAATTGTAACATTAAAACCCCTCTTTCAGAGTGCAGGCACTGTACTTCCCATCTCCAGGACTCAAGTCCGGCCTGCCGGTTTCCCTGAATCCCTTCATAAATGTTACTTTACTCACAATCCAACAGCACGCCAAGTATTAAAAACCATTTGTCTCCATTCACTCCTATCAAATACGCTCAAGCATGCTTGCTGGAAGTCCAAACCCCTCGCACACAAAACCTCCTTTACCCCCTCCCTCCAACCCTTCCTAGGCCGACCCCTACCCCGCCTTCCCTCCACTACAGATTTATACACTCTCGAAGTCATTCTGCTTTGTTCCATTCTCTCTACATTTCCGAACCACCTCAACCCCTCCTAAGCCCTCTGGATAATAGTTTTGGTAATCCCACACCTCCTAATTTCCAAACTACGAATTCTCTGCATTATATTCACACGAAACATTGCCCTCAGACATGACATCTCCACTGCCTCCAGTCTTCTCCTTGTTAAAACATTCACCACCCATGCTTCACACCCATACATTCCCCTCTTTGCTTCCATGGACAAAGCTCTTTATCTCCACAGACTCCTCAGTGCACCACTCACTCTTTTCCTCTCATCAATTCTATGATTCACCTCATCCTTCATAGACCCATCTGCTGACATGTCCTCTCCTAAATATCTGAATACATTCAACTCCTCCATATTCTCTCCCTCCAATCTGATATCCAATCTTTCATCACCTAATCTTTTTGTTATCCCCATCACCTTACTCTTCCCTATATTTAGTTTTAATTTCTTTCTTTTACATACCCTACTGAACTTATCCACCAACCTCTGCAACTTCTCTTCAGAATCTCTCAAAAGCACAGTGTCATCAGCAAAAAGCAGTTGTGACACCTTCCACTTTTTGTTAGAGTCTTTATCTTTTAACTCCACACCTCTTGCCAAAACCTGCGCATTCACTTCTCTTACAACCCCATCTATAAATATATTGACAACCACGGTGACATCACACATCCTTGTCTAAGGCCTACTCTTACTGGGAAATAATCCCCCCCTCGCCTACATATTCTCACATGAGCCTCACTATCCTCGTAAAAACTCTTCACTGCTTGAAGTAACCTACCTCCTATTCCATACACCTGCAACATCTGCCACATTGCCTCCCCTATCCACCCTGTCATACGCCTTTTCCAAATCCATAATTGCCACAAAAACATCTTTTCCCTTATCTATATACTGTTCACCTATATGTTTCACTGTAAATACTTGGTCTACACACCCCCTACCTTTCCTAAAACCTCCTTGTTTATCTTCTATCCTACTCTCCGTCTTACTCTTAATTCTTTCAATAATAACTCTACCATACACTTTACCAGGTATACTCAACAGACTTATTCCCTCATAATTTTTGCACTCTCTTTTGCCTTTATACAAAAGAACTATGCATGCTCTCTGCCAATCCCTAGGTACCTTACCCTCTCCCATACATTTATTAAAGAATAGCACCAACCACTTCAAAACTATATTCCCACCTGCTTGTAACATTTCTATCATTATCCCATCAATCCCAGCTGCCTTACCCCCTGTCATTCTGCCCACTGCATGACGAACTTCCCCCACACTCACAACTGGCTCTTCCTCACTCCTAAAAGATGTTATTCCTCCTTACCCTATACACGAAATCACAGCTTCCCTAATTCATCAACATTTAACAGTTCCTCAAAATATTCCCTCCATCTTCCCGGTACTTTTACCTCTCCATTTAATAACTCTCCTCTCCTGTTTTTAACTGTCAAATTCATTCATTCCCTAGGCTTCCTCAACTTATTAATCTGACTCCAAACCTTTTTCTTATTTTCAACAAAATTCGTTGATAACATCTCACCCACTTTCTCATTTGCTCTCTTTTTACATTGCTTCACCACTCTTTTAACCACTCTTTTTCTCTCCATATACTCATCCCACCTTGCATCACTTCTACTTTGTAAAAACCTCTCGTATGCTAACTTTCTCTCCTTTACTACTCTCTTTACATCATCATTCCACCAATCGCTCTTCTTCCTTCCTGCACCCACTTCCTGTAACCACAAACTTCTGCTGAACAGTCTAACACTACATTCTTAAACCTACCCCATACATCTTCGACTCCATTGCCTATACTCTCACTAGCCCATCTGTCATCCAATAGTTGTTTATATCTTACCCTAACTGCCTCCTCTTTTAGTTTATAAGCCTTCACCTCTCTCTTACTTCCTACTTCTATTCTCCTTGTATCCCATCTACCTTTTACTCTCACTGTAGCTACAACTAAAAAGTGATCTGATATATCTGTGGCCCCTCTATAAACATGTACATCCTGAAGTCTACTCAACAGTCTTTTATCTACCAATACATAGTCCAACAAACTATTGTCATTATGCTCTACATCATATCTTGTATACTTATTTATCCTCTTTTTCTTAAAATATGTATTACCTATAACTAAACCCCTTTCTATACAAAGTTCAATCAAAGGGCTCCCATTATCATTTACACCTGGCACCCCAAACTTACCTACCACACCCTCTCTAAATGTTTCTCCTACTCTAGCATTAAGGTCCCCTACCACAATTACTCTCTCACTTGGTTCAAAAGTTCCTATACATTCGCTTAACATCTCCCAAAATCTCTCACCCCTCAACACCCCTCTCTTCTCCAGGTGTATACACGCTTACTGTGACCCACTTTTCGCATCCGACCCTCCTTTTAATCCACATAATCCTTGAATTTTTACATTTATATTATCTCTTCTCCTTCCATAACTGATCTTTCAACATTATTGCTACCCCTTCCTTAACCCTAACTCTCTCAGGTACTCCTGACTTAATCCCATTTATTTCTCCTCACTGAAACTCGCCTACCCCCTTCAGCTTTTTTTCACTTAGGGTCAGGACATCTGACTTCTTTTCATTCATATCATCAGCAGTCATCTCTTTCTTATCATCCGCACTACATACACGCACATTCAAGCATCCCAATTTTATAAAGTTTTTCTTCTTCTCTTTTTTAGTAATGTATACACGAGAAGGGGTTACTAGCCCATTGCTCCCGGCATTTTAGTCGCCTCATACGACACGCATGGCTTATGCAGGAAAGATTCTTTTCCACTTCCCCATGGACAATAGAGGAAATAAAGAACAACAAGAGCTAATAAGAAAAAGAAAATCCTAGATGTGTGTATGTATATATATGTATGTGCATGCCTGTGTAGTGTGACCTAAGTGTAAGTAGAGGTAGCAAGATATACCTGCTATCCAGCGTGTTTATGAGACAGAAAAATGACACCAGCAATCCTACCATCATGTAAAACAGTTACAGGTTTCTGTTTCACAGTCACCTGGCAGGACGGTAGTACCTCCTTGGGTGGTTGCTGTCTACCAACCTACTACCTACATGTACTTATAGTAAATAAAGATATTATATTATATTGTTATATTATATATAACTGAAGAATGAGACATTTGTTCAACATTTTGGAATCTTTATTGAGGAAACGTTATGCCACACAGTGGCTTCATCAATAAAATACAAAGAAGAACGGTGTTAATAGAGGAGTTTGAGGTAATCAGTCCCTCAGCCTGGAATCAATGTGTTCAGTCCATCATTCTTGAAGATTGATGGACCGAAGACATGGATTCCATGCAGTATTGGAATTAGTATTGACTTACATGCATAAAGATTGAAAAATGTTGCACAAGTGTCTCATTGTCGGTTTTCTAAACCATTTATCATATACAATATAACAAAAATATAAAGGATATGTTACAGATGCATAAATATATTGTATCAGGTTCGCTGGTACTGCCTGTCCGGGTCTTCTCCAGATGGTGACCCGGCCAGTTGCATAATGATAATTTATATACAAAGGTTAGTTCTGGGTGCCACAACAGCCGAGGATGGAGCTGACAATGACGTGTCAGTTATTTGCACTTTAATACTCTTATGACTAGATTAATTTTTTTGAGAGTGCCGGGCCTAAGGTAATGATTGGAGCGTCTTATGTTCTACAAAATCATATTCACAAACTAAGTGGCACTTCATGTTTTAATTGATAAAATGATTTGTTAAAGTTTAAAGCCTATCAATTACATGGGTACCTGTTACAAATTCGGGCCGAAACACCCAATTATGGCCTCGATGACGCCGGATTAAATTTCACTATTAACAGACCGGTGCTCACACCTTAATTCACTATGGCGTCTTCCTGTCGTCTCACTCCGCGGCCGCTGCACACGTCCTCACACCAAATTTCTTGAAGGGTTAAATCAGCGTCACATTTTAATACACAATTATTATATTATTCATATTTACATATGTTGAATTAAGGAAAATTATAAAAATAAAGTCCACAGGTGGGTTGATTAATGTAGATTAAAGGTCATCTCTCACTCTGTCTGACTTTTTTGGGTTATCCCAGGTTCTCTACACATATGCTGCTATGTATGATATTTCTATGTAACTGTATTTGTGTATACCTGAATAAACTTACTTACTTAAGCTTTTCACCACCAATCAAAGATACTGTTGCTCTCAATGGTCACACATCAAAAGCGATATACACAAATAATCCGCACATTTGAGAATGAAACTTATTATGTTTCGGTCCGACCGAAACGTCGTCATAAGTTTCATTCTCATTTATGCGAGTTATTTGTGTATTGTTCCAGCCACGGTATTGTGCCTTTTTATTCCTCAGTGGGGATATACTCTTCAAAATATATACAATCTGGTGAAATACTTTGTTATAATATTCGTCAGAAGAGAGTCGTGACGCGGGTCTTAAGCTCTCGACAACCTGTTTTTGAGAGGATGGTGTAATGTCTTGCTTCTTTCTGTTTTATTCGTCGAGACACAAAGCAAGTGCTCCTCAACACGGGTGCTAATTATTTAAATGACCTTCTTCTGCAAGTGAATGGATTAGGTAAAATTCATCAGGAACAGGACAATTGTTTCCTGATGAAGGTCTTAGCGAAGCTCAGACATCTACAACACAGTTGTCCTCGAAGATTTGTTAAGTTATACCATGAATTAAGGAAAAATCCTGGACTTCACCTTACGAAACAGACAAAGCAAATATGATTGTAATTATGGACAAGGTAGATTATAGTGGAAAAAAATGAACATGTTATTAGCAGACGGGGGAACTTATGTGCCTCTTAAACTTTTAAGGTTTAAATAATATTACAAGAACCTCGGTGGAAATAAGCCACTATTACTTTTTTGGGTAGTTCTAGGAAATTTACACTATGTATGATAATGGTACTTATGTGGATCTCTACCTAAATAATTTTACTAATCAATATCACAACCCTTCATTAGCATTTTTTAACAGATCTGTGGGTAAAATACTAAAGAAGTTGTTACAGAAGACTCAAAATCCCCCTGTTTATAACTACCCCCGCATCCCTACCCCCCAACACCATTTATAAAAAATTACCACATTAAAAAAATTCTCCCATGGCGTTTTATATTACCTTCTACAAGTGGGGAAGGGAAGGGGCTCTTCCTCCCAAACTGGCAACTTTGAATGGCAGGGTAATCAAGATTTTATCTAAGGGTAGATAGTTTCAGCTCCTCTGATCAAGTGACTTTCGCCACCTTTAAGGCGCCTCACTTGAACACTACGGGACACTAAGCCAAGATTTAGGTGGCTTAAGCCCTGAATACACTGTCTTTATGGCAGTGTGTTTATTTAAAGGATCAGTAGTGAGGCCCAATACTCCTCCCTCAGGACGTAGATGGAGAGTTAGCAGTGACTATAATAGATAGAGGGCGAGCAGTGACTACCATAGAAGGAGGGATAGCAGTGATTACCATAGATGGAGGGTTAGCAGTGACTACCATAGATGGAGGGCTAGCAGTGACTACCATAGATGGAGGGCTAGCAGTGACTACCATAGATGGAGGGCTAGCAGTGACTACCATAGATGGAGGGTTAGCGGTGACTACCATAGATGGAGGGTTAGCAGTGATTACCATAGATGGAGGGTTAGCAGTGACTACCATAGATGGAGGGCTAGCAGTGACTACCATAGATGGAGGGCTAGCAGTGACTACCATAGATGGAGGGCTAGCAGTGACTACCATAGATGGAGGGTTAGCGGTGACTACCATAGATGGAGGGTTAGCGGTGACTACCATAGATGGAGGGTTAGCAGTGATTACCATAGATGGAGGGTTAGCAGTGACTACCATAGATGTAGGGTTAGCAGTGACTACCATAGATGTAGGGTTAGCGGTGACTACCATAGATGGAGGGTTAGCGGCGATTACCATAGATGGAGGACTAGCAGTGACTACCATAGATGGAAGGCTAGCAGTGACTACCGTAGATGGAGGTTTAGCGGTGACTACCATAGATGGTTAGCAGTGATTACCATAGATGGAGGGCTAGCGGTGACTACCATAGATGGAGGGTTAGCAGTGACTACCATAGATGTAGGGTTAGCAGTGACTACCATAGATGGAGGGTTAGCAGTGACTACCATAGATGGAGGGTTAGCAGTGACTACCATAGATGGAGGGTTAGCAGTGACTACCATAGCTGGAGGGTTAGCAGTGACTACCATAGATGGAGGGTTAGCAGTCACTACCATAGATGGAGGGTTAGCAGTGACTACCATAGATGGAGGGTTAGCAGTGACTACCATGGAGGGTTAGCAGTGACTACCATAGATGGAGGGTTAGCAGTGACTACCAAATATGGAGGGTTAGCAGTGACTACCGTAGATGGAGGGTTAGCAGTGACTACCATAGATGGAGGGTTAGCAGTGACTACCATAGATGGAGGGTTAGCAGTGACTACCATAGCTGGAGGGTTAGCAGTGACTACCATAGCTGGAGGGTTAGCAGTGACTACCATAGATGGAGGGTTAGCAGTGACTACCATAGATGGAGGGTTAGCAGTCACTACCATAGATGGAGGGTTAGCAGGGACTACCATAGATGGAGGGTTAGCAGTGACTACCATAGATGGAGGGTTAGCAGTGACTACCATAGATGGAGGGTTAGCAGTGACTACCATAGATGGAGGGTTAGCAGTGACTACCATAGATGGAGGGTTAGCAGTGACTACCATAGATGGAGGGTTAGCAGTGACTACCATAGATGGAGGGTTAGCAGTGACTACCATAGATGGAGGGTTAGCAGTGACTACCATAGATGGAGGGTTAGCAGTGACTACCATAGATGGAGGGTTAGCAGTGACTACCATAGACTACCATATGGAGGGTTAGCAGTGACTACCATAGATGGAGGGTTAGCAGTGACTACCATAGATGGAGGGTTAGCAGTGACTACCATAGATGGAGGGTTAGCAGTGACTACCATAGATGGAGGGAGACTACCATAGATGGAGGGGACTACCATAGATGGAGGGTTAGCAGTGACTACCATAGATGGATAGATGGAGGGTTAGCAGTGACTACCATAGATGGAGGGTTAGCAGTGACTACCATAGATGGAGGGTTAGCAGTGACTACCATAGATGGAGGGTTAGCACTGACTACCATAGATGGAGGGTTAGCAGTGACTACCATAGATGGAGGGCTAGCAGTGACTACCATAGATGGAGGGTTAGCAGTGACTACGATAGCTGGAGGGTTAGCAGTGACTACCATAGATGGAGGGTTAGCCGTGACTACCCTGGATAGCAGTGACTACCATAGATGGAGGGTTAGCAGTGACTACCATAGATGGAGGGTTAGCAGTGACTACCATAGATGGAGGGTTAGCAGTGGATGGAGGGTTAGCAGTGACTACCATAGATGGAGGGTTAGCAGTGACTACCATAGATGGAGGGTTAGCAGTGACTACCATAGCAGTGACTACCATAGATGGAGGGTTAGCAGTGACTACCATAGATGGATAGCAGTGACTACCATATGGAGGGTTAGCAGTGACTACCATAGATGGAGGGTTAGCAGTGACTACCATAGATGGAGGGTTAGCAGTGACTACCATAGATGGAGGGTTAGCAGTGACTACCATAGATGGAGGGTTAGCAGTGACTACCATAGATGGAGGGTTAGCAGTGACTACCATAGATGGAGGGAGGGTTAGCAGTGACTACCATAGATGGAGGGTTAGCAGTGACTACCATAGATGGAGGGTTAGCAGTGACTACCATAGATGGAGGGTTAGCAGTGACTACCATAGATGGAGGGTTAGATGGAGGGTTAGCAGTGACTACCATAGATGGAGGGTTAGCAGTGACTACCATAGATGGAGGGTTAGCAGTGACTACCATAGATGGAGGGTTAGCAGTGACTACCATAGATGGAGGGTTAGCAGTGACTACCATAGATGGAGGGTTAGCAGTGACTACCATAGATGGAGGGTTAGCAGTGACTACCATAGATGGAGGGTTAGCAGTGACTACCATAGATGGAGGGTTAGCAGTGACTACCATAGATGGAGGGCTAGCAGTGACTACCATAGATGGAGGGTTAGCAGTGACTACATATGATGTGGGGTTAGCAGTGACTACCTTACGTGGAGGGTTAGCAGTGACTACCATAGATGGAGGGTTAGCAGTGACTACCATAGATGGAGGGTTAGCAGTGACTACCATAGATTAGCAGTCACTACCATAGATGGAGGGTTAGCAGTGACTACCATAGATGGAGGGTTAGCAGTGACTACCATAGATGGAGGGTTAGCAGTGACTACCATAGATGGAGGGTTAGCAGTGACTACCATAGATGGAGGGTTAGCAGTGACTACCATAGATGGAGGGTTAGCAGTGACTACCATAGATGGAGGGTTAGCAGTGACTACCATAGATGGAGGGTTAGCAGTGACTACCATAGATGGAGGGTTAGCAGTGACTACCATAGATGGAGGGTTAGCAGTGACTACCATAGATGGAGGGTTAGCAGTGACTACCATAGATGGAGGGTTAGCATAGTGACTACCATAGATGGAGGGTTAGCAGTGACTACCATAGATGGAGGGTTAGCAGTGACTACCATAGATGGAAGGTTAGCAGTGACTACCATAGATGGAGGGTTAGCAGTGACTACCATAGATGGAGGGACTACCATAGCAGGGTAGCAGTGACTACCATAGATGGAGGGTTAGCAGTGACTACCATAGATGGAGGGTTAGCAGTGGAGGGTTACTACTACCATAGATGGAGGGTTAGCAGTGACTACCATAGATGGAGGGTTAGCAGTGACTACCATAGATGGAGGGTTAGCAGTGACTACCATAGATGGAGGGAGGGTTAGCAGTGACTACCATAGATGGAGGGTTAGCAGTGACTACCATAGATGGAGGGTTAGCAGTGACTACCATAGATGGAGGGTTAGCAGTGACTACCATAGATGGAGGGTTAGCAGTGACTACCATAGATGGAGGGTTAGCAGTGACTACCATAGATGGTTAGCAGTGACTACCATAGTTAGCAGTGACTACCATAGATGGAGGGTTAGCAGTGACTACCATAGATGGAGGGTTAGCAGTGACTACCATAGATGGAGGGTTAGTAGTGACTACCATAGATGGAGGGTTAGCGGTGACTACCATAGATGGAGGGTTAGCAGTGACTACCATAGATGGAGGGTTAGCAGTGACTACCATAGATGGAGGGTTAGCAGTGACTACCGTAGATGGAGGGTTAGCGGTGACTACCATAGACGGAGGGTTAGCAGTGACTACCATAGATGGAGGGTTAGCGGTGACTACCATAGATGGAGGGTTAGCAGTGACTACCCATAGCAGTGACTACCATGGAGGGTTAGCAGTGACTACCATAGATGGAGGGTTAGCAGTGACTACCATAGATGGAGGGTTAGCAGTGACTACCATAGATGGAGGGTTAGCAGTGACTACCATAGATGGAGGGTTAGCAGTGACTACCATAGATGGAGGGTTAGCAGTGACTACCATAGATGGAGGGTTAGCAGTGACTACCATAGATGGAGGGTTAGCAGTGACTACCATAGATGGAGGGTTAGCAGTGACTACCATAGATGGAGGGTTAGCAGTGACTACCATAGATGGAGGGTTAGCAGTGACTACCATAGATGGAGGGTTAGCAGTGACTACCATAGATGGAGGGTTAGCAGTGACTACCATAGATGGAGGGTTAGCAGTGACTACCATAGATGGAGGGTTAGCAGTGACTACCATATGGAGGGTTAGCAGTGACTACCATAGATGGATGGTTAGCAGTGACTACCATAGATGGAGGGTTAGCAGTGACTACCATAGATGGAGGGTTAGCAGTGACTACCATAGATGGAGGGTTAGCAGTGACTACCATAGATGGAGGGTTAGCAGGGTTGACTACCATAGATGGAGGGTTAGCAGTCACTACCATAGATGGAGGGTTAGCAGTGACTACCATAGATGGAGGGTTAGCAGTGACTACCATAGATGGAGGGTTAGCAGTGACTACCATAGATGGAGGGTTAGCAGTGACTACCATAGATGGAGGGTTAGCAGTGACTACCATAGATGGAGGGTTAGCAGTGACTACCATAGATGGAGGGTTAGCAGTGACTACCATAGATGGAGGGTTAGCAGTGACTACCATAGATGGAGGGTTAGCAGTGACTACCATAGATGGAGGGTTAGCAGTGACTACCATAGATGGAGGGTTAGCAGTGACTACCATAGATGGAGGGTTAGCAGTGACTACCATAGATGGAGGGTTAGCAGTGACTACCATATGGAGGGTTAGCAGTGACTACCATAGATGGAGGGTTAGCAGTGACTACCATAGATGGAGGGTTAGCAGTGACTACCATAGCTGGAGGGTTAGCAGTGACTACCATAGATGGAGGGTTAGCAGTGACTACCATAGATGGAGGGTTAGCAGTGACTACCATAGATGGAGGGTTAGCAGTGACTACCATAGATGGAGGGTTAGCAGTGACTACCATAGATGGAGGGTTAGCAGTGACTACCATAGATGGAGGGTTAGCAGTGACTACCATAGATGGAGGGTTAGCAGTGACTACCATAGATGGAGGGTTAGCAGTGACTACCATAGATGGAGGGTTAGCAGTGACTAGATGGAGGGTTAGCAGTGACTACCATAGATGGAGGGTTAGCATAGATGGAGGGTTAGCAGTGACTACCATAGATGGAGGGTTAGCAGTGACTACCATAGATGGAGGGTTAGCAGTGACTACCATAGATGGAGGGTTAGCAGTGACTACCATAGATGGAGGGTTAGCAGTGACTACCATAGATGGAGGGTTAGCAGTGACTACCATAGATGGAGGGTTAGCAGTGACTACCATAGATGGAGGGTTAGCAGTGACTACCATAGATGGAGGGTTAGCAGTGACTACCATAGATGGAGGGTTAGCAGTGACTACCATAGATGGAGGGCTAGCAGTGACTACCATAGATGGAGGGTTAGCAGTGACTACCATAGATGGAGGGTTAGCAGTGTTACTACCATAGATGGAGGGTTAGCAGTGACTACCATAGATGGAGGGTTAGCAGTGACTACCATAGATGGAGGGTTAGCAGTGACTACCATAGATGGAGGGTTAGCAGTGACTACCATAGATGGAGGGTTAGCAGTGACTACCATAGATGGAGGGTTAGCAGTGACTACCATAGATGGAGGGTTAGCAGTGACTACCATAGATGGAGGGTTAGCAGTGACTACCATAGATGGAGGGTTAGCAGTGACTACCATAGATGGAGGGTTAGCAGTGACTACCATAGATGGAGGGTTAGAAGTGACTACCATAGATGGAGGGCTAGCAGTGACTACCATAGATGGAGGGGGTGACTACCATAGACGGAGGGTTAGCAGTGACTACCATAGATGGAGGGTTAGCACTGACTACCATAGATGGAGGGTTAGCAGTGACTACCATAGATGGAGGGCTAGCAGTGACTACCATAGATGGAGGGTTAGCAGTGACTACGATAGCAGACTACCATATGGAGGGTTAGCAGTGACTACCATAGATGGAGGGTTAGCAGTGACTACCATAGATGGAGGGTTAGCAGTGACTACCATAGATGGAGGGTTAGCAGTGACTACCATAGCTGGAGGGTTAGCAGTGACTACCATAGATGGAGGGTTAGCAGTGACTACCATAGATGGAGGGTTAGCAGTGACTACCATAGATGGAGGGTTAGCAGTGACTACCATAGATGGAGGGTTAGCAGTGACTACCAGGGTTAGCAGATGGAGGGTTAGCAGTGACTACCATAGATGGTGACTACCATAGATGGAGGGTTAGCAGGACTACCATAGCAGTGACTACCATAGATGGAGGGTTAGCAGTGACTACCATAGATGGAGGGTTAGCGGTGATTACCATAGATGGAGGGTTAGCAGTGACTACCATAGATGGAGGGTTAGCAGTGACTACCATAGATGGAGGGTTAGCAGTGACTACCATAGATGGAGGGTTAGCAGTGACTACCATAGATGGAGGGTTAGCAGTGACTACCATAGATGGAGGGTTAGCAGTGACTACCATAGATGGAGGGTTAGCAGTGACTACCATAGATGGAGGGTTAGCAGTGACTACCATAGATGGAGGGTTAGCAGTGACTACCATAGATGGAGGGTTAGCAGTGACTACCATAGATGGAGGGTTAGCAGTGACTACCATAGATGGAGGGTTAGCAGTCATTACCATAGATGGAGGGTTAGCAGTGACTACCATAGATGGAGGGTTAGCAGTGACTACCATAGCTGGAGGGTTAGCAGTGACTACCATAGATGGAGGGTTAGCAGTGACTACCATAGATGGAGGGTTAGCAGTGACTACCATAGATGGAGGGTTAGCAGTGACTACCATAGATGGAGGGTTAGCAGTGACTACCATAGATGGAGGGTTAGCAGTGACTACCATAGATGGAGGGTTAGCAGTGACTACCATAGTGGAGGGTTAGCAGTGACTACCATAGATGGAGGGTTAGCAGTGACTACCATAGATGGAGGGTTAGCAGTGACTACCATAGATGGAGGGGGTTAGCAGTGACTACCATAGACTACCATATGGAGGGTTAGCAGTGACTACCATAGATGGAGGGTTAGCAGTGACTACCATAGATGGAGGGTTAGCAGTGACTACCATAGATGGAGGGTTAGCAGTGACTACCATAGATGGATAGACTACCATGGAGGGTTAGCAGTGACTACCATAGCTGGAGGGGTAGCAGTGATTACCATAGATGAAGGGTTAGCAGTGACTACCATAGATGGAGGGTTAGCAGTGACTACCATAGATGGAGGGTTAGCAGTGACTACCTTAGATGGAGGGTTAGCAGTGACTACCATAGATGGAGGGTTAGCAGTAGCAGACTACCATAGATGAAGGGTTAGCAGTGGCCATAGATTAGCAGTGACTACCATAGATGGAGGGTTAGCAGTGACTACCATAGATGGAGGGTTAGCAGACTACCATAGATGGAGTAGCACTACCATAGATGGAGGGTTAGCAGTGACTACCATAGATGGAGGGTTAGCAGTGACTACCATAGATGGAGGGTTAGCAGTGACTACCATAGATGGAGGGTTAGCAGTGACTACCATAGATGGAGGGTTAGCAGTGACTACCATAGATGGAGGGTTAGCAGTGACTACCATAGATGGAGGGTTAGCAGTGACTACCATAGATGGAGGGTTAGCAGTGACTACCATAGCTGGAGGGTTAGCAGTGACTACCATAGATGGAGGGTTAGCAGTGACTACCATAGATGGAGGGTTAGCAGTGACTACCATAGATGGAGGGTTAGCAGTGACTACCATAGATGGAGGGTTAGCAGTGACTACCATAGATGGAGGGTTAGCAGTGACTACCATAGATGGAGGGTTAGCAGTGACTACCATAGATGGAGGGTTAGCAGTGACTACCATAGATGGAGGGTTAGCAGTGACTACCATAGATGGAGGGTTAGCAGTGACTACCATAGATGGAGGGTTAGCAGTGACTACCATAGATGGAGGGTTAGCAGTGACTACCATAGATGGAGGGTTAGCAGTGACTACCATAGATGGAGGGTTAGCAGTGACTACCATAGATGGAGGGTTAGCAGTGACTACCATAGATGGAGGGTTAGCAGTGACTACCATAGATGGAGGGTTAGCAGTGACTACCATAGATGGAGGGTTAGCAGTGACTACCATAGATGGATAGCTGGAGGGTTAGCAGTGACTACCATAGATGGAGGGTTAGCATAGATGGAGGGTTAGTGACTACCATAGATGGAGGGTTAGCAGTGACTACCATAGATGGAGGGTTAGCAGTGACTACCATAGATGGAGGGTTAGCAGTGACTACCATAGATGGAGGGTTAGCAGTGACTACCATAGATGGAGGGTTAGCAGTGACTACCATAGATGGAGGGTTAGCAGTGACTACCATAGATGGAGGGTTAGCAGTGACTACCATAGATGGAGGGTTAGCAGTGACTACCTAATTTTTATAATCTCGATCTGTTAATCACTTATTTTAATTACTCTTTATTTTTATATCACCTACTCATTGCAAAGAGAATTTATTTAATTATGATGTATTATAGAAGATGAGATGACGATGAGACATGATCATTATGTTTGATATATCCTGGTTATTATTACCACTGGCAAGCTTCCTGACATCTCTCGGCACCTGCCTGTCTACCACTTAAAACAGGTATCTGTGTGTTACCATACTGTTAACACTTACTTCATTTAAAAATTTTAGTGTTAAAATACGACAGTGCCTATTGGAATGTTATATTTCGTGTTGACAAATACCCTAGTACCTGCTGGCATATTATATTCCGTGTTGACAAATACCCTAGTACCTGCTGGAATATTATATTCCGTGTTGACAAATACCCTAGTACCTGCTGGAATATTATATTCCGTGTTGACAAATACCCTAGTACCTGCTGGAATATTATATTCCGTGTTGACAAATACCCTAGTACCTGCTGGAATATTATATTCCGTGTTGACAAATACCCTAGTACCTGCTGGAATGTTATATTCCGTGTTGACAAATACCCTAGTACCTGCTGGAATGTTATATTCCGTGTTGACAAATACCCTAGTACCTGCTGGAATGTTATATTCCGTGTTGACAAATACCCTAGTACCTGCTGGAATACCCTAGTACCTGCTGGAATGTTATATTCCGTGTTGACAAATACCCTAGTACCTGCTGGAATATTATATTCCGTGTTGACAAATACCCTAGTACCTGCTGGAATATTATATTCCGTGTTGACAAATACCCTAGTACCTGCTGGAATATTATATTCCGTGTTGACAAATACCCTAGTACCTGCTGGAATATTATATTCCGTGTTGACAAATACCCTAGTACCTGCTGGAATATTATATTCCGTGTTGACAAATACCCTAGTACCTGCTGGAATATTATATTCCGTGTTGACAAATACCCTAGTACCTGCTGGAATATTATATTCCGTGTTGACAAATACCCTAGTACCTGCTGGAATATTATATTCCGTGTTGACAAATACCCTAGTACCTGCTGGAATATTATATTCCGTGTTGACAAATACCCTAGTACGTGCTGGAATGTTATATTTCGTGTTGACAAATACCCTAGTACGTGCTGGAATGTTATATTTCGTGTTGACAAATACCCTAGTACCTGCTGGAATGTTATATTCCGTGTTGACAAATACCCGAGTACCTGCTGGCGTGTTGACAAATACCCTAGTAATGACAAATACCCTAGTACCTGCTGGAATATTATATTCCGTGTTTATATTCCGTGTTGACAAATACCCTAGTACCTGGAATGTTATATTCCGTGTTGACAAATACCCTAGTACCTGCTGGAATATTATAGTACCCTAGTACCTGCTGGAATGTTATATTCCGTGTTGACAAATACCCTAGTACCTGCTGGAATATATTTCGTGTGTTGTACAAATATTCCCTAGTACTGGAATGTGCTGGATATGTACCTGCTATATTTCCGTGTTGACAAATACCCTAGTACCTGCTGGAATGTTATATTCCGTGTTGACAAACTGGAATGTTATATTCCGTTTTTAGTACCTGCTGGAATATTATATTCCGTGTTGACAAATACCCTAGTACCTGCTGGAATGTTATATTCCGTGTTGACAAATACCCTAGTACCTGCTGGAATATTATATTCCGTGTTGACAAATACCCTAGTACCTGCTGGAATGTTATATTCCGTGTTGACAAATACCCTAGTACCTGCTGGAATATTATATTCCGTGTTGACAAATACCCTAGTACCTGCTGGAATATTATATTCCGTGTTGACAAATACCCTAGTACCTGCTGGAATATTATATTCCGTGTTGACAAATACCCTAGTACCTGCTGGAATATTATATTCCGTGTTGACAAATACCCTAGTACCTGCTGGAATGTTATATTCCGTGTTGACAAACATTTTAGTACCTGCTGGAATATTATATTCCGTGTTGACAAATACCCTAGTACCTGCTGGAATGTTATATTCCGTGTTGACAAATACCCTAGTACCTGCTGGAATATTATATTCCGTGTTGACAAATACCCTAGTACCTGCTGGAATATTATATTCCGTGTTGACAAATACCCTAGTACCTGCTGGAATATTATATTCCGTGTTGACAAATACCCTAGTACCTGCTGGAATGTTATATTCCGTGTTGACAAGTACCCTAGTACCTGCTGGAATGTTATATTCCGTGTTGACAAACATTTTAGTACCTGCTGGAATATTATATTCCGTGTTGACAAATACCCTAGTACCTGCTGGAATGTTATATTCCGTGTTTGCAAACATTTTAGTACCTGCTGGAAGTACTCGGGCGTCGAGTAAATGGTACACGTGTACCAAATGACGGTAGTTAATAAAACTTCAAAGAGCTTTACTGAGAGTTGTTGCAGCATAGCAACCTGATGAGTGACCCAGTTTGACCTCAAAGAGTTCACCAGAGTGAACACCACTAACAAGCTTGTTTGAAGAGGCACAACAGTTGAGAGTCAAAGGCCTCGTTGAGCGCCCAGTGCATCTCGTGTTTCTTTGATATATGTATGCTACAGATGCCTTGATTTATGCAACCCGCAGATGCCTTAATCTGTGCAAACTATGGAGAATACTCTTAATTTTAAATACTTGGTAATATTCAGCTCAGTATACATCACTAGCGTTGTGCTCATTGGTAGTAATGTGAACTGTTTATACTGTTTCCTAAAGGAACTCAAATATAGTGGGTCCGCACTCGACTGTACCCTGTCACTGCCCTGGTCTGCGCATATTCTCCCTTATCAATGATGAAATTTTACTTTATTTATCATTAAAGATTCGCCGGTATTCTCCCGGCCCGGGCCTTTATTTATTATTAAAGATTAGCCGGTATTCTCCCGGCCCGGGCCTTTTCCAAGTGGTGGCCCGGCCTTGGCTCCCTCTTTAGGGAGTGTCTGAGACCTAAGTCTCCCATGGGAGGAGGCACAAGTACCTCCTCATCTTTGGGACCAACTGTCCCCAGGCCTAGCCACAAGCTAGGCCTCTCTGGTCTGCCATCCCCGCCCCAAGGGGACAAATGGGAATGACAGTCTTATGAGCTAAAGGCTCGGGCTCAGGCACCTACCCTACCCTAGAAGGGTTAGGCATGGTATCGATCTGAAATTTTACTAAAATAATACGAGTGTAGTTGTAATATACTGATGACATCAAGGTTACTCGGGTCACCTGAAAGACTGTATTACGAAGAATAATACAATTTATTTCACTGATCATAATATAATTCACTCATCATTATATAATTTATTTCACTGATCTTGAACAGATTGAGAGCTGTTATAATAATAATAATAATAATAATAATAATAATAATAATAATAATAATAATAATAATATTGTTACAGTAAAAATATATTAACACAAATATACTTGTTACATTGCAGAACACTATGCATACCTAAATAGGAAATACAGGGTAAAATTATCAAATGATCTGCAAGTTACTAGGGGGCATCGGCACCATGCCCAGCCCTTCTAGGGTTGGGTAGGTGCCTGAGCCCGAGCTTTCATCTCACAAAACTGTCATTCCCATTAGCCCCCTTGGGGCGGGGATGGCAGACCAGAGAGGCCCCGTGAGGGCGGGGAATGTGGCTAGGGCTGGGGACAGTTGGTCCCAAAGACGAGAGGGTACTTGTGCCTCCTCCCATGGGAGACTTAGGTCTCAGACACTCCCGATACAGGGAGACAAGGCCGGGCCACCACTTGGAAAAGGCCCGGGCCGGGAGAATACCAGCGAATCTTTAATAATAATAAGTTAATAGCCTCAGCTCAGTATGTGCGATGTTCTGCCTAGACGATCACCTCCCAAGCTCCATTCATTGTACCTGTCCCTTGTAAGGCCTTAAGAAATAAACAGCATGAAGACGTTTAGTTTCCTGATACTTGTGGAGTTTTCCATATGGTTGTAGTAATATTCTTCAAAACAGTCCTGACCTGTTGGACCACTGGAGCTTTTGGTCATTTGACCGATTCCTTCCACTGGCTTACCTGCCCACCCCTTTAGAAACTGAAATTAATTGTTAGTGTGTGATGACACTGTGTGCCCTCATGGAGGATGATACTAGTGTCTTGAATTTGAGATTTTCACCTTAAATGGCTATTCCTATGGTCGTCGTGATTGCCTACGATGAATTTTGAAAGCTAAGTAATGAGGAATGTAGTCATAGTGTTTAATACTTGATATAGTTGCACACTATTTACATCACTAGCTTTATTATGAACAATATGGAAATACTACCAGGCAAATTTGCTTTTGTCATCTCGGGACGTAAATATAGTTGTACCTTTAATAATAATATGTAGATTAATTATTCTACACAAAGAAAGAAGCAGTAACTATCTTATTACCTGGAGTTTACCTGGAGAGAGTTTCGGGGGTCAATGCCCCCGCGGCCCGGTCTGTGACCAGGCCTCCTGGTGGATCAGCGCCTTATCAACCAGGCTGTTGCTGCTGGCTGCACGCAAACCAACGTACGAGCCACAGCCCGGCTGATCAGGAACTGACTTTAGGTGCTTGTCCAGTGCCAGCTTGAAGACTGCCAGGGGTCTGTTGGTAATCCCCCTTATGTGTGCTGGGAGGCAGTTGAACAGTCTCGGGCCCCTGACACTTATTGTATGGTCTCTTAACGTGCTAGTGACACCCCTGCTTTTCATTGGGGGGATGGTGCATCGTCTGCCAAGTCTTTTGCTTTCGTAGTGAGTGATTTTCGTGTGCAAGTTCGGTACTAGTCCCTCTAGGATTTTCCAGGTGTATATAATCATGTATCTCTCCCTCCTGCGTTCCAGGGAATACAGGTTTAGAAACCTCAAGCGCTCCCAGTAATTGAGGTGTTTTATCTCCGTTATGCGCGCCGTGAAAGTTCTCTGTACATTTTCTAGGTCAGCAATTTCACCTGCCTTGAAAGGTGCTGTTAGAGTGCAGCAATATTCCAGCCTAGATAGAACAAGTGACCTGAAGAGTGTCATCATGGGCTTGGCCTCCCTAGTTTTGAAGGTTCTCATTATCCATCCTGTCATTTTTCTAGCAGATGCGATTGATACAATGTTATGGTCCTTGAAGGTGAGATCCTCCGACATAATCACTCCCAGGTCTTTGACGTTGGTGTTTCGCTCTATTTTGTGGCCAGAATTTGTTTTGTACTCTGATGAAGATTTAATTTCCTCATGTTTACCATATCTGAGTAATTGAAATTTCTCATCGTTGAACTTCATATTGTTTTCTGCAGCCCACTGAAAGATTTGGTTGATGTCCGCCTGGAGCCTTGCAGTGTCTGCAATGGAAGACACTGTCATGCAGATTCGGGTGTCATCTGCAAAGGAAGACACGGTGCTGTGGCTGACATCCTTGTCTATGTCGGATATGAGGATGAGGAACAAGATGGGAGCTAGTACTGTGCCTTGTGGAACAGAGCTTTTCACCGTAGCTGCCTCGGACTTTACTCTGTTGACGACTACTCTCTGTGTTCTGTTAGTGAGGAAATTATAGATCCATCGACCGACTTTTCCTGTTATTCCTTTAGCGCGCATTTTGTGCGCTATTACGCCATGGTCACACTTGTCGAAGGCTTTTGCAAAGTCTGTATATATTACATCTGCATTCTTTTTGTCTTCTAGTGCATTTAGGACCTTGTCGTAGTGATCCAGTAGTTGAGACAGACAGGAGCGACCTGTTCTAAACCCATGTTGCCCTGGGTTGTGTAACTGATGGGTTTCTAGATGGGTGGTGATCTTGCTTCTTAGGACCCTTTCAAAGATTTTTATGATATGGGATGTTAGTGCTATTGGTCTGTAGTTCTTTGCTGTTGCTTTACTGCCCCCTTTGTGGAGTGGGGCTATGTCTGTTGTTTTTAGTAACTGAGGGACGACCCCCGTGTCCATGCTCCCTCTCCATAGGATGGAAAAGGCTCGTGATAGGGGCTTCTTGCAGTTCTTAATGAACACAGAGTTCCATGAGTCTGGCCCTGGGGCAGAGTGCATGGGCATGTCATTTATCGCCTGTTCGAAGTCATTTGGCGTCAGGATAACATCGGATAGGCTTGTGTTAATCAAATTTTGTGGCTCTCTCATAAAAAATTCATTTTGATCTTCGACTCTCAGTCTGGTTAGCGGCTTGCTAAAAACTGAGTCATATTGGGACTTGAGTAGCTCACTCATTTCCTTGCTGTCATCTGTGTAGGACCCATCTTGTTTAAGTAGGGGCCCAATACTGGGCGTTGTTCTCGATTTTGATTTGGCATAGGAGAAGAAATACTTTGGGTTTCTTTCGATTTCATTTATAGCTTTTAGTTCTTCCCGCGATTCCTGACTCCTAAAGGATTCTTTTAGCTTAAGTTCGATGCTTGCTATTTCTCTGACCAGTGTCTCCCTGCGCATTTCAGATATATTGACCTCTTTTAGCCGCTCTGTTATTCTTTTCCGTCGCCTGTAAAGGGAGCGCCTGTCTCTTTCTATTTTACATCTACTCCTCCTTTTTCTTAGAGGAATAAGCCTTGTGCATACATCGAGTGCCACCGAGTTAATCTGTTCTAGGCATAAGTTTGGGTCTGTGTTGCTTAGTATATCTTCCCAGCTTATATCGGTTAGGACTTGGTTTACTTGGTCCCACTTTATGTTTTTGTTATTGAAGTTGAATTTGGTGAATGCTCCCTCGTGACTAGTCTCATTTTGTCGGTCTGGGGCTCCACGCATACATGTCTGAACCTCAATTATGTTGTGATCTGAGTATATTGTTTTTGATATGGTGACATTTCTTATCAGATCATCATTGTTAGTGAATATGAGGTCTAGTGTATTCTCCAGTCTAGTAGGCTCTATTATTTGCTGGTTTAAATTGAATTTTGTGTAGAGATTTAAAAGCTCGTGTGAGTGTGAGTTTTCATCAGAGCTGCCTCCTGGTGTTATTACTGCAACAATATTATTTGCTATATTCCTCCATTTTAGGTGCCTTAAGTTGAAATCCCCCAGGAGCAAGATGTTGGGTGCAGGAGCTGGAAGATTTTCCAGACAGTGGTCAATTTTTAACAGCTGTTCCTGGAATTGCTGGGATGTTGCATCCGGAGGCTTGTAGACTACCACAATGACTAGGTTTTGGTTCTCGACCTTTACTGCTAAAACTTCCACTACGTCATTTGAGGCATTAAGCAGTTCTGTGCAAACAAGTGACTCTGCAATGTATTAGATACAGTTAATAAAGATTATTAACGAACTTCACACTGTAAAATGATAAACATTTCTCACACATCATACAGATCCACAACCTTTTAAACCTTATTACTCGTAAAAAAATAGAAATTGCTGCATAAAGATTAATTTCAGCTTACTGTATGTTTTGTATATGCAGTAATTTGAAAGAATTGTTTTGTATTGTAACATATACAGCAGTAATATAATAATATAATATAATATAATAATATTTTTTTTAGTACAAGTACATATACAAGGTATACAGTCCTAGTTGACATCATGATATTCTACTATATAGAAAGCCGCTTGTTATGCTGAACATTTTGGGCAAATTAGGTCCTTGTCCCAGGATGCGACCCACACCAGTCGACTAACACCCAAGTACCCATTTTACTGATGGGTGAACATACACAACAGGTGTAAAGAAACACGTCCAATGTTTCTACTCTGGCTGGGAATCAAGGCAGACCCTCGCCGTGTGAAGCCAGAGCTTTAGAGATCAGGTCACGGGGGACCGTTGTAGGAAAATGTATAATGTATATGAATCTGACGTGCAACTTTTTACTCACTAAGCTTTTAACAATTGCTGGTCTGTGTATATAACAACAAAATTCCTATATTAAACATTTTGCTACGGCTGTCGACTCTAATAAAGAACCAAAAAAAAAAAAAACACGCTTAAAAACGTAAACAATTATGGTAAAAGCACATACACCATAAGTAATAATTTCACATTAATATATACCTCGCAGATATCTGTGATCAACAACTGTGTAAGAACAATTTTTAATGTTCTGCTCCAGTTTACAAAGACTTCCACCAGGATAATTTTTAACGTGTATGAAGAAAGCCTTACCTCCAGCTCTCAAAGGCAGCGTCGTTAGTAATCTGAAGCGTGAGGCTACGTAGCCTTGTTTAATAATGTATTGTTAGTTCAAGATTGTGCAACAAGGCGGGTAGTAATGTGAGCAGCGGGTGTTTGTGGTGTGGGCGTAGTGTGGGCGGGGTGTGTGAAGTGTGGGCTGGTGTTTGTGGTGTGGGTGGACGTTTAGTATGGGTGGGGGTGTGGCCAGCCGTGTAGCGTGGGCTGACGTGTAGTGTGGGCAGACTTGTAGTGTGTGCGGGGTGTAACGTGGGTGAGTGTGTAGTGCGGGTGTGAAGCATGGGTGGGTGTGTAGTGCGGGTATGTAGCGTGGGGTGGGTGTGTAGTGTGGGGTGGGTGTGTAGCGGGGGTGGATGTGTAGTGCGGGTGTGTAGCGTGAGTGGGTAGGTGTGTAGTGCGGGCGTGTATCATCGGTGGGTGGGTGTGTAGTTCGGGTGTGTAGCGTGGGTGGGTGTGTAGTGCGGCAGCGTAGTGTGGGTGGGTGTGTAGTGCGTGTTTGTAGCGTCGGTGGGTGTGTAGCGGGGTGGGTTTTTAGCTGGGGTGGGTGTGTAGAGTGGGTGGGTGTGTAGCGTGGGTGGGTGTGTAGTGCGGCTGTGTAGCGTGGGGTAGTGTGTAGTGGGGGTGGGGGTGTAGCGCGGGTGTATAGCGTGGATAGGTGTAGTGCTGGTGCGTAGCGTGGGTGGGTGTAGTGTGGATGTGTAGCTGGATATGTAGCGTGGGGTGGGTGTGTAGCGTGGGGCTGGTGCGTAGCGTGGGTGGGTGTGCAGTGAGAGTGTCTACCTACCTGGAGTCTACCTGGAGGATATTTCGGGGATCAATGCCCCCGCGGCCCAGTCCACGACTAGGCCTCCTGGTGGGTTAGGGCCTGATCAACGAGGCTGTTACTGCTGGCCACACGTAGTCCAACGTACGAACCACAGCTCCGCTGATCCGGCACCGACTTTAGGTATCTGTCCAGCTCCCTCTTGAAGACAACCTGGGGTCTATTGGTAATGCCCCTTAAGGCTGGTGGGAGGCTGTTGAACAGTCTTGGGCCCCGGACACTTGTGTTTTCTCTTAGTGTACCAGTGGCGCCCCTGCTTTTCACTGGGGGTATGTTGCATCGCCTACCAAATCTTGTGCTTTCGTAGGGAGTGATTTCTGTGTGCAGATTAGGAACCAGTCCCTCTGGAATCTTCCAGGTGTAGATTATGATATCTCTCTCTTGCCTGCGCTCCAGTGAGTACAAGTCAAGTGCTTCCATCCGTTCCCAGTAGTTAAGGTGTTTGATGGAACTTATACCTGCAGTAAAGGTTCTTTCTACATTCTCTAGATCTGCAATTTCACCTGCCTTGAATGGAGATGTTAATGTACAGCAGTATTCCAACCTAGAGAGAACAAGTGATTTAAAAAGGATCATTATTGGCTTAACATCTCTTGTCTTGAATGTTTTCATTATCCGTCCTATCAGTTTCCTCGCAGATGTGATAGTGACATTGTTGTGGTCCTTGAAGGTGAGGGTCTTTGGACATTACCACACCCAGGTCCTTCACATTACTCTGTTGTGTGATTAGAGTTCTAGCTGTTATTTCCTCCAGTTTTCCATAACGAAGTAGTTGGAATTTGTCTTCATTGAACATCATATTGTTCTCCGTTGCCCATTCGAAAACTTGGTTTATATCTTCTTGGAGATTTACCGTGTCCTCAGTGGATGACACTCATGCATCGTCTGCAAAGAATGATACGGTGCTATGGTTCACATCTTTGTCTATGTCTGATATGAGGATGAAGAACAGGTTAGGGGCGAGTCTTGTGGAACAGAGCTCTTCACTATGACAGCTTCCAATTTAACTCTTGTTTACCACTTCTCTCTGTTCGATTGGTTAGAAAGTTGAAGATCCATCTGCGGGTGTGCAGCGTGGGTGAGTGTGTAGTGTGGGTGTGTACGGCTGGGCCAGATGGCAGCTCTCACAATCTCAACACTTGACAAACATACACCCACTTTTTTTCGTCCCGGGGATGAGTAATAACGCCACATGGCTCCTACACTCTTAAGTGCCTTAAATTAATTTCGAAATTAATTCACGTTTGTATTTAGTGCGCTGAAATACTCAGGAGGTTTCACCTGGCTTAAAATTTTTTACTAGGCTAGTACAAAACAAACTACGCCACTCGCGTGCCCTAAAAAAAATGGTCCTCCCGGATGTAATCCAGTTTGAAATTATAACAACACATCTTATGCCGCGTGGAGGAACTCACAAGAAAAACTATCCCACACTGACTAAAGTGTTAATTTTTTGCCGTGAATAAATGTCTGGGTGACTTCTCCCAGACGCCGAGGAAGCCTCCTGCTGACACACATCAGTTAACTGACTGGAGCCACTCAGAATATGTAAGCTATTGCTCTGAACCTACCGCGGTTATCTTGTTAATGCTGAGTTAAGTGAAGGTTATCGCTCCTTGAAATACGTCCAAGGGTAATCATTATTGAAGTTACCCCTCTCGTCTCCCACAAGATGAGTAACTATTTTATCTTCACCCTGGCTGGTCTTCACCACTGAGACACCCCTTGTAACAACATAACAACCACTAATTTCCAGAGGTAATCAGATTTCACCCGAAAAAGGGATGAGTAGCTCTAATTCTTTGGATCAAGATCTTATCACCAGCAACAAGGCACTTCTTTTGATGTCTACTTGCAGGGAGTTCCTGGGGCCAGTGCCCTGCGGCCCGGTCCATGACCAGGCTTTACGGTGCATCAGGGCTTGATCAGTCAGGCTGTTATTGCCGGCCACACGCAGTGCAACGTACGAACCACAGCCAGCTTGTCAGACATTGACTTTAGGTTTCTGTCCATTTCCCTCTTGAAGACAGATAGGGATCTATATTGGTAATTCACTGGTCAACAATTTTTGAAAAGTTGTATGCTTCTTAAATGAGATTAGTTAATTCTTATGTATTTTTATGTCCTGAATCCAAATATCACCTTGAAAAATGCTTGTTGGTTATAGGTTTAAAGATACGAGCATGTAATATTTCATTATTTTATTATAACGTACAATATGTGTCAGTATGTTTTTAACTCTAATCCGTACCTACTCTCTGCCTTTTTGCTTGACGCTTATAGTGGGATGAAGAATCATTTTTTGCCAATGTCCAGCAATAGTCTGCAAGCATTCTTGTGCCCCATTTGCCCTGGTACCATTTTTCCATGGTTGAAATATCTTGGTGAAACGTTTCACCATGTTCGTCACTAACTGGCCAACAGTTAGCTAGAAAAATGTGTAAATGTGAGTCCAAAAAGTGAATATTAAGTGACATGTTACATCCCATGTTCTTGTAAGCCTTCTTGCCTTCCTTTCTGTTTCCGAGAAATCCCTTCGCCACTAACTTGAATGCTTCCCAAACAGCTTTCTCCTTTCCATGAAGATCTGATTCAAGTTCACCATCTTTAAGAAGCTCTCGAATCTGAGGACCATTGAAGACTCCCTCTCTTATCATATCGTCGCTCAGTGATGGGAAATTTTGATGTTAAATACTTGAATCCCTGACCGGATTTGTCCATAGTGTTTACAAAGTTTTTCAAGAGCCCCAGATTTATGTTTAGTGGTGGCAGCAAAATTTTGTTTGGTTCAGTGAGAGGTGGATGTTGAACATTTTTCATCCCAGACTCCTATGATTGAAGAGGTGGCCAGTCTCTCCTGATGTAGTGGGAACCTCTTGCACGGCTGTCCCTTTCACATGGAAAGCAGCAGTACTTGGTGTATCTCCCCTGCAAGCCCATCATAAGAGCAACAACCTTTAAGTCACCACAGAGCTGCCATTGATGTTCATCATAATTTATGCATTTCAACATATGCTTTATATTCTCATAAGTTTCTTTCATGTGTGATGCATAGCCCATAGGAATTGATGGTTTACTATTGCCGTTATGCAGCAAGACACCTTTCAGATTCGTTTTTGATGAATCTATGAACAGCCTCCAGTGACTGGGTTCGTAGTCGATGCCAAGTGCTTCCATCAGACCATTAATATTGTTGCAGGTCACTAAATCACCTTCCATTACGAAGAAATCGTTAAACTGCTGCTGACGGTCACGAAATTTTGAAATCTTCACATCAGCTGCTAGGAGATTCCACTGTTGAAGACAAGAGCCTAGCAGCTCTGCCTAATTTTTGGGTAGTTGCAGATCCCTGACAAGGTCATGGAGTTCCCCTTTTGTTATGAGATGTGGCCTAGAGGAGTGTGCTTCATCAAAGTTTATGTCACTCTGTAATCCAGCACTGTCATCCTTCTCCTCTTCCTCCTCACCACTGTCTTCACCTGACTCGAAGGATACCGAAGTTGGTGCATCAGGAACAGGTAGACCTATGTGGAACCGGGCGAATAACTGATGGAATGTTTAGATATTCAATGGACCCTTTTTTTTTTCTTTGGTAAGCCCTTTTGTACTGGAGGTACCATGCAGAAATAACAATTGTGATATGGTCTGTTAGCTCCCGCCATGTCATTGCCACAGCAAAAGGCATTCCTTTCCTCTTCCTGTTCAACCAATTGTTCAATCAGTTGTTGCAGCATATGTGTGGAGCCCAGTTGTTATCCTGGTCACTAATCTTGCATCCAAAATATAGGTGATATGCCTTTCTAACCATAGCAGTTATACGGCGCTTCTGTGATGCAAAGGTCACCTCACCACAAATGTAGCAGAAGTTGTCTGCACTATTCACACAAGTACGAGGCATCTGAAAGAAGAAAACAACAAACAATTAGAAGATAAACAGAAAAAAATTATTCATTAATTTATCATTATAATACCATAACAGCTAAACAGAAGTATTTATATTGTTCAGTAGGAAAATAAAATTAATATAATATGCCTCGCATGCATATCAATAGCTTACTCAGTGAATATTATAAGTTTAAAAAGTGTTTGGTTAAGAATATAAACTTGCACATCACAACTACCTTCTATGACTGCTGGAACAATAATGAAGGTCAGTGAGACTGTGAGTGTGGTAAAAAACATACTGCCACAAGCTTGTTGGAACCTGTTGTGACACGTAGGTCTATATTGAAAAGTAGAGCTAACAATTTTAACTATGATATTCATCATCAGTGACCTAAAATTAGTTGGAAATTGTTACTCTGGACTCGGAAACATTTTGGTTGATCAGTGTAGTCTTTCTTATGTATGATGGGAGGCTGTTGAACAGCCTTAGGTCCCTGATGTTTATTGTGTTTTCTCTCAATGTACTCACGTCAACCTTTGCTTTGCATTGAAGGGAAGTTGCAGCGTCTGCCGATTATTTTCCTTTCATAGGGAGTGATTTCTCTGTGTAGATTTGGGACAAGTCTCTTGGACCTGCGCTCCAAGGAGTACAAGTCTAGGGCCTTCAAACGTTCTCAGTAACTGAGGTGCTTTACTGAACTTACTTGCAGTGAAGGTCCTCTGTACATTCTCCAGATCTACAATTTCGCCTGCCTTGAAGGAAGCTGTTAGTATACAGCAGTATTTCAGCTTAGATAAAACAAGTGACTTAAAAGAGCATCGTCATTGGATTGGCATCCCTTGTTTCGAATGCTCTCATTATCCATCCTATTATATTCCTAGCAACTGTAATAATGACATTGTTCTGGTCCTTGAAGGTGAGATGCTCTGACATTATCGCTCCTAAGTCCTTCATTAATATTAGTGTTTCGCTCTATTGTGTGGTTAGAATTTGACTTATAATCCGTTCTTGCTTTTAATTCCTTAAGTTTTCCATAACAGAATAGCAGGAATTGTCCTCATTGAACAGTAAAGACACGGTGCTATGGTTTACATCTCCGTGTTTATATTTCATATGGGGATGAGGAAAGGAATGTTGACGAGTACTGTACCGTGTGGAACAGAACTTTTCAGTATGACAGCCTCTGACATAATTCTGTTTATTATTACTATTGTTTTTTTTTTTTTTTTGATAGAAAGTTAAAGTGTAGTGGGGAACCTATTATTACAGTAAATTCAATGACATAATCTGGGAATCCCGTTTGACTGAAGCATGTCAGGAGAACTGATAGGGAACAATGTTGTAAAGAAAGCGAATGCCAGACTAAAGTTCCTCGACAGACAGGCACAGTGTGTACTTACTAAAGCTCGCAGGACCCTATGTCTAGCTCTCATACAGTGTATTATATTCAATTCAATTCAGTTCAAGTTTATTCTCTATAAGGGTTACAGTGTGGGGTCTACAGGTTTTGGATATTGTGTGGTTTACATGTTATAAAATACTAATTACAGAGGGGGCCACTACGACACCTAGCATGGCTAGGCATTTCGGGCAGACTTAGATTAATTCTTAACATTAAATCCTTGCAGATTATGGTATTAAGGCTAAGTGACTACATCATAATTTGTGAGTTTAGCAATGTGAATGCTTTTGTTTTGGCACAGTACAAAGTGTTTATATTGGAGTATCATAGGCAAACTTATGACTAGTTAGGATTTATTATTTTAAGATTAAGATTAGTATTTCTAGGTTTATTGTCAGTGAGTGAGTGAGTGTAATTGTGAACCACCAGGTGGTTATCATGTAGTTAGTTCTCGGGGTGTATCAGGGAGATAAGATGTTTTCTAACTGTAGTTTTGAAAGTGATGAATGTGTCTGCAGTTCTAGAGTTTTCAGGTAGGGTGTTCCAGATTTTAGGTCCTTTGAAATACATTGAATTTTTGTAAAGGTTTAGTCGAACACGGGGAATGTCATAAAGATGTTTGTGTCTGGTGTTATGCCTGTGGATCCTGTCACAACTATCAAGAAAGCGTTTTAGGTCAAGGTTAATATTGGAATTTAAGGTCCTGTAGATATAGATTGCACAGTAGCAAGTGTGGATGTTCTGAACAGGGAGTAAGTTTAGATCTATGAAGAGTGGGGGGGTGTGTTGCCAGGAATGGGATTTAGTGATTATTTTTACTGCGGCTTTTTGTTGGGTTATTATTGGCTTTAGGTGTGTTGCTACAGTTGAACCCCAAGCACAGATAGCATAGGTGAGGTATGGATATATAAGTGAATGGTATAGTGTGAGAAGGGCAGTTTGCGGCACGTAGTATCGTATCTTGGAGAGGATCCCCACTGTTTTGGATACTTTTTTTGTTATGTGTTGGCTATGGGTGCTTAAATTTAGGTTGTTGTCGAGGTATAGGCCAAGGAATTCGCCCTCATTATGTCTGGCAGTTAGAGTGTTGTCGATCTTAATGTTAAGTTGCGCAACACCTGCTCTGCTACCAAACATAATATAGTAGATTTTGCCAGTGTTAAGTGTAAGTTTATTGGCTGTCATCCAAGTCGATATTTTGAGCAGCTCCTCGTTAACAGTGGTGTTGAGGGTGGCAAGATTAGGGTGGGAGATGACATAAGTCGTGTCGTCAGCAAAGAGAATGGGTTTCAGGTGTTGGGATATGTTTGGAAGATCATTGATGTAAATGAGACACTTCCCTGCGGAACTCCAGTATCAAGTGGCCGTATTGATGAGGCTGTGTCTTTAATGGTGACATACTGATACCTATTAGAAAGGTAGGATTTAAAATATGCAAGCGCATGGCCTCTTATACCATAGTGGTCAAGTTTGTGGAGTAGGATGCCGTGGTCTACTGTGTCAAACGATTTTCTTAGGTCAATAAAAATTCCTAGCGGATATTCCTTATTTTCCAATGCTTTGTAAAGCAGGTCTAGCATTTTTATAATTGCATCATTAGTGCTTTTATTTTTCCTGAATCCAAATTAGATTCATGGTACTCTGCCTTGACAAAAAAAACTGAAAGGTAGGCTATAAATCACATAGAACAAAAATGGTGAGATTTATTCTGGACCTGCGTCCAAAGGAGCATGTAGGCCAGGATGAATTACAAATGGTTATGCTGAATGTTGAAGACAGAGTAAATCGACTAAAGCTAAATTACGTTTATAAAATTGCTCACAACCAGTGTCCCTAATATCTTACTGCCAGTTTTGTTAAGGCTGGAAACCAATGCAATTACAGAACTAGGAGAAGGCAGAACAACTTTGCAGTACCTAGAGTCAGTGGCCAGGCTTCAAAGACATTTTTCTATTCAGCAATAAAAGAGTGGTGTGGAAAATTGCATTTACTTGGATGTATCATTATATACATAACAGTAAATGAACGTAGATAATTATTATTTATCAGTTAGACAAGTAGGAATTTGGGATACCTAGGTAGCAAAAAATGTCCCCCTTTGATACCTACAACTGTCATATCCACAAGTTGCTCTGGACCTATTAATTAAATGAAATATACATCACCAGGAATGCTGGTAAATATATAAATTTGTGGACTGTATATTAAATTAAAAAAGGATTATATACAAATACACATTTATATAACAGAAGGAGAATATATCTTAATTATAACACTCACCAATTTGACTGGAGATTAAGTTGTATCATACTCAGAAAACCTCACTGTCTATACATGAAAATAACTGGCCAGAGTTATAACATAACAGACTTATCTGAGGTTCCTGGAGTTGTCCTGTCCTGTCGCCTGATATCTCAAGTTATGCAGGAATGCACATCCAACAATTTCGCCTCCTATTTGAGAGGTGTCAGCCCAATTTTAACCTCTAGAGCACGAAAATTCCTTCCCATTACACTAACGTTGTATCCAATTCAAAATAACAATGGCGACTCCCCTGTCTGCGCAGGCACAGGTCCAGTTTCCCATTTTCCATAATATAATTCTTTTAAATACAGTATGGCCATCTATTTACATATAACTACTGTATTTCTGGAAAATATATACAGTATTTTCCACTCTGCGGCCGGCCGGAGTTCGTTGCTAAACGACTCAAATTACTCCTTCATTTAGGAGACAATTCCAGCCGGTTCTGGCTTGAGTGGCTGTTCTCCTAGTAGGTCTTACTACGATTTCATCTTCCGGCATCATTAGGTCTGCGTTATCTTCCATATCACTCGTGTCGCTTTCCCTCAGATTTTCATTTACGTTTGATTGAACACCTAATTCCAAGGGAATCAATTTATTAATTGTTCGTAAACTTTCCTGGCCACGACACAACACTTTGACATTCCTGGCAACACCTTGTGCATCTGGGTACAATGTCAGTACTTTGCCCAGAGGCCACAGTGTTCGATGTTGTTCAGTGTCAATTAACACAATGTCACCTGGTTGAATGGTCTGTCGATTTACTGCCTCTGTCGCACCATAAAAGTGTTCACATAGTGTAAGAAGATATTCCTTATGCCACACATTAGACCAATGATCAATTACTTTATTTAACATTTTAAATTTATTACACAACACTGCCGCATCATTGTAATCATCACTTTCTTCTGGATTATGTCTATAGACAGGGGCAGCTTCCAATTTCCTTCCACATATTAGGTGAGGTGTTAATACATCTGCATCAGGTGTATCACTCATGTACGAGAGAGGCCTATTATTTATACGATTCTCGGCCTCCACTAACACTGCACGGAATTCTTTGTGGCATGCAAAGAGTACGTAACCTTTATTCGGCGCATGTACACACCCTCATTTACAGGCTATCTCCCCCAACCAGCGAACCAGGTTGCTAAGAGTTGATGATGGGGCCCCGTCGTTCAACTAGTGACCAGGTTCTAGCCAATAAGATGGTGGTTTTGGCAATCGCAGAGGTTATGTGGGTACCGCTCTCCTGTCTGCCCTTGTCATTCCCATTCTAGAGCTGGTTGAAGCATGGTCTGCTATCTTGTGGCTTCTATTTCTGCCTTGCTTTCCGTGGAGTGCACTATACTTATCACTGTACATAGTGTACATATTGCTGTTCTAAATTGGTGAAGGATAATATAAGTCTAAACTTTTTCTACTGTGTTTATTTTGCTCCCATTACACCCGGGATAACAGGCCATTTGGAATCCTGGGTTGTAATATTCTTCCAAATTAATTCTCTTCCGGTGTAGTACTTTACGGAGACACCTCTTCACTGTGCCTATCAGTCTTTCGTACAGCCCCCCCTGCCAAGGGGCTCTAGGAGTAATAAATTTCCAGGTACACCCTCGTTGGGTGAACAGAGATTGAACATCGTTACTATTATTTAATTCTATCAAATATTGAACACCTACTACAAAATTTGTGGCATTATCCGAAATCATCAATCTTGGACAGGATCTCCTAGCTGCAAATTTTCGAAACACCTGTATAAACTGTTCTTCAGACAAGTCCTGTGCCACTTTTAAATGAAATGCCCTAGTAGCAGTACATGTGAACAAACAAACATACACTTTCAGTGGAACACCATCTGAAGTACCTGTTAAAATTATTGGACCACTATAGTCTACACCTGTTACATCAAATGGTTTCACTAATTGTACACGCTCCTTTGGCAATGATGGAAGACCTGGGTACATATAGGATCTGGCATCCACACGGCAACATATTACACAAGATTTAATCACCCTTTTTACACTTTGCCGTCCTTGTGGAATACAGAAAGTTTCCCTAATACAATTTAAGGTATCTTGTACCCCACCATGCATTACATTTTTATGGGCATTTAGAACAATTAAATTTGTTAGATGATGAGTTTTGGGCAGTAAGATAGGGTGTTTAGCATAATCATTAAATTCAGCATTTTGTAACCTACCTCTGCACCTAATTACATTGTTCTCTAAATACAGCCCCAATTTCTCTATTATGGAACCTTTCACAATTTTTCTTTCCATCATCAATTTAATCTCATTTCCATAGATTTCCTCCTGTACCCTCTTTATCCAATATTCAAGAGGATGTGAAAACTTAAATGAAATATTCATCTTGTTTAGAAATTTAAACACCAACTAAGTTACATTGATTAGTTTGGGTAAAGAAGAATACCTATTTATATCAATGGCTAAGGGAGGACAAACTATTGCAGCGGTGGTCACAGTAATTTCAACAGGAGCAATATACGCCTTTTGTTCAGGCCAATTAGTTTTATTTACCAACCAACTCGGTCCTTTAAACCAGGATACAGCATTTAAAAATTTAGCATAAGGTAAACCTCGAGACAAGAAATCAGCTGGATTCTCCTCACCTGGTATATGATTAAATGTTAACATATGCTGACCCAAACTATTATACTTCTCTGGCATCTGATTAATTTCAGCAACTCTGTTTTGTACGTACACAATTTTACTGTTTCCATTATGAATCCATTGTAAGGATACCTCATTATCAGACCAAATTACAGTGTTGCTAATATTTATCTCCTGCAGCTTATTTCTTATATAATTAGCTAATTTGACACCTACATAAATGGCTGTTAATTCCAACTGAGGTAAGGTACGTGATTTAATTGGAGACACTTTAGCCTTAGACATAACAAGAGAAATAACACTATTACATTGAAGGTAAGCAACTGATCCATATGCCAATTTTGAAGCATCACAAAAAATGTGGAGTACATTTTTCCCATTTGGATTGGCCACCTGGCATGGGAACTCCAACATTAGAATTTTCTCATAATCACCAATTAATTCATCCCACCTGTTAGTGAATTCCTCAGGTAGAATTTCATCCCAAGCACATTTAAGTTTCCATGCTTCCTATATTAATAATTTCCCTCTTATAGTAAGGGGTGACACTAACCCTAGTGGATCAAAACATTTGGAAACTTCAGCAAGTAAAACTCTCTTAGTTAATTTATTGGGCATACTGTAATTATTAGTTTTTAACATTAACAAATCTCTCTCAGTATCCTAAGTTAAACCCAATACATTACTACATTTTGGCACTTCATCTCCAGGGAAATCTTTACTTATTTTGTCCTTTAATTTGGACTAATTACTATTCCATTCCCTCAGAGGCATATTTGCACTTTGCATTATTTTATTAGCCTCTCCATAAGTCATTAACAGTTCCTCTTCAGTTGATGTCACACCCAGGAAATTGTCCACATAAAATTGTTTGCTCATTACTTTACCCAATGGACTTCCCGTATGTTTAAGGTGTGCATTTATCGTCGCTTGAAGTAGGAACGGACTGGATGTAGCACCAAATAATACGCTCCTAAAGCGAAAGGTTTTCAGAGGGCTAAGTAGGTCAATAGGATTCTCAGGCCATAAGAAGCGGGTACAATCCCGGTCAGCCTCTTGTAAACCCACTCTTAGGAAAGCTTTACTTATGCCAGCCGTAAAGGCATAATGCTTCACTCTGAAATTTAATAAGATATCTCCTATTTTTTCTGTCAACGACGGACCTGTCATCATACAGTCATTTAAACTAGGTACATTTTTGTTACTCCTGGCACTACAATTAAACACAATTCTCAGAGGAGTGGTCTTAGAATCCTTCTTCACTTTGTGATGTGGCAAATACTGACCATAAATTTTGGCTTGCTCAGGAGGTACCTCTTCTATTACCTGGAGTTTACCTGGAGAGAGTTCCGGGGGTCAACGCCCCCACGGCCCGGTCTGTGGCCAGGCCTCCTGGTGGATCAGAGCATGATCAACCAGGCTGTTGCTGCTGGCTGCACGCAAACCAATGTACGAGCCACAGCCCGGCTGGTCAGGAACCGACTTTAGGTGCTTGTCCAGTGCCAGCTTGAAGACTGCCAGGGGTCTGTTGGTAATCCCCCTTATGTATGCTGGGAGGAAGTTGAACAGTCTCGGGCCCCTGACACTTATTGTATGGTCTCTTAACATGCTAGTGACACCCCTGCTTTTCATTGGGGGGATGTTGCATCGTCTGCCAAGTCTTTTGCTTTCGTAGTGAGTGATTTTCGTGTGCAAGTTCGGTACTAGTCCCTCTAGGATTTTCCAGGTGTATATAATCATGTATCTCTCCTGCCTGTGTTCCAGGGAATACAAGTTTAGGAACTTCAAGTGCTCCCAGTAATTGAGGTGTTTTATCTCCGTTATGCGCGCCGTGAAGGTTCTCTGTACATTTTCTAGGTCAGCAATTTCACCTGCCTTGAAAGGTGCTGTTTGTGTGCAGCAATATTCCAGCCTAGATAGAACAAGTGACCTGAAGAGTGTCATCATGGGCTTGGCCTCCCTAGTTTTGAAGGTTCTCATTATCCATCCTGTCATTTTTCTAGCAGATGCGATTGATACAATGTTATGGTCCTTGAAGGTGAGATCCTCTGACATGATCACTCCCAGGTCTTTGACATTGGTGTTTCGCTCTATTTTGTGGCCAGAATTTGTTTTGCACTCTGATGAAGATTTAATTTCCTCGTGTTTACCATATCTGAGTAATTGAAATTTCTCATCGTTGAACTTCATATTGTTTTCTGCAGCCCACTGAAAGATTTGGTTGATGTCCGCCTGGAGCCTTGCAGTGTCTGCAATGGAAGACACTGTCATGCAGATTCGGGTGTCATCTGCAAAGGAAGACACGGTGCTGTGGCTGACATCCTTGTCTATGTCGGATATGAGGATGAGGAACAAGATGGGAGCGAGTACTGTGCCTTGTGGAACAGAGCTTTTCACCGTAGCTGCCTCGGACTTTACTCTGTTGACGACTACTCTCTGTGTTCTGTTAGTGAGGAAATTATAGATCCATCTACCGACTTTTCCTGTTATTCCTTTAGCACGCATTTTGTGCACTATTACGCCATGGTCACACTTGTCGAAGGCTTTTGCAAAGTCTGTATATATTACATCTGCATTCTTTTTGTCTTCTAGTGCATTTAGGACCTTGTCGTAGTGATCCAATAGTTGAGACAGACAGGAGCGACCTGTTCTAAACCCAGTTAACAATTCTGGTGTCTTACTCAGTTCGCGGAGCTGAGCCTTTAATTGTCCATATGCCATTCTGTAATTAGTGGGCAATTCTGGATGGTTCAGTCTCCACGGAAGTCGTACCCAGTATTGTCCAGATTCAAATTTTACATCTCTCAGGTATTGCTCCTGAGTAAAAGAATCGTCTGGACTTTCTTCATTTACATTTATTCCAATGCTGTCTAATTCCCACAATTTATGCACTGGCTCAACACCATCCTCTATGGAAGAGTTATACTGGGGTACGACTTCATGAGTAAGACACACAGTTATGGTATTTGTAGTTTCCTCCAGTCATGAATTATTATTACAAGGAATCCTACCATACATTACATGGCCTCCAGCAGTCTTCAAAAGGGTGACACCACATTTCTTCACCATACCCTTTACGAAGGAGGCATAATAGTCACTACCTATCAAAATATTTATTGGGCCTACAGAATCATCACTTACACCAGAAGGTGCTAAATTTACATTATGTGAAAGTCTTTCTGTAGCTTTACTAGGTCCTACTGTAGATATTTTCTCTGGAAGTCTATCTACAATTACTGCATTAACACGTTTTTTCTCATTGCCCAACCTGACAGTTACATAAACAGTGTCATACAATTGAGCCCTTTTATCTGAGAGAAAACCAGATAATTTTAAAGTTGTGGGATCTCCCATCTGTACTTTCATACCATCTTGACATTTACGTTTTATGAAAGTACGCTGGGATCCCTGGTCTAATAATGCAGTTACATTTTTTATTTATGCCTTTTATCATCAATTTTTACCTGTAACACAGTTAAGGCTACTTCAGCAAAACCGTCATTATTAACATTAGCAGCAATTTTTACATTAGCTACTGTTGTGTCAGGATTGTCAACATTATCATTATTATCAACATTATCATATAGACCCTTACACATGACTATATGGTGTCTTCCTTTGTGACATTGATAACAGAAGTTTTATTTGGCATAACAATCCTTTACATTGTGATTACCTAAACATCTGATACATCTATCAAGTTCCTCCAATCTTTCAACTTTATCTTTCCATGATTTGTATGCATTGCAATTCTTAGAAAAAGGAGTACCCTTGCAGAAGAGACAATCTCTATTTTCTTTGACTGGTTTCTTATTAACTGGGCTACTCTTAGGAGGGTACTTATTCTTCTTACCTTGTGGAGAATCATTATTTCTGATTCATGCTACTTGATATGCACCTATGCAACTCTTTTTAGGAAATGAATTTTGATTATTAACATTGGGATAATTTTTCCCTTTGTGGAACTTGACAGATACCTCAGAGTTATTATGTGTTGCATCTTTAAAATGAGTTAGTTGGCTGGTCTGCAACTGCAAAATTAATTCTTGTAGACCTAGTCTTATTTCCTCCAGACCAAAATAACCCTTGTGATATTTGTTCGAGAAACATTCAAGTGTTTTACAGCTTAATTTATTCTGTACTATGGCATTCAATAACCAGTCTGATTCCTTCAGATTATATTTATTACTTAAAGTTTTGAGAGCGCTCCCCAGTTTAGCTCTAAACTGCTGTAAACATTTGTAAGTGTGATCTAGAGATTTTAAATTAACAATGATATTCACTAGATCCAACCTACTTTGTTCTATATTACCATAAGTGACTTTCAACAAGTCAACTGCTTCCTTGTAAGAGTCATCTACACTGGGAAAGGCTTGTATGAGTATGTGAGCATCTCCTCTTTCCTGTCCTTTGAGGTAAAATAATTTAGTTACACAGGCTAGGTCACTCCTGTCATGCACAGCTGCTTTAAAAATTGACCAAAATTCCTCCCAATTTTCACTAGGATTAAATACAGGTAAACATAGTTCTGGGAGTTTTGGCAAAGACATATTATTTGTTGGAGCAGACTGATTAACTGCCTGGTTTACACATTTTAATTCATTCAAGGCCTGACTTTTACAAGAAAGAATCTTTTCCTCTAATTCATAATACTGATTAATCATGAAATGTACTTCAGTCTCATCTACACAGTTTACTAACAAATCTCCTTCATATTTGTTGTAACATAATTTGTATGAATCATATCTATTACCTAAAGCATCTAAATACAATTTTAAATCATCAGTATTCACAGTTTCTTGATTCATTAATTCCAAACATTTATTATATGCCTTGGTTACATGACCCTTTCTGTCAAGTGGGTTTTCAATAACGTGGATGGGGTAAGAATACTCACGTAGGCTGGTAGTACGTATAATATATAATGGGAAGTATGGGAAGCGCCAACAGCCGACCTGCCTCTCTCTGCTCCCTATCTTCGATTGACTCTCAAGTGCATACGGGTGAGGGGTGTTTGAAATCCTGCTATGGTCAGCAGCAATATGAATAATCAGTCAGTGATTCACGCAGACGGTTGGTAGTGAGTCATCTACTGGTACACTGGTTACTGGTAACTGGTTACTAGGAACTGGTACTACTACTGAGAGCTCGGCGACGGTAACATATGCCATCCCGACATACAACTAATACAGACTAGAGACGGCAGGTGTACGGCTTGTGCTGATTCTATACAATGTCAAAGTACACAACAATTGAACATTATAACATACATAAGTAGAATATTGGAATGGAAGCTTACGTAATTGAAACTGTAATAAAACTGTAATGCAATACAAGGTATAATATAGCACAACTCATCGAATGAAACTCAACGTTGGGATTACACAATAGAAGTGATAAAAAAAATTTGATCGATCGATCTGTATTCATGTGCTCTACGGATTCTGAGGAAGGAATATATACAAAGAAAGAAGTGTTTAACAGAAAGGCAGATTCGGTGCACTCAAATCTAGACTGTTAACTCTCAGAATTTGGAGAGAATGTGAACACAAAAATAAAAAATTCTTGATTACTGATAAGTTGATACTGTAATTATTCATCTATACAGGTTATTTACATTTAACCCCAACTCTGCTAGGGTGAGATTGATATATACAGAATGGGTGTCATCTCTGGGAGGATCAAACTCTGTTGCACTGGCTAACTCATGCTGTATTTGAGGCAAATCTGAATTGGAAGTAACAAATGATACTTGAGGATTTCTCAATACCTGTCGTGTATGTAGGGAATAATGATGACAGCCAATAAACTTACGCTCAACACTGACAAAACCTACCACATTATGTTTGGTAGCAGAGCAGGAGATGTGCAAATTAACATTAAGATCGACAACACTCTAATTGCCAGGCATAATGAGGGCAAATTCGACAACAACCTGAACTTCAGCACCCATATCCAACACATAACCAAAAAAGTATCCAAAATGGTTGGGATCCTCTCCAAGATACGATACTACTTGCCGCAAACTGCCCTTCTCTCTATACCATTCACTTATATATCCATACCTCACCTATGCTATTTGTGCTTGGGGTTCAACTGCAGCAACACACCTTAAGCCAATAATAACCCAACAAAAAGCCGTAGTAAGAATAATCACTAAATCCCATCCCTGGCAACACACCCCTCCCACTCTTCATAGATCTAAACTTACTCCCTGTTCAGTACATCCACACTTACTACTGTGCAATCTACATCTACAGGACCTTAAATTCCAATATTAACCTTGACCTAAAATGCTTTCTTGATAGTTGTGACAGAACCCACAGGCACAACACCAGACACAAACATCTCTATGACATTCCCCGTGTCCGACTAAACCTTTACAAAAATTCAATGTATGTCAAAGGCCCTAAAATCTGGAACACCCTACCTGAAAATTCTAAAACTGCAGACACTTTCATCACCTTCAAAACTACCATCAGAAAACATCTTATCTCTCTGATACACCCTGTCAACTAATTACACGAATACCACCTGGTGGTTAACACTTACACTCACTCACCCATTTGACCATAAACAGAAATATCAATCTCAATCTCAAAATAATGAATCTTAACTAGTCATAAGTTGGCCTGTGATACTCCAATACTGAAACTATGTATAGTGCCAAAACAAAAGCATTCACATTGCTAAACTCACAAACTAGTATTTAGTCACTTAGCCATAATACCAACTTACCTCATAATTTTGTAATATTTTAAACTTAAGATTTAAGTCTGCCCGAAATGCCTAACCATGCTAGGTGTTCTAGTGGTACACTCTGTAATTATTATTTTACTACATGTAAACCACACAATAACCAAATTCTGTAAACTCAGCATTGTAATCCTTATAGAGAATAAACTTTGAATTGAATTCAGGTTGATCGTCTGACTGAGTATCAGAGGTAGTGAGTACAGGATCAGGAGGACTGTCAGAGTCTGTCACATTAGTCTGTGTACGAATGGTATATAATACCTACAAGATGAGATTAAGACACATGTGCAACATCTGGGTATCTTTATTGTAGACGTTTCGCCATCCAGTGGCTTTATCAATACAAATTCTAGGACATAACTTGAAGACAGTAGAACTATGTACAGAAGATGTACATAGTTCTACTGTCTTCAAGTTATGTCCTAGAATTTGTATTGATAAAGCCACTGGATGGCGAAACGTCTACAATAAAGATACCCAGATGTTGCACATGTGTCTTAATCTCACATTAGTCTGGGTTGGAACATCATTATCATCACATACTAACTTCATATGATCTAAATGCGATTCTTTATACTGACCAGTACTAATTTCTCTAACCTTATACTTATTACCAGTGATATGTTCAACTACTCGATAAGGACCCACAAACTTTTGATCAAGCTTAGGCATTGCAGACGTTTTGTTAAAGATAGTCAGCATAACTCTCGAACCTACTTTGATTTTGGATGGCTTTGCTCGAGTGTTTGCGACTCTTGTAAATTCTGCTGTTGATTTATGAAGTGTTTCACGGATTCTTCTAAAAACACTTTGAGCTAAGCTGGTACGAGTTGCTATGAAATCATGAGGGTTGTAATTTGGTTTCGGATTAGAATATAGCAACTCATAAGGCAAACGTTTATCTACACCATACAATGCATAATGTGGAGTGTCACCTATAGAAACATTGTAAGCAGAATTTATAGCACACTGCACATCAGGTATAACTTCATCCCAAGTTTCACTGTTGGGATTGTTAGTGGCTCTCAAGACATCAAGTACTTTCTTATTGGTACGTTCCGCTAACCCATTGCTGGCAGGATGATGAGGAACAATGGTGGATTTAGAGATCTTGTACAAGGTACACAAATTTTCAAGAATCTCATTACAGAATTCACCTCCATTATCTGTTACTAGGGACTTAGGGGTGGTTTGCCTGCAGATAATGTGTTCTTTAAACGCTTTAGCTACTGTCTCGGCAGTCTTATCTGCAATAGGAACTAACTCACAATATCTGGTGAAATGGTCTACCATAACAAATAGATGTTTGTTGCCCTGGAGGGAACATTGGAAATTAGTTAACAGATCTAGGACAACTCTTTCCCACGGTTCGCTAGTGGTTGGATACACTTGGATTGGATTAGGACCATTAGCATTACCTTTATGTTGCTTGCAGACACTACATTTCTTAACATACTCAGAAATATCAGTTGCCATTCGAGGCCAAAAGTATTTCATTCTGGCTTGTTTTACTGAACAATCCATACCACGGTGTGCAACACCTGGTACATCGTGAACTAGCTGTAAGGCTACATTCACTAGTGACTGTGGAGTTACTAACTGGTAAACTCTTCTGCTAGGAGTACCCAACTCGGCTGTTCGATACAGTAATTCTTGGTTCATGACAAAGTCACTGATGGGTGCTGGTGGCTTCACAGTCAGAATAAGATCTTCCTGGAGCAGGAATCGAATCACACCAGACCACATGGGATCTGTTCATTGAGCATTCTTTACATCCTCAGCACTAAATGGAGGGTCTGCAGTTACTATACTAACATGTCGCGATAAGGCATCTGCGACTACATTTGACTTGCCAGGTAAGTGTTCAAAGGTGGGATTGAACTCTTGGATAGTCAAGGTCCATCTGGCTAACCTTCCAGTAGGTTGTTTGTTCTGGAATAAAGGTATCAGTGGAGCATGGTCTGTCAAGGCATGAACAGAGTACTGATAAATAATGTCTGGGAAGTGCTTTAAAGACCATACTTTTGCTAAAGCTTCTTGCTCAGTTACTGTATAATTACGTTCAGCCTTCGTAAGGACTCGGCTAGCAAATGCAACTGCGTTGTACTTGCCATCAGTCTTCTGAGCTAGTACGGCACCTATGCCAATAGAACTAGCATCAGTTGTCAGATAGAAGGGCTTAGAAAAATCTGGAAATTTCAAAATTGGAGCAGATGTTAGCTTTCCTTTTAAAGTTTGGAATGCTCTTTCTTGACGGAAGGTCCAAACAAAAGGAGCATCTTTCTTAAGCAACTCAGTTAGAGGAGCAGCTATGGAAGAAAAATTGGCAATGAAAGATCTATAAAAACCTGCTAAGCCCACAAAGGGTCTTACGGCATCAGCAGTTTTGGGAGTTGGAAAATTTAGTACTGCAGTTACTTTACTTTGGTCAGTCGTAACCCCTCTAGGAGTGACTACGTGACCAAGAAACTTAATTTCTGATCTGAAAAATTGACATTTAGACAGTTTGATCTTTAAATTGGCTTCTTCAAGCTTACGAAGTACTACATCAAGTCTTTTGAAGTGTGTATCCACGTCTTTAGACATGACGATTACGTCATCTAAGTACACCATAAGTGCATTACCTATGAGACCTTGAGAACGTAATAGGGGAGGATCGTAATCCGAATGCCATATGGAGGAAGTGATAATGACCTGTAGGAGTGGAGAATGCAGTTAGCTCTTGGCTGTCCTCGTGAAGAGGGACTTGCCAAAACCCTTGTAACAAGTCCAGGGTTGAAAAGACTTTGTTATCTCCGATGTTACGTAAAGGATCACCCAGTACAGGGAGTGGGAAGCAATCTGGAATAGTTTTCGCATTTAACTGCCTAAAGTCAATCACTGGGCGCCAAGTACCATCCTTCTTAGGTACTAGGATCAAGGGCGCATTCCAAGGTGAATTGCTAGGTGCAATAACTCCATCATCAAGCATTTGATTGATCAATTCTTCTGCGACAGCAACTTGTGAATGAGGCATTCTGTACGCAGGTATATAGATAGGTCTAGTACCAGGTTCAAGTGGAATACGATGGGACAATAAGTTTGTTATACCCATCTTCTCACCTGGTAAGGCAATGGTTTTACGACGTTTGTTCAACAGAGTCAACAAACGCTTGACTTCATCTGGGAAGTCAGTGGGAGCTAAGTCTTTCTCCTCAACTGGTGGAACAGATTGATCCAGTAAAGTGGATGAGGTCTCCCCGGTAGAAATAGCACCGACCCACTGGTCAGGTGACAACTCATCCTCTACCTGAACAGGGTAAGGATAGTGAACAAGGTCAACAAGATTGGTATTTGCTCTGAGACGAACACTGTGACCAGAAGTGTTAGCTAGGAAGAAATGGATCTTACTGTCTCTTACAACATGTAAGGATGGCTCTACAAATAGACTTTTTACTTTGCAAGAATCACTGTCAACTAGAACATTATCACCATCTGGAACACTAGAAACAACAACAGACACTCTAGTGAGGGCACTAGCTGCGACAGAAACGTCTTTCTGCAGACGGCATGTGACATCAACAAGAGATGGCATTACTAGTTGCAAGTAATCGTTTTCCGACAAGGTGTCCCCTGTGGAGAAACTACTACTTGAACTAGCAGACATTGCAGGGATAGGCTCAGCACTCAAGGTAGTCAGAGCGTCCTCGGACACTTGAGGTAACTGGACACTATCTTGCAAGTCTGAAGTTTCAGGAACACAGACAGGAGTGACAGGATCACCAGTGCCTGACCGCTTGGGTACGCTACTGGAAAATGCACTGGCCTGTAAGGACTTAATTCGAATGTCGTACTCTGCGGCAGTATGGCAGATCTCGGATCCAAGCTGGTAACCCCAAAATGGTACGATCAAGTCATCAATTTGAGCATGCCATCGATAAGGGTCGAGCACAATACGTAAGTCTCGCATGGAAGCAAATCCCAGTAGAAGGTCACCAGGGAAAGTAATCTGGTCGACAACAAGGAAGGAAGCAGTGAAGTCTCTACCTTGGATAGAAAAAGTGAGGGAAGTCCGACCTCGGACACGCAGGTGAGAACCAGCTACTCCACTAAGGGAGGACACATGAGTCGGTTCTACGAGAAGGACATGTCGTAACTGCTTATCCCTAAACAAACTAGACCTGATAATATTGACTTGCGCACCAGAGTCCATGAACAAATGAACGGGCGCATTATGAACAGATGCTTGCACTATAGGGCCTATGGTTGCATTGGAAGTTAAGTGCAAACAAAAAGGTGGATTGTCATCAGAAAAGATTTGTTCCACTTCATCCCCAAAATCATCTACGTCAGAGACGTGTGAAGCAACGTCATCAGCAGGATTGTCATTCTCGAAACTGCTTAAGGCTTCAAAGGAATTGTGAACGGGGATGGTGTACTCATTATCACCTACTGTCACCATGGGACGGTTTGACTGGGGCGCTTGAATTCCCCCGAATTGGAAGAATGAGCCTGGTTCTGGTTATTTTGAGAATTGGAAGAATGAGCCTGGTTCTGGTTAGTTTGAGAACCACGATGTCTGTTTCCTCTATGGGTTCTGCGGTTGGAACGGCCACGGAAAGACCTAGAGTACTGAAGGTTGTAAAGAGCATTGCACTCAGATGTGTCATGTCCATGTATTCTATGATAAGTACAGTAGGGAAGATCTGGGTACTCATCATCAGTACGACGTCTCTTAGGGTAACTATCAGGACAGTTAATTGCATGATGGCCACGGAAACCACAGTTGTAACAAGTCCGCTGACTATGGTTACTGAATGTACTATGAATACTACGAGGTTTATAATGACTGTACACTGGTCCTTGGTGATCGCTGAGATGGTTGACGACCACGATTTGTCGCTGTGGCTCAAACAAGAGGTGGTGCAGACTGAGGCATAGGTGTGAAATTACTTTTGATGCATGGGAAAGTATCCTGGGGGCACAAGGAACGTACATGATTTAGGGCTGTAAGTGGTTCCATCGTCACAGTTGGAGGATTAGCCTCATAAGCACACACGGAAGCAGGCGGCATTAGTTCTTTGATTGCTCCAAAAGCTGCTATTTTAGCAAACGACGCTGTGGATGGTTTATCCTCGTCAGGGACAAAAGCTGAGGACTGGACAGCATTGATAAATGATGATAAAAGTTTGTCTAATCTAACAGCAAATGCACTCAACGATTCATTAGTCATGGGTGTAGCATTCACAAGTTCCCGAAGAACGACATATGGATCAGCTGTTTTTACTGGTACAAGAAAAGAACGAATCAGTTCCTCATATTGTGACCACTTAGTAAGATTCCTGAAGTCTCGCATTTCAAGGAGATAAACAACATGAACAGCAGCAGGGGACCGATGAAGAGCTTCTTTCGCAAGTCTGATAAGACTTTCCTCTGAAGGAGGACTGTCAACTAGAGCATTAACACGAGAACGAATGGCAGTAAACCATGCTTCAAGACTATGTACATGGCCATTGAATAAAGGTAACGCATCAAGGGAATCACGAGTAAAACTATAGTGTCTCAGTGTCTGGGTCGGTCTGTCAGTCCATAAGGAACTGTGAGGACTGATGACAGGAGCAGCAGTAGCCTGAGAGGTCTGAGTGTCGCCATTCACTAAAGTATCACTTGACGGCAAAGAAGTTGCACAAGAACAAATAAGGCAAAAATAATGAATAATAAAAATGATACAAAATGCTAAAATTAAAATAAAAGAGATGCAACTAATTCTGCAGAAGTAATAAAAAAAAATGTCTAATATATACTGCAAGAGGAAGGATAACTCAATATAAAGGACTGCTGGACAAGATAAAAAAATACATTGAAATTTACAAGTAAAAATATTACTGGAGACTGAATTAAATGCAAAATGAGCTGTCTGTACTCTTGTTAATAAAGAAATTAACTAATAAAACTGTAAATCAATGTAAAAGTATAAAATAAAATCACTAAATTGTATGCAACGAGAGATAACTGGGAAATTTAAATATTTTCTAAGAATGCATAAACAAAATTAAAATATAATATAAAGACAACATGAGGAAAAATAATAAAATGAAAAACAAGACTCAAACAATAGTGAACTGAGAATAATAATGTCAATAAAAGAAAATAATTCACTGCAGAACAAGTGCAACAAAATAATTCACTGCAGAACAAGTGCAACAAAATAATTCACTGCAGAACAAGTGCAACAAAATAATTCACTGCAGAACAAGTGCAACAAAATAATTCACTGCAGAACAAGTGCAACAAAATAATTCACTGCAGAACAAGTGCAACAAAATAATTCACTGCAGAACAAGTGCAACAAAATAATTCACTGCAGAACAAGTGCAACAAAATAAGGTGCAGAAATAATCAATGCAGTAATAAAAGTTACACTGGGAAAATGTAGGTTAAATAATAAAATAAAAATATGAAGAAAAACTGAATGAACACTTTAACTCTTAATTGTAAATTAGACAAAACAATTTACTCAGAGTAAAGAAAACACTTTACGTTAAAAAAGAAATTGAAATTACACTAAGAGTGAATTTGTTCAAAGAAATAGGAAAAATATGAATAAAAATAAAACAAGAAACAAAACTGGAAGTGTAACACTTACAAGTGGCGGGGCACACAACACTTACAAGTGGCGGGGCACACAACACTTACAAGTGGCGGGGCACACAACACTTACAAGTGGCGGGGCACCCAACACTTACAAGTGGCGGGGCACACAACACTTACAAGTGGCGGGGCACACAACACTTACAAGTGGCGGGGCACACAACACTTACAAGTGGCGGGGCACACAACACTTACAAGTGGTGGGGCACACAACACTTACAAGTGGCGGGGCACACAACACTTACAAGTGGCGGGGCACACAACACTTACAAGTGGCGGGGCACACAACACTTACAAGTGGCGGGGCACACAACACTTACAAGTGGCGGGGCACACAACACTTACAAGTGGCGGGGCACACAACACTTACAAGTGGCGGAGCACACAACACTTACAAGTGGCGGGGCACACAACACTTACAAGTGGCGGGGCACACAACACTTACAAGTGGCGGGGCACACAACACTTACAAGTGGCGGGGCACACAACACTTACAAGTGGCGGGACACACAACACTTACAAGTGGCGGGGCACACAACACTTACAAGTGGCGGAGCACACAACACTTACAAGTGGTGGAGCACACAACACTTACAAGTGGCGGAGCACACAACACTTACAAGTGGCGGGGCACACAACACTTACAAGTGGCGGGGCACACAACACTTACAAGTGGCGGAGCACACAACACTTACAAGTGGCAGGGCACACAACACTTACAAGTGGCGGGGCACACAACACTTACAAGTGGCGGGGCACACAACACTTACAAGTGGCGGGGCACACAACACTTACAAGTGGCGGGGCACACAACACTTACAAGTGGCGGGGCACACAACACTTACAAGTGGTGGGGCACAACACTTACAAGTGGCAGGGCACACAACACTTACAAGTGGTGGGGCACACTACACTTACAAGTGGCAGGGCACACAACACTTACAAGTGGCGGAGCACACAACACTTACAAGTGGCGGAGCACACAACACTTACAAGTGGTGGGGCACACAACACTTACAAGTGGTGGGGCACACTACACTTACAAGTGGCGGGGCACACAACACTTACAAGTGGCGGGGCACACAACACTTACAAGTGGCGGAGCACACAACACTTACAAGTGGTGGGGCACACAACACTTACAAGTGGCGGGGCACACAACACTTACAAGTGGCGGGGCACACAACACTTACAAGTGGCGGGGCACACAACACTTACAAGTGGTGGGGCACACAACATTTACAAGTGGCGGGGCACACAACACTTACAAGTGGCGGGGCACAACACTTACAAGTGGCGGGGCACACAACACTTACAAGTGGCGGGGCACAACACTTACAAGTGGCGGGGCACACAACACTTACAAGTGGCGGGGCACAACACTTACAAGTGGCAGGGCACACAACACTTACAAGTGGCGGGGCACACAACACTTACAAGTGGCGGGGCACAACACTTACAAGTGGCGGGGCACACAACACTTACAAGTGGTGGGGCACAACACTTACAAGTGGCAGGGCACACAACACTTACAAGTGGCGGGGCACACAACACTTACAAGTGGCAGGGCACACAACACTTACAAGTGGCGGGGCACAACACTTACAAGTGGCAGGGCACACAACACTTACAAGTGGCAGGGCACACAACACTTACAAGTGGCGGGGCACAACACTTACAAGTGGCAGGGCACACAACACTTACAAGTGGCGGGGCACACAACACTTACAAGTAGCGGGGCACAACACTTACAAGTGGCAGGGCACACAACACTTACAAGTGGCGGGGCACAACACTTACAAGTGGCGGGGCACACAACACTTACAAGTGGCGGGGCACAACACTTACAAGTGGCGGGGCACACAACACTTACAAGTGGCGGAGCACACAACACTTACAAGTGGCGGGGCACACAACACTTACAAGTGGCGGAGCACACAACACGTACAAGTGGCGGGGCACACAACACTTACAAGTGGCAGGGCACACAACACTTACAAGTGGTGGAGCACACAACATTTACAAGTGGCGGGGCACACAACACTTAAAAGTGGCGGGGCACACAACACTTACAAGTGGCGGAGCACGCAACACGTACAAGTGGCGGGGCACACAACACTTACAAGTGGCGGGGCACACAACACTTACAAGTGGCGGGGCACACAACACTTACAAGTGGCGGGGCACACAACACTTACAAGTGGCAGGGCACACAACACTTACAAGTGGCAGGGCACACAACACTTACAAGTGGCGGGGCACACAACACTTACAAGTGGCGGGGCACACAACACTTACAAGTGGCAGGGCACACAACACTTACAAGTGGCATGGCACACAACACTTACAAGTGGCGGGGCACACAACATATTCACTTATTCATTTTTTCTTTTTGTATATTCTTACAACAAAATCTTGCTGTGACTGATACGACAAAAATTGCTGGCAAAAATAATGGTACACAAGTCTGCGAAAAGATCAGGGAATGAGACACTGCTGGCATACGAAAAAAAAAGGTACATATAGAAATAAATGGATAATTTGGTATACGACAAATACTGGAGAATACAATGCTGAAAGAATACAAGATAAAAATGAATAAATTACTTCACACGGAATGACTGACTGGGGTAAGGAACGAAATACTGCACATAAATAAGGAATACACTTTCAAATTCAAATTCAAATTCAAAGTTTATTCTCTATAAAGATTACAATGTTGAATTTACAGAATTTGGTTGTTGTGTGGTTTACATGTAGTTAAACAATGATTACAGAGTGTACCACTAGAACGCCTAGCATGGCTAGGCATTTCGGGCAGACTTAGTTTAATTTTTTATTTTAAAATATTACAAATTATGAGGTAAGTTGGTATTATGGCTAAGTGACTAAATACTATTTTGTGAGTTTAGCAATGTGAATGCTTTTGTTTTGGCACAGTACATAGTTTCAGTATTGGAGTATCATAGGATTCATTATTTTAAGATTGAGATTAATATTTCTGTTTATGGTCAAATGGGTGAGTGAATGTAAGTGTGAACCACCAGGTGGTATTCGTGTAGTTAGTTGATGGGTTTTATCAGGGAGATAAGATGTTTTCTAATGGTAGTTTTGAAGGTGATGAATGTGTCTGCAGTTCTAGAGTTCTCAGGTAGGGTGTTCCAGATTTTAGGGCCTTTGACATACATTGAATTTTTGTAAAGGTTTAGTCGGACATGGGGAATGTCGTAGAGATGTTTGTGTCTGGTGTTATGCCTGTGGGTTCTGTCACAACTATCAAGAAAGCGTTTTAGGTCAAGGTTGATATTGGAGTTTAAGGTCCTGTAGATGTAGATTGCACAGTAGTAAGTGTGGATGTACTGAACAGGGAGTAAGTTTAGATCTATGAAGAGTGGGGGGGGGGGTGTGTTGCCAGGGATGGGATTTAGTGATTATTCTTACTGCAGCTTTTTGTTGGGTTATTATTGGCTTTAGGTGTGTTGCTGCAGTTGATCCCCAAGCACAAATAGCATAGGTGAGGTATGGATAAATAAGTGAGTGGTATAGTGTGAGAAGGGCATTTTGCGGCACGTAGTATCGTGTCTTGGAGAGGATCCCAACCGTTTTGGATACTTTTTTGGTTATGTGTTGGATATGGGTGCTGAACACTACAAAATAATATTTACTAAAGACATAGAGTAGCATAAAAAAAACACAGATAAAAAAAATATGAGATGAACGATAACACTGAAAAATATTGCAAAAAATAATGAGTCAAAGAAACACTGAGTCTACACTGAGTACACAAGAAATTCACTGTAAATGTCTCACACACGCAAATGTCTTTAAATGCAGGAAAATGTCTCTAGAAAATTATCACTGAAGTCTGGAGTAGAAGACGGGATGACGAGTGATGAGGAGAAGACGTCCTGGCTTTCTAGGTGAACTCACATAACTGGCTTTATCGTTGGCGCCAGCTACAATCTCTTGACCAATTATGTGAGCCAAAGCAGTACTAGGACCCGGTACAAGGGTGGAAAAAAAAAAACACAGGTAGATGAGTGAAGAGCGGGTGAGTGGGTGAAGGGAGCGTGACTCACTTGCTCACTGGCACGCACTGCCACTCACTACTCACGAAGGTGGCTTGTAAGCCACTCTATGCCACAGGGATGGTGAAGACCACTCTTAGCATCCAACTGGGAGCACAAAGCGATATATGAGACAATACTTCAGAGGAACTTGTGTGGCTTACTTCTCTCTCTCAGCTGGGTTAGAAGCTAGGTTGGCTGACTGGCTTAACCCACGAGAATGGCTGACTGGAAGACGTGTAACGATGCACCCAGCATGAAGGAGCAGGTGGATGACAGGAGACAGGCTGGATGGTAGGCTGAGGCAGGCTGACTAGCGTTCACTTCCACAGTCTGGCTTATTGACTGGCTTAATTGCAAAATCCGGGTCAACCCCTCGAAGATTGAAGCAATTAGCACACGAACTAAGCCAGGAAGCTTGAAAAGCGGCTGCAACTGGCTTGCAGGCTGGAGTACACAGGGGTGGAGGTGAGTGAGGGTAAGCGGCTAGCTGGAGGTGGCACGGTTCACCTCTGACCTGCCGGCAACCCACAAACAGTCTTCTAACGTCTGAAATACCCTTAAATCCACGCCCACACCGCTGTCACCATTTGTCAAGTGGGTTTTCGATAACGTGGATGGGGTAAGAATACTCACGTAGGCTGGTAGTACGTATAATATATAACGGGAAGTATGGGAAGCGCCAACAGCCGACCTGCCTCTTGGTCACGTAGTCACTCCTAGAGGGGTTACGACTGACCAAAGTAAAGTAACTGCAGTACTAAATTTTCCAACTCCCAAAACTGCTGATGCCGTAAGACCCTTTGTGGGCTTAGCAGGTTTTTATAGATCTTTCATTGCCAATTTTTCTTCCATAGCTGCTCCTCTAACTGAGTTGCTTAAGAAAGATGCTCCTTTTGTTTGGACCTTCTGTCAAGAAAGAGCATTCCAAACTCTAAAAGAAAGCTAACATCTGCTCAAATTTTGAAATTTCCAGATTTTTCTAAGCCCTTCTATCTGACAACTGATGCTAGTTCTATTGGCATAGGTGCCGTACTAGATCAGAAGATTGATGGCAAGTACAACGTAGTTGCATTTGCTAGCCGAGTCCTTACGAAGGCTGAACGTAATTATACAGTAACTGAGCAAGAAGCTTTAGCAATAGTATGGTCTTTAAAGCACTTCCGAGACATTATTTATCAGTACTCTGTTCATGTCTTGACAGACCATGCTCCACTGATACCTTTATTCCAGAACAAATAACCTACTGGAAGGTTAGCCAGATGGACCTTGACTATCCAAAAGTTCAATCCCACCTTTGAACACTTACCTGGCAAGTCAAATGTAGTCGCAGATGCCTTATCGCGACATGTTAGTATAGTAACTGCAGACCCTCCATTTAGTGCTGAGGATGTAAAGAATGCTCAACGAACAGATCCCATGTGGTCTGGTGTGATTCGATTCCTGCTCCAGGAAGATTTTATTCTGACTGTGAAGCCACCAGCACCCATCAGTGACTTTGTCATGAACCAAAAATTACTGTATCGAACAGCCGAGTTGGGTACTCCTAGCTGAAGAGTATATCAGTTAGTAATTCCACAGTCACTAGTGAATGTAGCCTTACAGCTAGTTCACGATGTACCAGGTGTTGCACACCCTGGTATGGATCCTTCAGTAAAACAAGCCAGATTGAAATACTTTTGGCCTCGTATGGCAACTGATATTTCTGAGTATGTTAAGAAATGTAGTGTCTGCATGCAATATAAAGGTAATGCTAATGGTCCTAATCCAATCCAAGTGTATCCAACCACTAGCAAACCGTGGGAAAGAGTTGCGCTAGATTTGTTAACTAATTTCCAATGTTCCCTCCAGGGCAACAAACATCTATGTGTTGTGGTAGACCATTTCACCAGATATTGTGAGTTAGTTCCTATTGCAGATAAGACTGCCGAGACAGTAGCTAAAGCATTTAAAGAACGCATTATCTGCAGGCATACCACCCGTAAGTCCCTTGTAACAGATAATGGTGGTGAATTCTGTAATGAGATTCTTGAAAATTTGTGTACCTTGTACAAGATCTCTAAATCCACCATTGTTCCTCATCATCCTGCCAGCAATGGGTTAGCGGAACGAACCACTATCAATCCCAACAGTGAAACCTGGGATGAAGTTATACTGATGTGCAGTGTGCTATAAATTCTGCTTACAATGTTTCTATAGGTGACACTCCACATTATGCATTGTATGGTGTAGATAAACGTTTGCCTTATGAGTTGTTATATTCTAATCCGAAACCAAATTACAACCCTGATGATTTCATAGCAACTCGTACCAGCTTAGCTCAAAGTGTTTTTAGAAGAATCCATGAAACACTTCATAAATCAACAGCAGAATTTACAAGAGTCGCAAACACTCGAGCAAAGCCATCCAAAATCAAAGTAGATTCGAAAGTTATGCTGACTAACTTTAACAAAACGTCTGCAATACCTAAGCTTGGTCTAAAGTTTGTTGGTCCTTATCGAGTAGTTGAACATATCACTGGTAATAAGTATAAGGTTAGAGAAATTAGTACTGGTCAGTATAAAGAATCGCATTTAGATCATATGAAGTTAGTATGTGATGATAATGATGTTCCAACCCAGACTAATGTGACAGATTCTGACAATCCTCCTGATCCTGTACTCTCTACCTCTGATACTCAGTCAGATGATCAACCTGAATGTCGTTATTCCCTACGTACACGACAGGTATTGAGAAATCCTCAAGTATCATTTGTTACTTCCAATTCAGATTTGCCTCAAATACAGCATGAGTTAGCCAGTGCAACAGAGTTTGATCCTCCCAGAGATGACACCCATTCTGCATATATCAATCTCACCCTAGCAGAGTTGAGGTTAAATGTAAATAACCTGTATAGATGAATAATTACAGTATCAACTCATCAGTATTCAAGAATTGTTTTTTGTGTTCATGTTCTCTCCGAATTCTGAGAGTTAACAGTCTAGATTTGAGTGCACCGAATCTGCCTTTCTGTTCAACACTTCTTTCTTTGTATATATTCCTTCCTCAGAATCCGTAGATCACATGAATACAGATCGATCGATCAAATTTTTTTTTATCACTTCTATTGTGTAATCCCAATGTTGAGTTTCATTCGATGAGTTGTGCTATATCATACCTTGTAATGCGTTACAGTTTTATTAGTTTCAATTACGTAAGCTTCCATTCCAATATTCTACTTATGTATGTTATAATGTTCAACTGTTGTGTACTTTGACATTGTATAGAATCAGCCCAAGCCGTACACCTGCCGTCTCTAGTTTGTAGTAGCTGTATGTCGGGACGACATACATTAGCGTCGCCGAGCTCTCAGTAGTAGTACCAGTTCCTAGTAACCAGTTACCAGTAACCAGTGTACCAGTAGATGACTCACTACCAACCGTCTGCGTGAATCATTGACTGTTCATATTGCTGCTGACCATAGCAGGATTTCAAACACACCTCACCCTGTAGGCACTGGTGGGGCAGTCGAAGATAGGGAGCAGAGAGAGGCAGGTCGGCTGTTGGCGTTTCCCATACTTCCCGTTATATATTATACGTACTACCAGCCTACGTGAGTATTTTTACCCATCCACGTTATCGAAACCCCACATGACATATATGTCCAACTCACATTGCTCCCACTACGGTATCCAACACTGCTCCCAGTGCTGTATATGTCCACATAACACTCCTTCCACTACTGTATCTAACCCACCCTGCTTCCACTACTATTTGTATCTAAATCATACTGCTAATTCTGCCTCCACTACTGTATGTGTCCAAATCACACTGCTGCCACTGCTGTATGTATCCAACTCACACTGCATGCCTCCAACTAACACTGTTCCCACTATATTATGTGTCCAACTCACACTGTTCCCACTATATTATGTGTCCAACTCACACTGCTCCCACTACTGTATGTGTCCAACTAATACTGCTCCCACTACTGTATGTGTCCATCTAATACTACTCCTCTACTGTATGTGTCCAACTAATACTACTCCCACTGCTGTATGTGTCCAACTAATACTGCTTCCACTACTGTATGTGTCCAAGTAACACTGCTCCTACTAATGTATGTGTCCAACTAATAGTACTCCAACTACTGTATGTGTCCAACTAACACTGCTCCTACTACTCTGTGCCCAACTAATACTACTCCCACTACTGTATGTGTCCAACTAATACTACCTGTACTGTAAGTAAGTAAGTAAGTAAGTAAGTTTATTCAGGTATACACAAATACAGTTACATAGAATTATCATACATAGCAGCATATGTGTAGAGAACCTAGAATAACCCAAAAAAGTCAGACAGAGTGACTTATTTCCATTGGGGTCCTTTTACCTTATTATTATAATATAAAGGTTATAATATTTTCTTATTATTCTACAATGAAGATAACATCTTATTATCATGCTAAAAAGACTATCTACTACACGAGGGTCATTAAGACTATCTACAATACGAGGGTCATTACTAGGAATAAGGTAAAATTTACACGTATGTTACCTAAAAAACAGAAAATCATTCCCCTCCCTTTCTGTAGCTACATTCATCAGACACCTTTTGGCACTCTTCTTGAACTGGTTCATGCTATGACTGGCTTTGACATGTGCGGGCAGTCTGTTCCATTCCTTTATTGCTGTACAATAAAAGGTGTTTGACGCCTGGCCACTGACTGTGGGTACTACAAAGTTGTGCTCTCTCCCCCTAGTACTATGATTGCTTTGGTTCCCAACCTTGACAAAATTGACAGCAAAATATTCTGGACATTGTTTGTGAGCAATTTTATAAACATGATTTAGCTTCAGTTGTTTTAATCTGTCTTCAACATTCAGCATATCCAACTGCTGTAATTCATCCTGGCCTACATGTTCTCTTGGTCCCAGCCCCAGGATGAATCTTACGATTTTGTTCTGGGTGATTTGCAGTCTATCTTTCAGTTTTTTTTTTTGTCAAGGCAGAGTACCAAGAAGAGCAAGCGTAATCCATATGGCATTGTATAAGGGCTAGACATAGGGTCCTGCGAGCCTCAGTAGGTAGACACTGTGCTTGTCTATACAGGAACTTCAGTCTGGCATTCGCTTTCTTTACTACACTCTTCCCTATCAATTCTCCTGACATGCATGGGTCAAAGGGGATTCCCAAATATTTTACTGATGAAACCAAAGTGATGGGCTCCCCATTACATTGAACATTAAAATTATTTACCCTTCTCAGTTTATGTTTCGTGCCAAAGAGAATGGCTTCAGTTTTCCCTAGGTGTAATGATAGTTTGTTGTCTACTAACCATTTGCTGCAGGACTCCAGTTCCAGTGTTAAAACATTAGCAATATCTTGTGGGTCTTTACCTGACACTAACAGAACACTGTCATCTGCATACAGTAGGAGTTTGCACTTGACACTGATAGGCATATCATTGACATAACACAAGAATAATAAGGGACCCAGAATACTACCTTGGGGAACTCCACATGTTATCGGCAGGGGTTCTGATTCTGTTTTGTTGATTTTGACTATTTGTCTCCTGTTGCTAATGTAGGACTTAAACCAGTCTACAGAACCTATACCGATAGCTTGAAGTTTATTACATAATATATTGTGGTTGACAGTATCGAAGGCCTTTTGCAGGTCTAAGGTTACCATACCTATGAGGTTTCCCTTTGACATTTCAGTTCTCAGGTAATCCATCAGATTAATAAGGGAGGTGTCGGTTGAGTAGGATCTTTTAAAGCCCGATTGATAGCTATGGAGAATGTTGTTGTCATTAAGGTACTTAACTACTTGAGAATACACCGCCCTCTCTAGAATTTTAGATATTATACTGAGTATACTAACAGGCCTATAGTTGCTTACATCAGACCTACTATTTTTCTTGAAGATAGGAGTAACTCTGGCCTCCTCGAACCCCTCCGGTACGGTATTAATGGTGATTGATAGATTTATTATGTGAGCAATAGGGATTGACAGTTCAGAAGCACCATCTTTTAGGAACTTAGACGGGATGTTATCAGGGCCTGTGCTCTTAGTTGGGTTTAACCTGCTTAGTTCTTTTTGAATAAAGTCATGAGATACACTTACTAGTTGACAACTGTTTGGGGTTACTCCTTTATTGGTATAGTATGTTTGAAACTTATCAGAGTCTGTGTTAAAGGTATTTGATGCAGCTGGTAGTTTACTTACTAGTGTTGATGCAACAGATGTGTAGTAGGAATTAAAGCAATTTGCCACCTTAGATGTTTCGTGGCATACCTCATTATCGATAGTGAGTACTATGTTAGACCTATCTACTGGCTTATGGCTATACCCCAACTGTTTTAGTTGTTGCCAGAGCTTTCTGGGGTTATGCTTATACTCTTCAATTTTTGAGCAGTAGTGCTTTGCCTTTGCTCCTTTTATAAGTCTCTGTACTCTGTTCCTCACCCTTTGGAATTCATTTAGTGCTGCAATATCCTGTCTGTTTGCTTTAAATCTTTTTAGCAGCTGGTCTCTGAATTTCATATTATCTAATATCTCAGTATTCATCCAGGGTTCAGTTCTTCGTTTAATCCTAACCTCTTTAACTGGTGCAATATTATCAAGGATGGTAGTGAACATTGTTTTGAATTTTTCCCAGGCATCGTTTACGTCCGTGCAACTTGTTATCTCTGTCCAGTCACAATTGTGTAGCCTATTTACCAGTGTTTCTTTACTGTAGTTTCTAGTTGACCTCATTTTTATTGTCCTGTGTAGGCCTATCCTATCCCTAGTGATTTTCCTGGTGCAGTAAATGATGAAATGATCACTAAGACCTGTGGTAATGACGCCTGACTGACTAATGTTCTCAGAGCGGTTACAAAGTATGTGGTCAATTAGGGTGGCTGAGAACTGTGTGATCCGGGTTGGAGTATTAATTAGTTGAGTGTAACTATTTAATCCTAGAATTTGCTTATACCTTTTGCATAGCCCGTTATTTTGCTGCTGAAAACAGATATTGAAGTCGCCCAGTATTATTGTCTCGCAATTGTTTTCAACTCCGGACAAGACTCTGGAAAAGTCTTCTAAGAACTGGTCCTGGGTAGGAGGGCGGTAACTAGTTCCTACTAAGATGGGTTTGGTCTTAGGAAGCAGCACTTCAAACCATAGAATCTCCAGTTTATTGTTATTTAAATCAGGTCTTGGGTTGTAAGCTAAGTCATTTCTAATGTAGGCACATACTCCACCACCCTTTCTGTTCCTATCTAAGCGTTTGTAACCATCTATTTTGACCTCGTCGTCAGTCACCGTATCATCTAAACAAGATTCAGAGATGGTTATAACTGCCGCCCTAATTTTGTTAGCTAGAATCCTAATCTCTGCCAATTTAGGAAGAAGTGATCTTGCATTGACATGAATAAAGTGAAGGCCTGTTTTCATAAAACACTGTTTCCACTAATGTATGTCTCCGACTCACACTGTTCCCACTACTGTATGTCTCCGACTCACACTGTTCCCACTACTGTATGTCTCCGACTCACACTGTTCCCACTACTGTATGTGTCCAACTAACACTGCTCCTACTACTGTATGCATCCACCTCACACTGCATGCATCCAATTAACACTGCTCGCACTACTTAATGTCCAACTCACACTGTTCCCACTACTGTATGTGTCCAACTCACACTGTTCCCACTACAGTATGTGTCGAACTCAAACTGTTCCCACTACTGTGTGTGTCCAACTCACACTGTTCCCACTACTGTATGTGTCCAATTCACACTGTTCCCACTACTGGATGTGTCCAACTCGCACTGTTCCCACTACTGTATGTGTCCAGCTCACACTGTTCTCACTACTGTATATCTACAACTCACACTGTTCCCACTACTGTATGTGTCCAATTCACACTGTTCCCACTACTGTATGTGTCCAACTCACACTGTTCCCACTACTGTATATCTCCAACTCACACTGTTCACACTACTGTATGTGTCCAACTCACACTGTTCCCACTACTGTATGTCTCCGACTCACACTGTTCCCACTACTGTATGTGTCCAACTCACACTGTTCCCACTACTGTATGTGTCCAACTCACACTGTTCCCACTACTCTATGTGTCTAACTCACACTGTTCCCATTACTGTATGTCTCCAACTCACACTGTTTCCACTAATGTATGTCTCCGACTCACACTGTTCCCACTACTGTATGTGCCCGACTCACACTGTTCCCACTACTGTATGTCTCCGACTCACACTGTTCCCACTACTGTATGTGTCCAACTCACACTGTTCCCACTAATGTCTCCAACTCACACTGTTCCCACTACTGTATGTCTCCGACTCACACTGTTCCCACTACTGTATGTCTCCGACTCACACTGTTCCCATTACTGTATGTCTCAAACTCACACTGTTCCCAGTACTGTATGTCTCCAACTCACACTGTTCCCACTACTGTATGTCTCCGACTCACACTGTTCCCACTACTGTATGTCTCCGACTCACACTGTTCCCATTACTGTATGTCTCCGACTCACACTGTTCCCACTACTGTATGTCTCCGACTCACACTGTTCCCACTACTGTATGTCTCCGACTCACACTGTTCCCATTACTGTATGTCTTCGACTGACTCTGTTTCCACTAATGTATGTCTCCGACTCACACTGTTCCCACTACTGTATGTCGGCAACTCACACTTAAATCACCCAACTGCCCCATTTTCAGGATTTTTTTTTTTTTTTTTTTTTTTTTACTTCCATCTATCTCATAATAGTTTTTTGTGGACAAAGATTTAACGTATAAACCTTTACTCGAGCCGCATCAAGTTGTTGTATTGCAATATTTACAACTTTTTCAAGTATTGCACCGTAATTTGAACTTTTTGACGACACACAAGGATCAATTGAAAATTATGTTTAAGACAATGTTTTGTCTCTGTGGCAGACTTTTTCTGGTCAGAAAGATTATTATTGCTGGTGGCGGAACACTACAGGTGAAAGACAGGAACATTGTCATGTTTGAATGCAAAAGTTAAGTAAATGTTGAAGATCATTACAGTTCTCACCAAATTAATAAAGAAAGCCAAACAACTGTACTACTCCAGCAGATTCACTGACACAAGAGGAGATATAAAAAAAGACCTGGAAAACACTTTCCCAGATTCTGGGGACCCACAAACTGAAAAAACCAAGAATATTGTTCTAACTAAACCTCATGAAACACCACTGCATCCCACTGATACAGTTAACAAGATAAACGACTTCTTCTCAAACATAGGATCTAATCTCGCCAGTAAAATCCTATGTACCAATGCCCGTGCCGGGGACTACCTAGATGGGAATTTCCCAAATTCCTTCTATCTTGTACCAACTGAGCCCACGGAAGTCACCGCGATCATAAAGTCACTTAAAAATAACTCAGGGAATCTGTCTCACGTCCCACCATTATTGTACAAGCGAGCAGCCCATGTCCTTTCGCATGCTATTACATTACTTTTTAACAAGTCACTAGAAACTAGCACTTTCCCGACACTACTCAACACAGCAAGGGTTACACCATTACATAAAGGTGGTGACCCTACAGACGTAAACAACTATAGGCCAATATCAAACTTACCATTGCTATCCAAAATCTTCGAGAAACTCGTGCACAGGAGACTATATTCAATTATAACGTCACAAAACATACTCAACCCCTGCCAATTTGGGTTCAGGAAAAATAAAAGCACTAATGATGCAATTATAAAAATGCTAGACCTGCTTTACAAAGCATTGGAAAATAAGGAATATCCGCTAGGAATTTTTAATGACCTAAGAAAAGTGTTTGACACAGTAGACCACGGCATCCTACTCCACAAACTTGACCACTATGGTATAAGAGGCCACGCGCTTGCATATTTTAAATCCTACCTTTCTAATAGGTATCAGTATGTCACCATTAAAGACACAGCCTCATCAATACGGCCACTTGATACTGGAGTTCCGCAGGGAAGTGTCCTTGGACCCCTGCTCTTCCTCATTTACATCAGTGATCTTCCAAACATATCCCAACACCTGAAACCCATTCTCTTTGCTGACGACACGACTTATGTCATCTCCCACCCTAATCTTGCCACCCTCAACACCATTGTTAACGAGAAGCTGCTCAAAATATCGACTTGGATGACAGCCAATAAACTTACACTTAACACTGGCAAAACCTACTATAATATGTTTGATAGCAGAGCAGGTGTTGCGCAACTTAACATTAAGATCGACAACACTCTAATTGCCAGACATAATGAGGGCAAATTCCTTGGCCTATACCTTGACAACAACCTAAATTTCAGCACCCATATCCAACACATAACAAAAAAGTATCCAAAACGGTGGGTATCCTCTCCAAGATACGATACTACGTACTGCAAACTGCCCTTCTCACACTATACCATTCACTTATATATCCATACCTCACCTATGCTATCTGTGCTTGGGGTTCAACTGCAGCAACACACCTAAAGCCAATAATAACCCAACAAAAAGCCGCAGTAAGAATAATCACTAAATCCCATCCCTGGCAACACCCCCCCCCCTCACTCTTCATAGATCTAAACTTACTCCCTGTTCAGAACATCCACACTTACAACTGTGCAATCTATATCTTCAGGACCTTAAATTCCAATATTAACCTTGACCTAAAACACTTTCATGATAGTTGTGACAGGATCCACAGGCATAACACCAGACACAAACATCTCTATGACATTCCCCGTGTTCGACTAAACCTTTACAAAAATTCAATGTATTTCAAAGGACCTAAAATCTGGAACACCCTACCTGAAAACTCTAGAACTGCAGACACATTCATCACTTTCAAAACTACAGTTAGAAAACATCTTATCTCCCTGATCCACCCCGACAACTAACTACATGATAACCACCTGGTGGTTCAAAATTACACTCACTCACCCACTGACTATCAACCCACAAATACTAATCTTAATCTTAAAATAATAAATCCTAACTAGTCATAAGTTTGCCTATGATACTCAAATATAGACACCTTGTACTGTGCCAAAACAAAAGCATTCACATTGCTAAACTCACAAATTATGATGTAGTCACTTAGCCTTAATACTATAATCTGTAAGGATTTAATGTTAAGAATTAATCTAAGTCTGCTCGAAATGCCTAGCCATGCTAGGTGTCGTAGTGGCTCCCTCTGTAATTAGTATTTTATAACATGTAAACCACACAATACCCAAAACCTGTAAACCCCACATTGTAACCCTTATAGAGAATAAACTTGAATTGAATTGAAGGTCATTACTGAGTCACGTTGGGTGATCATTACTGAGTCACGTTGGGTGATCATTACCGAGTCACGTTGGGTGATCATTACTGAGTCACGTTGGGTGATCATTACCGAGTCACGTTGGGTGATCATTACTGAGTCACGTTGTGTGATCATTACTGAGTCACGTTGGGTGATCATTACTGAGTCACGTTGTGTGATCATTACTGAGTCACGTTGGGTGATCATTACTGAGTCACGTTGGGTGATCATTACTGAGTCACGTTGTGTGATCATTACTGAGTCACGTTGGGTGATCATTACTGAGTCACGTTGGGTGATCATTACTGAGTCACGTTGTGTGATCATTACTGAGTCACGTTGGGTGATCATTACTGAGTCACGTTGTGTGATCATTACTGAGTCACGTTGTGTGATCATTACTGAGTCACGTTGTGTGATCATTACTGAGTCACGTTGGGTGATCATTACTGAGTCACGTTGTGTGATCATTACTGAGTCACGTTGGGTGATCATTACTGAGTCACGTTGGGTGATCATTACCGAGTCACGTTGGGTGAATCTTGAAATACAGTGTCATCTTGAGAAGTGCCGTGACGAGTAGCAGTGATAATGTTGGTAGAAATACCGACAATATGTTAGTTAAAATTACATATGTGCAACTAATGCGGCATTTTATTGTGGCAACGTTCCGCTCTCCAGGAACGTCGTCAAGAGGAACGTTGCCACAATAAAATGTCGCATTAGTTACACTTAACTGCCTTTGCCTGAAGAAGTAACAGTAGTAGTGGGAGGGGCATTAACAATGTGCTGAGTGGTGTGTGTTTCACAGTAACAAGTAAGTTTTGTTGACCAAGTGTATTACCAGGTGGTTGGTCATGTGTCATCTTCCTTGGTTCTGATTAATTGTGCCAGTTGTGGTGATGAGCGCTGGTTTATAATATTTGTTTTCGTTTATACTAGTAGATAAATTTCTGGCAGTTTTCCCTATGCTACAACCTCCAAGTGAGATCTCATTCACATTTTGGTTGTGACTGCTGTGTCTGTGCCTTAGACTGTCCAGAATGTCATTAATAAGTGCAAAGTTATGAAGATTGGGGAAAGCCAAAGAAGACTGCAGACGGAGTACAGTCTAGGGGGCCAGAGACCACAAACCTCACTCAAGGAAAAAGATCTTGGGGTGAGTATAACACTGGGCACATCTGAGGCGCACATCAACCAAATAACTGCTGCAACATATGGGCGCCTAGCAAACCTAAGAATAGCATTCCAACATCTCAATAAGGAATCGTTTAGGACCCTGTACACCGTGTACGTTAGGCCCATATTGGAGTATGTAGTACCAGTTTGGAACCCACACCTGGTCAAGCACGTCAAGAAATTAGAGAAAGTGCAAAGGTTTATAACAAGGCTAGTTCCAGAGCTAATGGGAATGTCCTACGAAGAAAGGTTAAGGGAAATCGGCCTGACGACACTGGAGGACAGGAGAGTTAGGGGAGACATGATAATGACATACAAAATACTGCGAGGAGTTGACAAGGTGGACAAAGACAGGATGTTCCAGAGATGGGACACAGAAACAAGGGGTCACAATTGGAAGTTGAGGGCTCAGATGAGTCAAAGAGATGTTAGGAAGTATTTCTTCAGTCACAGAGTTGACAGGAATTGGAATAGCTTAGAAAGTGACGTAGTGGAGGCAGGAACCATACATAGTTTTAAGACGAGGTTTGATAAACCTCATGGAGCAGGGAGAGAGAGGACCTAGTAGCAATCAGTGACTAGGCGGGGCCAGGACCTATGACTAGACCCCTGCAACCATAAATGGGTGAGTACACCACTCAGTACTGTTGAACTACTACTACTACTAATAGCAAAAATAATATAAACAATAATAATACCATCATTTCTACCACTACGGCTACAGCTGCTACGTCTGGCCATGTGCTACTCAGCATGATACTCTACTGTATATAAAGAGTTAACCAACATGGACCAGGAGACTGTCTGCAGTATTCCTCAGTATTTGTTTATTGGAATATATTCCCACCTTCTGCCTGTATATTGTACTACCGCCAGGTAAAATCTCTCAGACTTTTAAAAACCTGTTGTGCAGGTACGACGCCTCGTAATGAAGATTCCAGTAGTTTCTTTCTGTGTATTTTAACATTACAACTTCCTGTTATTCCCATATAATTTATTTTTACAGGAAGCTTTTTCAAGCAGTTGTTTTGTTAAAGGTATATATTTTTTCATGTAATTATTCTTGATAATAGAAGGTGTTACTTCTTACTCCTGCTGCCCCTGTTTATCTTTTAATAAATAGGTACTTGGGTGTTAGTCTCCTTACTCCTGCTGCCCCTGTTTATCTTTTAATAAATAGGTACTTGGGTGTTAGTCTCCTTACTCCTGCTGCCCCTGTTTATCTTTTAATAAATAGGTACTTGGGTGTTAGTCTCCTTACTCCTGCTGCCCCTGTTTATCTTTTAATAAATAGGTACTTGGGTGTTAGTCTCCTTACTCCTGCTGCCCCTGTTTATCTTTTAATAAATAGGTACTTGGGTGTTAGTCTCCTTACTCCTGCTGCCCCTGTTTATCTTTTAATAAATAGGTACTTGGGTGTTAGTCTCCTTACTCCTGCTGCCCCTGTTTATCTTTTAATAAATAGGTACTTGGGTGTTAGTCTCCTTACTCCTGCTGCCCCTGTTTATCTTTTAATAAATAGGTACTTGGGTGTTAGTCTCCTTACTCCTGCTGCCCCTGTTTATCTTTTAATAAATAGGTACTTGGGTGTTAGTCTCCTTACTCCTGCTGCCCCTGTTTATCTTTTAATAAATAGGTACTTGGGTGTTAGTCTCCTTACTCCTGCTGCCCCTGTTTATCTTTTAATAAATAGGTACTTGGGTGTTAGTCTCCTTACTCCTGCTGCCCCTGTTTATCTTTTAATAAATAGGTACTTGGGTGTTAGTCTCCTTACTCCTGCTGCCCCTGTTTATCTTTTAATAAATAGGTACTTGGGCGTTAGTCTCCTTACTCCTGCTGCCCCTGTTTATCTTTTAATAAATAGGTACTTGGGTGTTAGTCTCCTTACTCCTGCTGCCCCTGTTTATCTTTTAATAAATAGGTACTTGGGTGTTAGTCTCCTTACTCCTGCTGCCCCTGTTTATCTTTTAATAAATAGGTACTTGGGTGTTAGTCTCCTTACTCCTGCTGCCCCTGTTTATCTTTTAATAAATAGGTACTTGGGTGTTAGTCTCCTTACTCCTGCTGCCCCTGTTTATCTTTTAATAAACAGGTACTTGGGTGTTAGTCTCCTTACTCCTGCTGCCCCTGTTTATCTTTTAATAAATTGGTGCTTGGGTGTTAGTCTCCTTACTCCTGCTGCCCCTGTTTATCTTTTAATAAATAGGTACTTGGGTGTTAGTCTCCTTACTCCTGCTGCCCCTGTTTATCTTTTAATAAATAGGTACTTGGGTGTTAGTCTCCTTACTCCTGCTGCCCCTGTTTATCTTTTAATAAATAGGTACTTGGGTGTTAGTCTCCTTACTCCTGCTGCCCCTGTTTATCTTTTAATAAATAGGTACTTGAGTGTTAGTCTCCTTACTCCTGCTGCCCCTATTTATCTTGCAATAAATAGGTACTTGGGTGTCAGATGCGTGTCGTAGGTTTCATCCTGGAGGGAGGTTGTTTACCTTGGGTCGAGTCACACTTTGAAATGCTCTTAGGAAGGTTAGGTTAGGTAAGGTTCGTCAGGAAACAGGACAAGTATTTCCTGACGCGGGTCTTAGTCAAAGGATGACCCACCGTTGGAGCTTCTGGCCATCTGACCAAGACCTTCCGCTGGCTTACCTGTCCACCCCCTTTAAAAATTATGGTCATAGTTTTAACCATTTAGTGTTGATCTTAGGAAGCATCACAGCTCTTAACCTGCAAATTCTATAAATTCCTTATGCTGCGTAAAAAATAAAAGATGTGGAAGTTGGATAGTGTTACACTTTGCTACGTGGGATAGAGGTGTAGGTGGAGCAGCAGACTTAGTGGAAGAGTACTAACATGGGATCAGCATGAGGCGTGATGTTGCAAGTCTTGACAATGTTGAGTCAGCAGTAGCGTGCTCCCAGCTCACACCTTACTGACTCACAGTGTAATATGTCAGATCACTACTTCCTGTGGCACCTCTCACTACCTCAGACTACTCCAAGTATCTACACACTTCCACCAAACACCTACACTGGTGCTGGTGTTAGCCTTGGCATTTGCTGAGGTACACTGGGTGTCAGACAGTCCGCAGTCATGGATTCAACGGTACGTCCACTTGTAGATCCACAACATTTCCTCCAAAGGTGCCACTGAGTGAGTCATAATGGTGGTACCCCGTGAGAGCTGACTTTCCCTCACAAACAACCAATTGTCAGCCACAACAGCTGCAGGTGGTGGAGGGAGGACTGATCAGTGGTGTCAGTGATTGATCACTGGTGTCAATAATTGATCACTAGTGTCAGTAACACTGATCACTGGTTTCAGTAACACTGATCACTGGTGTCGGTAACGGTAACACTGATCACTGGTGTCGGTAACGGTAACACTGATCACTGGTGTCAGTAACACTGATCAGCAGTGTCATTAACACTGATCACTGGTGTCAGTAACACTGATCACTGGTGTCAGTAACACTGATCACTGGTGTCAGTAACACTGATCACTGGTGTCAGTAACACTGATCACTGGTGTCAGTAACATTGATCACTGGTGTCAATAACACTGATCACTGGTATCAGTAACACTGATCAGTGGTGTCAGTAACACTAATCACTGGTGTCAGTAACACTGATCACTGGTGTCAGCAACACTCATCACTGGTGTCAGTAACACTCATCATTGGTGTCGGTAACACTCATCACTGGTGTCAGTAACACTGATCACTGGTGTCAGTAACACTGATCACTGGTGTCAGTAACACTGATCACTGGTGTCAGTAACACTGATCACTGGTGTTAGTAACACTGTGGTGTTAGTAACACTGTGGTGTCAGTAACACTGATCACTGGTGTTA